>NC_134359.1:188243226-188545849 GCF_048569485.1 Anomaloglossus baeobatrachus
AGAAGGCACTGGGAATATGCAAATTATCCTCGCAAGACTCCTTCCCTGGTTTTCAGAAGTCTTCTGTGATACATAACTAAATTTTGGTAACACAAAGCTTTTTAATAGATTTTTACGTCTTATCCATGAGACAAATGGGGCTCACAATGAGGCTATTACTTTTAAAGAAGATTTTAATAACGGGAAAAAGTTTAAAGAGACTAAAGAAGGCCAATATGAGGATACTGTATCTTTATTCCCAGGTAGGTAATAAACTTGGGGGGCCACTTAAAGGGGTATATATTTTTTAGGGTATCCATTGTTGCTTGAGGGAGCTGTATAACCAAAGCCTCCGATTTGCCCAAATTAATTTTGAAATTTGACAGTGAGCCAAAATGTTTGAAGATATCCAAGATAGCCGGAAATTCTTTGAGGGGTTCCGTCAACAGGAGAAGAAGGTCGTCGGCGAAGGCTGCCGCTTTATGTATAGTTCCAGCTATGGAAGCCCCTTTTATGTCCGGATGCTGTCTGATTCGTTGAATGAGGGTCTCCATCACTAAGATGAACAGAGATGAAGAAAGCGGGCAGCCCTGCCGAGTTCCATTGTTAATGTTGAATGGGCTAGAAAGATCCCCATTTATCCTAATACGCGCTGTCGGGTGTGTATACATCTGAAAAATTGCCTCTATGAATGGGGTAGGAAAGGCGAAGCGCCGTAGTGTTCCTCTCATGAATATCCAATCGATCCTGTCAAAAGCCATTTCCGCATCAGTGCCTAATAGCACTAAGGGTCTGCGGTGAATAAGGGCATGCTGCATTAGATGGAGTATGCGTATGGAGTTATCTCGTCCCTCTCTTCCCTTCACGAAACCCACTTGTTCGAGTGAGATAAGTGTAGGTAGAATGGTACTGAAACGGTGTGCCACAAGGCTCGCAAATAATTTCAAATCATTATTCAACAGTGAAATCGGTCTGTAGTTGCTACAGATTTCAGGGTCTTTTCCTTCCTTATGTATGAGGGTAATATATGCTTCTAATGATTGTTTTGGAAAAGGGGAGCCCTGTAGCACAGCAGTAAAGAGGTGAAGGAGATGAGGGAGTAGAGTTTCTTTAAAGGTCTTGTAATAAGAGATCGGGAGGTCATCTGGGCCAGGGCTTTTCCCTGTGGGGCACTTTGACAGGATCGACTGGAGCTCCTCAATAGAAAATGGCCTGTTCAGGTTTGTTATATGGGTTGTGTTGAGCGTTGGAAGACGTAGTTCTGACAGAAAAGAGATTATGTCCCGTTGTCTTTTATCTGCTTGTTCTGGTGTCTCATGCTCTCGAATGTGATACAAGGAGGAGAAATATTTGCTAAAGGCATCAGCAATAGCTTCAGTGTCTGCAAGTTTTTTGTTATTTGAATCTTTTAAAGAATAAATGTACGTATGTGCTTTCCTTTTTTTGATCAGGGAAACCATAAGCTTAGATACTTTGTCTCCATGTACAAAGAGGCAATTCCTCCAGTTCATGTAGAACTTTGCAGACTGTTTGTTTAAGATATCTCTGAGCCTTTGTCTTAATTGTGTTAAGGGACTGAGGATGTTTGGTGACTGAGAGGTTTTATGTTGCAGTTCCATTTTTTGTATCTCGGAATACAATGATGCCACCTCATCTTTTCTGGATTTATTTAAGAACGAGGATATGGAGATAAACTCTCCGCATATTACTGCCTTGTGCGCTTCCCACACTGTAGGAAAAGGGACTGTATCTTGAGTGTTAATATCAAAGTAATTTTTCAGGGCTTTCGTAACACGTGTCTTATACTGAGATTGAGACAAGAGAGATTCATTCAATCTCCATGTCCTGTTCTGGACCCTCTCCCCAAGTGTGATTCACAGTTTTAAGATAGAATGGTCCGAGTAGACGCTAGCAATAAGTTTGGCATGTTATATCATGGAAAGAGCTAAGAAAGGAACAAATATGTAGTCAATTCGGCCATATGAATTTTGTGCAGGTGCGTAATGAGAATAATCTCTTTCTGTTGGGTGGAGGTGTCTCCAGGCATCGACCAGTTGGGCCGAATGCAAGGATTTATGTATACGCATCAGCACCTTTTTAGGAATAGAGGATCTGTTTGTGGAGGAATCAAGTTACGGATTAAGGGCCACATTTATATCACCTCCCAGGATGAATGTACCCTCAATAAAATGTTTAGCTTCCTTCAAAACCTTCGATATCCAGACATCCTGCTTAGTGTTCGGGGCGTAGATATTTCCTATTGTTACTAGTGTATGTGCTATTTTCCCTTTGATAAATACAAATTGGCCCATATTGTCTGAAAAGGTATCCAGCAATTGAAAGAGTGTGTGTTTTGAGAAGGCAATGGCTACTCCCCTGGCTTTTTTTGTAGTTGAGTATGAGTGGAACCATGTGTTGTAAAATGCTTTATCAAAGTTAGGTGACTTCTCTAGCATTAAGTGCATTTCTTGTAGCAGAAGTATGTCTATCTTTTCTTTTTTAAGTTGGGCTAGAATTTGTGAGCGCTTGACGGGAGAGTTAAGGCCTCTTACATTGTAAGAGGCGAGTGTCAGCAGGTTGTGTTGTTTAGCCATAGTTAAACTGTGTGGATGCCCAGCTCAACCCACTCCCACCTTGGATCTCCAGCCAATGTAAAAGTGATACACAGAGAAAGGCAAAAGAGAGAGTATTAAGAGAAGGTGTATAGAGGGGGGAAGGTGTGACATAGAAGGAGAGGAGACTGGTGTGGAAAGCAGTCTTGTCCTTGTGACCCGTAACCATGGGGGATTTCTTGGGGTTCATTCAAATAGGCGGACGATTTTGGTCTGCCAGGGAGAACCCAATAATTAATTATAACAATATATGCAGAAGTTCAACCTAAATGAAAAACATTTTAAATCTGTAGGATGATAAGAGGGAGAGAACAAGAGACAACAGGTCAAATATTCAAATTTGTCAGAGGTATACTCATCACATATGCAGTCTTTATTCAGATGGAACAGGCGCCTTCCATCAAACAGCCTCGTGTCTGGTTTCGGACAGAGGTGGCCTGGTAGGTCTTCGTCTGGGGCGTTGACTTTTCGGATATTCCACGATTTCCCATGGCTGCTGCGTGTGGAGTGGTGGAAGATGTAGAGCAGGTTGGAGGAGATTCAGATCTGGAGTAGATCCTGGTGGGATGTCCAGTTCCGCGCAAAGGTTGGAGAAGTCCTTGGGAGATCTTGCAGTGAACTTCTTCCTCTTGGCCGAGACCAAAATACTGAAGGGGAACAGCCAACGGAATTGGAATTGTTGCTTCCTCAGTTCGTCCGTGAGAGGTTTAAGGAGGTGCCTCTTGGCTAATGTAGAAGGGGTTATGTCTTGGAAGATTGCAATGTTAGATCCTTCATGTTGGATGTTAGGGTCTGATCTAGCTTTTTGGAAGATTTTGTCCTTAAGGCGGAAATCTAGAATTCGGCAGATAACATCTCTGGGAGGATCGTTGGGTTTGGGTTTTGGGCGTAGTGCTCTGTGTGCCCTCTCTATGATTAACTAGTTTTTTTCTTCAGCATCCAAATAGTTTGAGAAGAGGGCAGTTAGTGTTTTAGAGATGTCCTCCGCGATTACCGTTTCCGGAAGACCCCGTATCCGGAGATTGTTGCGTCTGTTCCGGTTTTCCAGGTCTTCCATTGCGGCATATATTGTATAAATGTGATCATCATGTACATGAAGGTTGGCTTCCAGCTCTTGGGCATGGGATATGATGTCCGTCTGAGACTACTCCAGTTCCTCCACTCTGTGACCCAGTTGGTTAATGTCTCTTTTAATGTCAGATAGATCTTTTGCCAGAGGTGCTAAGGCTGTTTTGAGTATTCTGGTAATAAATGCCCTGGAGATTGGCTTGTCTGGGCTATCAAGCAGTTCTGCTTCTGTGTGAGAGACATCTGAATTGTGGTTAGGTGTATGTTGTCCTCCTTTGCTCTGCTCTGTTGTTTATTTTTCTGTTGCTTGTTAACAAATTTGTCCATCTCTTTCTTGTGGGGTTTGGATGCGTGATATACCTCTGTTGATGCGGATTTCTGGCCAAACTTAACCATGTTTTATCCTGTTCATCTGTAGGTTGAGCTGGGGTTCTCCCAGGTAGCAGAGAGATTGATTTATTGCATTCCTCTAAGACCCAGTACCTGCTAGTCCGTTTAAGTTAGGTGCTTTGTTCTGGTGTATGTATGAACCTGGTGTCCCAGGGGGTATGTTCAGTGACCAGGCTTCCTGAGACAAGCAGTAAAGAGATCTATGTAAGGGGATATCTTCTTCTTATGATCTACTTGCTAGGATGTAGGTCGTTTCCCCTTCACAATATAATCAGGTGTGTCCCCTTTAAGAGTCACTGAGTACTGGACCTTATCTGGTTAATATTTGTTTGAGCTGCTGCCAGGAGGAGATGCATTCCTGTATATCTGCTCCTCAGTGTCCCAAACAAGCTGTTCAGGACAGCGTTTCCCTGCCTCTAGTCACCAGCTCCTGGACCCAGTCACATACAGCAGATAAGTCACCACAGGGGGTGACTGTGACTGTGACTGTGCTGCAGGTGATAAGGCCCTGTGTGCTACAGCCTCAGCAGCCGCTCTCACTAGCAGAAATCCCTGAGACAATGACTCCTGGGCAGTTCAGGGAGATGAGAGGGGTCAGGAGAGTGCTCTGTTTACCTCTGAGGGAGGGAGGAGGTTTGCTGGGAGCTATTCTGTGTCTGGGCAGAGCTTTCCTCCAGGCCGAGGCTTCCTCATGTGGACTAGGCCGCAACTTCTCCTCCCCACAGATACCCCCAGAGCTTGCAGCACAGAGGGTCCCTCAATGCTGGGGTCACCAGAGGACAGGTCCCACCCCTGGGTAAGCTTTAAAAGACTCGATGCCTTTGGATTTTTTCACTTTTTAGCAGAACTTTCCAGCCTCACGTCTGCTCCTTGCTCCAGTCAGGCCACGCCCCCCTCCTCAGTCTCTCTCTCCTCCTCCTGCTTCTCCTCAGGCCATCCATGCTGGACAGCCCTGAGGCTTGGGTTGTCAATCCCTTGGTTACCAACTTCAAAGCATTCCTGTTCTTCATCATCCTCCTAATGATGCTGACCAAAGGTGGCCTGAGCTTGTTGTCCAAGGTTGTGCGGATTACTAGCAACCATTGTGAAGTCTGGATCCACAGACAACTCGGGTGCATGAACACTTTGGTCAGTCAGACCATCCAGAGAGCGTTTCAATAAACAAATCAGTTGAATGGTAATGCTGATAACAGCATCATCACTGCTCACAATGTTGGTACAGTAATCAAAATTCTCCAAGACCTGACAAATGTCTGCAATCCACACCCACTCGGCAGTACGTATGCCTGGCAGCTGCGTCTGATGGGCATGTTCCAGCTGGAATTGGGATACTGACCTCTGCTGCTCATGGATCCTGGCCAACATATGATAGGTTGAATTCCATCTCGTAGGGAGGTCACGTATTAGTCTGTGACGAGGCAAGTGTAAGCGCTGATGCAGCACTGCCAGGCCAGCAAAAGAGGGAGATGACTTGCGGAAATGGGCGCTAATACACCGTACCTTGGTAAGTAGGTCTGGTATCCCAGGGTATTTCTTCAAAAAGTGCTGAACTACTAAATTCACAACGTGGAACATACAAGGAACGTGTACAAGCTTTCCAAGTTTTAAAGCCGCCACCAGATTACGACCATTATCTTACACTACCATCCCTAGACGGAAGTCCAACTGCTCAAGCTACTCATCTGTCTGCTCAGTTATTGCTTTCAAAAGCTCAGGTGCTGTGTGCCATTTTTCACCGATACAGATAAGCTTCAGTAGAGCCCGATGCCGCTTAGCCGAGGCAGTGCTGCAGAGATCCCAGCTGGGGAATGATGTTGACGGTTGGAAATCAGAGGATGTTGAGGAGGATGCACAGGAGTCGGATGAAGAGTAGGAGGAGGAGGGAGTTGTTGCTGTGTAGGAGGCTACTGAAACTGTGATTGAAGTGGGCCCCACTATTCTGGGTGTGGGAACTATATGGGAAGTTGCCGGCTCAGACTCTGTACCAGCCACCACCAGGTACACCAAGTGTGCCGTCAGTGAGATGTAGCGTTCCTGTCCACTTCCACTTGTCCACATGTCTGTGGTTAAGTGGACCTTTCCTGTTATGGCATTGGTGAGAGCCCGTTTGATGTTACGCACACGTGATTGTGAGCGAATGGACGGCACAACGAGAAAAATAGTGGCAGCTACGCACAGAGTACCGATGTTCTAACACCGCCAAAAGGTCGCAGAAAGCCTCTGTTCCCGCAAGCCGATATGGCAACATCTCAAGGGCTATAAATCGTGCAATGTGTGCAGTTATGGTTTGTGACCTTGGGTGCGTAACGGGGTATTTTCGCTTCTTTTCGAAGGTCTGTGGTATGGACAACTGAATGAAACGCTGGGATGCCAAAGCGGATGTGGTCGTAATGATTGAGTTTTGCCAACATCAGGTTGCAATAAGGAGGCATCAGTGCCACCTTCTTGCAAGCCAGTTTGGGAAGCAGGCAGCCCAGGGGAAGTGGCAGAGTTTTGAGTCTGGAAATTGTGTTTTTCACCTAGAGCTGTCAACAACCTAGTGGTGTGCTTGGCTAACATATGGTTTCTCATGCTGGAGGTGCCCAAGCTGGAAGTATTTCTGCCTCTGCTAAGCTTGGTCTCCCAGATTTAACAAATGGCAACCGTTTGGTCCAAAGAAAAAAAACTCCAACACAAACTCACTACGGACCCTTGGACTCAGAGATGGCACAGGTTGTGCCCAGACCCTTGGACTCTGAGATGCCACAGGTGGTGGTGTCATGTGCACAGTTGATTGACCTCTGGCAATGGTTTAAACCCTATCTCTTACAGCCTTTTTGTGGACTATGGGCACATGCTCTTCTGCACTGCTGCTCTCGCAATCCATGCCACCCATCCATGCTGGATCAGTCACCTCATCATTGAACAGGTCGTCTTCAAATTCCTGAAGGTCAACATCTTCGGTAATTGAGGCTTCAGGCTGACCTCAGGGCAACTGATTTTAATCATCATCCAACACTTCCACCTGATTGCCCAGCATGTCACGGCCAACAACATGGCTTTCTTCTTGGGTGCTCAAAGATCTGTGCATCACTGCACACCACAGCCTCACCTGCGTTGGTGGTGTTGTGCGGTGAGAGGCAAGAAAGGTCAAAGGGTCCTGTAAACAGTTCCTCAGAGTAACTTGCTTTGGTGTCATATGTTTCCTTAGAATATTGTTAGATGTTGTGAGGAAGGAGGACCAGGCTGAGGATTCGATGGGCCAGCCTCTGGGCTACTCAAGTCTGTCTGTGTAGACCCTTGGGATATGCTACTCGACAAAAAACTGGAGGCATTTTCTGCTAGCCAACTCATTACCTGTTCACACTGTTTAGGGCGCAAGAGTGCTTTCCCAAGTGGACAAGAAAAATGGGATAGGAAGGCAGAGGTAGATAAAGCAGGAACTTTTTTCTGTGGCTTGATCACACTGCTTAGGCGACCACCACTGTCACTACCACCTCATCCATGGCCCTTACCCCCTCTTTTTCCCATTTTCTTGGTTGATTATTTGAAGGTGAATACTCTAATGTGACCTTTTCTGCAGGCAGTGGAACAACACTTATACCGAGTTGTTAAACTAGTGTTAATAGTTTCTCACGATAGCTGTTTCTGTAAGTCTAAAAACCAAAAGGTACCTTTATTGGACAAACTACCACTTGGAGGAGTCGACAAAGATGTTATGAATGTCTTTCAGCCCATAAAGAAAAGAGGGTTTGATAACACTTTTATTCTAGTATTGGTTTTTGGCACTCAGATTGTGTTTTAATAACTGCAAGCCACTATGTAGGTTATGTAAGATATGAAGCCCCCAAAATTACACTAGGTTGCTGATAGGAAGGTACTGGCCTTGAGGCACAAGTAGTGCCATTGACACCGAGTATTAATACAAATTGGGTAACACTGAGACTGTGTGTTAGTGGCAGCAGGCCACTATCTAAGTTGTGTAAGATATGAAGCCCCCAAAATTAGGCTAGTTTAGTGCTATGAAGGTATTTTGCTTTGGGCACAAGTAGTGCCACTGACACCTAGTATTAATAAAAATTTGGTAACACTGAGACTGTGTTTTAATATGAGCAAGCCACTATGTAGGTTCTGTAAGATATGAAGCACCCAAAATTAGGCTAGTTTGGTGCTATGAAGGTATTTTGCTTCAGGCACAAGTTGTGCCACTGACACCTAGCATTAATAAAAATTTGGTAACACTCAGACTGTGAATTGAGATGGTGGCTGAAAGGCACAACACTACACCTGAACTCGTTGTTTTTACAATTTTGGGACTTTTCTTGCAAGTTGTAATACTTATTGCTAATATAATAGACATAAGGGATGTAGCAGTGCTGAGATTGTTGATTATTAGTAGCAGATGTCAGGACAGCTTTAATTCTCTCCCTGCCTGTGAATAAGCTCTCCCTAAATCACAAACTGCAGTAACAGACCGTATGCACCACTAATAAGAGGATTTTGTTTTGGACGATTTAAAACAGGAATGGCTGTCACCTAAACTAAGCAATGCAGTAACACTGTCCCTATACCTTGTTCTATGATTTGCACATCTGCTAGAACACAGTGGACACTGTCTTGAGCCCTTACAAGGACAATTTTGGATTGTACAGCAGGAACACTCTCTCATAGAATGCACTGCACTGTCCCTATACCTGTTTCTATGATTTACACAGCCTCTAGCAGGTAATGCTAAAATTCTTCAGCCCTTAGAAGGACTAGTTTTAGTTTGCTGGATAAACACTGTCGCACACACAGTACCGTCTAGTTACACCGGCAGCTCAGGAATTAATGCGTGCACAAAATGGCGTCAGCCTTATATAGCCCATATGACGCTGTACGGCCAAGCCAATAACAGTAACACCACAACAAAGATGGCTACGGCGTTACTGTGAGGGCAAGCAACATCAGATGTATTCATTGGCTGGAAAAAGGCGCCAGGAAGTCCAGAAATTAAAATTAAAGTATCGGAGCGAATACCATATTAGCCGCCGGATACCGAATACCTCGAATACCCCATTATCCGCCGAATACCAAATAGTGGTGAATATATTCGCTCATCCCTATTATTAACCATTTCGGTGCTTCACAGGAATGAAAGCAATGTTGAAGGAAAAATGAAAATGTTACTTTTTTTTACAAAACTATTGTTTTAACATCAAATCTTTCATTTTCACAAGGGCCCACTGCAGTGCTTGGAAGGGAAGGCGCGCCATATAACTTTTTGACTGCAAAATTGTCTGGAATGGATAGAAGATGACATGGGTTGTTTGAAGAGCCCCTTTGATGTACCTAACGTTGAGCTTTGAAAATAAATAAAAATACATTTTTACCACAAAATTGTTAGTTTAACCAGGTAGTTATTTTTTCACAAGGGTAACCAGGAAAAAATGTACCATTACAATTTATTGTGCAATTTTTCTTGAGTATGCTGATACCTCATATGTAGTGAAAATGAACTGTTTGGGCACATGGCAGGGCTCGAAAGGTAAGGCACACCATTTAACTTTTTGAATGCAAAATTGTCTGAAATAGATAGCGGACACCATGTCATGTTTGGAGAGCCCTCCTGATGTACTTAAACAGTTGAGCTCCTCTACAAGTGACCCTATTTTTGGAAACTAGACTCCATAAAGAATTTTTATAGATGTTTGGTGAGCACGTTGAATCTCCAGGTTCTTCACAGAATTTTATAATGCTGAGCTGTGAAAAAAATAATACATTTTTGCCACAAAATTGTTACTTCAACCAGATAGCTTTTTATTCACAGGGGAAAAAATACACCATACAAATTATTGTGCAATTTCTCCTGAGTATGCTGATATCTCATATATGGTGGAAATCTACTGTTTGGGCCCACTGTAGGGCTTGGAAGGGAAAGAGCGCTATTAGAATATTTGAATGCAAAATTAGCTGGAATCTTTAGCGGACGCCATGTCGCGTTTTTAGACCCCCTGAGTTGCCTAAACAGTAGTGCACCCCCACAAGTGATTCGTTTTTAAAACTGGACCCATCAAGGAATTTATCTAGATGGTTGGTGAGCACCTTGATCCTCTAGGTGTTTCACAGAAGTTTATAACGTTGAGCTGTAAAAATGAAAAAATATTTTTTTTACCACAAAAATGTTGTTTTATCCCCAAAGCTTTAATTTTCACAAGGGTAACTGGACATAATGGGACATACAATTTGTTGTACAGTTTCTCCTGAGTACACAGATATTTCATATGTGGTCAAAAAGTACTTTTGAGGTACAGTACAAAGTGAAGAATGGAAGGAGTACAATATTTCATATCAGATTTAGTTGGAATTATTTGCAGGTGCCATCTGACATTGGCAGAGCAACTGAGGTGCCTAAACAGTGGTGCTCCCCCCAAAATGTACCCCATTTTGGAAATTAGACCCCTCAAGAAATTTTTCTACATTTTTTTGGTGAGCAGCTTCAACCTCCATATACTTCACAGAATTTTATAACTTTGAGCTGTTAAAATAAAAAAAATACATTTTTAACCACCAAACTAATGCTTTAACCCCGAATTTTTCAAATTCACTAGGGTAACAGGAGATAATGCATGCAACAATTTGTTGTGCAATTTTTCCTGAGTACGCAAATACCCCATATGTCATTGAAAGCTACTTCTGAGGCAAAGTGCAAACTGAAGAAGGGAAGGAGCACCATATTTAAGTTCAGATTTAGGCTGTGTGCACACGTTGCGTTTTTTACCGCGGAAACGCTGCGTTTTGAACCGCAGCGTTTCAGTGGCAAATTGCATGCGTTCAGCTTTCCCAGCAAAGTGTATGGGAAAGCTGAAAAATCAGTGCACACGCTGCGTTTCTTTCCGCAGCGTTTTGGATGCCAAAAATCGGTGCAGAAAGAAAAGCAGCATGTCACTTCTTTTGTGCGTTGTGGCTGCGTTCTCTCCCCCATTGAAATCAATGATGTGGGGTCAGAACGCAGCTACACCGCATGGACCTGCTTTTTTGTTGCGGTCCGCGGCCTTTGTCGGCATGCCAGAACGCAGGCATTTACCTGGAAGTGAGGTCAAGAGGTTTCCTGTTGACCTCACTTCCTGGCAAAGCCCCCGGTGTCGCCAAAGTGCCCTCCCCGACCCCCGACCCCCCTCCCGAAAATCCAACATGGCCGCGCGCACAGTAGCGCACCGGCCGCCCTGCTCCTATGTTATCTGTCGCATGTGCCTTGAGACATGCAACAGAAAAATGCACCCAGGCCCTGCCCGTTCACCCCAATTCCCCCCGGTGTCATACATACCTGTCCGGTCGCAGCGCTGATCCCCCGCGGCCCCCTCCTCCTTCACAGCAGACGCCGGACGGTCACATGTGCAGAGCAGCTGACAGCCAGCACAGTGTTCAGAGAGCTGTGCTGGCTGCTCACACTCTGCAGCTGTGACCCGGGGAGAGTGGGTGCAGATTTTTGCACCCACTCTCCTCAAATGGAGGGTCTGCCCTCCTAGAAAATGGGGGATACGTTCCCTGAACGTGCCCCCATATTCTAGAAGGTCCAGAGCCGACGTGGGACATCCAAATGGATTTCTGCTGACCCATTTTTTTTATTAAATTGGAGAACAAGGGAATGATTTGGGGAGTGTTTTTTCCTAATAAAAAAAATTTTGTTGTCTTTTTTTGCTTTTGTTTACTGTCAATTAGTTATGTCGGGTGTCTGATAGACGCCGTGACATCACTAATTGCTGGGCTTGATGCCAGGTGACATTACACATCTAATATCAACCCCATTTATTACCCCGTTAGCCAACGCACCAGGGCGCGGGATGAGTTGGGGCGAAGCGCCAGGATTGGCGCATCTAATGGATGCGCCACTTCTGGGGCGGCTGTGGCCTGCTATTTTTAGGCTTGGAAGAGTCCAATAACCATGGCTCTTCCCACCCTGAGAATACCAGACCCCAGCTGTCAGCTTCACCTTGGCTGGTGATCTAATTTGGGGGGACCCCACGTTATTTTTTTTTATTCTTTATTTATAAATAAAAAAAAAAAGCCTGGGGAGCCCTCCAAATTGATCACCAGCCAAGATGAAGCTGCCAGCTGTGGTTTGCAGGCTACAGCTGTCTGCTTTACCCTGACTGGCTATCAAAAATAGGGGGGACCCCACGCCATTTTTTTCATTTTTTTTTTTTTTTTTTTTATTGGATAAATACTAAGCTAGGCACCCTTTAGTGCCACATGAAAGGTACTAAAGGTGCCAGCTTAGAATATGCAGGCGGGGGTGGGACGTTATATATATTTGACATCCCTTCATCCATTGACGCTTTTTAGGCTGTGTGTCCACAATCAGGGTTTGCAGCGTTATGGGCGCTGAGTGTTTTTCCTGCGTCCATAACGCTGCGTTGTGCAGTAGAAGCACAGTGGAAGGATTTTTGGAGATCCCATGCCCACTGTGCTTCTTTTCTCCGCAGCATAAACTGACCGGTAGCGTGGCTTCCCGAGCCTCAGCATGTCAATTTATGCTGCGGAGATGAGTGTTCTCTGCAGGTAGCATAGAGCTCCACAGCAGCCTGAACCCAAATCGTGGGCATGGGCAGCTGCAGGAAGGCTGACACTGTGTACTAGACGCCGTGTCGCTGGATCATGGCCACATAGCCTTAGGCCCCTTTCACCCGTCAGTGATTCTGGTACGTTTGTGCTTTTTTTTTAAACGTACCAGGATCACTGACATACGCAGACCCATTATAATGAATGGGTCTGCTCACACATCAGTGATTTTTCACTGCACGTGTCTCTATGCGGCGTACCCGCGTGTGCGTGATTGCCGCACGGAGACATGTCCATTTTTTTCTGGCATCACTGATGTTCCACGGACCACGCAGTGGTGTGATCCGTGAAACACGTGCCAGAAAAAAACGTGCTTTTAAAATAAAAATCATTTTAACTCACCCGGCGTCCAGCGATGTCCTCTGCAGCCCGTGCAGCTTGCTGCTTCTGAGCCGGCTCATTATTGTCGCGCATATTCATGATGCACGACACAGCCGACCCGGAAGCAGCTGCTGCGGGGGTCAGCGCCGGCCGGATGCTTCACCGCGGGAGCGATCAGCACCATGGAGAACGGGAGCGGGTGCAGGTGAGTTAATCTCTAAGTGCAATCACGGGCCACGGAGAACGGAGCCCGGATTGCACTTAGACAACCCATGTGTGCCGTGATTCACGGCACACGGAGGGACATGTGCGTGTTTTTCACTGACGTGTGAAACGGGCCTAAAAGTGAGAATATTGTTGCTACAGCAACATTTTGGGTGAAGTAGCTGTGGATTCAAAATGCTTAATATACTCCTGAATAAAATCCTTGATGGGTGCAGATTCCAAAATGGGGTCACTTGTGGGGGTTTTCTGACGTATAGGTACCTAAGGGGCTTGGTGCGCGAAGTTTATTTCAACTTTTCCAAAATTCAAATGGTGCTCCTTCCATTCCAAGCCCTCCCATTTATCCAAACAGAATGTGGAGAAGGAAATGACATCACAGGTTTTTTTTTCCAAAGGTCTGTGTTCAACCAACTTTATTAACACTGACAAGTCTTAAAAAACGCACCTAAAAAAACGCATGAAAAACGCATGAAAAACGCATGCGTTTTCGATGCGTTGTTTCTCAAAAAGCATTGTTTACAATTCTCCCCTCTGCCAGAGGGTGCGTTTTTTTCCGCGCGGAAAAAAAAGCAACGTGTGCACATACCCTTAGTTGGTGTGGTTCATGGGTGTCATGTTACATTGACAATGCTTCTGAGGTGACAGTGCAGCAGAAATCCCCCACAAGTGACACTATTTCACAAACTGCGTCCCTCAGTGGATTCACTCAGGGGTGTAATGATCATATTACACTACAGGTGTTTCACAAAATTTTATACTATTGAGCGGTGAATAAAAAATAATTACATTTTTACCACAAAATTGTTGTTTTAACCCCAGTTTTCACAAATGGAATAGGTTAAAAAAAAGCCCCATGTGTTACACAATTTCTTCTGAACGTGGCAATACCCCATATGTGGCTGCAAAGTACTGTTTGGCCGCACCAAGGCTCATATCGAATTTGAAATTGGTGAACCTTTTTCAAAAAAGTTCGCTCATCTCTAGTGACTACCGCTTGCACTGGCAATTCAGGGAATCAAGGCAGCATGTACATCGTATGCTGTCACATAGACTGATTCAAAACCTGGACCACTCACCTAAAATAACTTTACTGGTTATACGCAGTTTTTTGCAATGTGTTTTACTATTGGTTGATCCTGTTTTTATTCTCTGATCTGCCAAACGAACATTGATTTTGCTTGATTTTCTCAGTATATCCCATATAATACCAACAATAAGCACGGCACTAGTGATGGTCGAGCGTGTTCGCTATTACTCAATATTCATTCGTGTATCGGGTGCTCAGGCATCCTTGATACTTGATCGAGTATTCCTAGTACTCAAGTGCCATGCTTGGGTCCCCACCCCACATGTTTCATGGCTGTTATTCAGCTTACTCATGGTAATTATATAGACATGTTGTATTATAGGATCATTACAATCATAGAATGAAGGAGTCGGAAGGGACCTCCAGTGTCATCGTGTCCTACCTCCTGCTCATTGCGGGATTCCCTAAACCATCTGAGACAGATGTCTGTGCAGCCTTTAAAAATTTACATTGAAGGAGAACTCACCACCTCTTGTGGCAGACTATTACGCTCATTAATTACCCTCAATGTTTAAAAGTTTTTTCTAATTTCCACTCTGTATCTTCTCCCTTTCAGTTTCATTACTGTGATTTGCCAGCCGCATTGCATCACTGATAGCTTGGCTTAATTTACTCTGGAGAGCTGCTGGAGAATCGATAGTGTATTAGAGTGATTTTTTTACCTTACACTCCTTGCTGCTGCAACATAAAAAAAATCTAGTCTTTTCTCTAATATAACAGCTATTAACTGGATTTAGTGCAGAGCTAGATGATGGAAAATGGATAAGGTATTATAGGCAGGGATTATAGCTTTACAGTCCTTGCTGCTGCAATGTAAAACCAAAAGTCCTTTTCAGGGCTAAGTCTAATCTATTCTATTCTCTAATAATCTTTAATAATACTGCTTTTAGCTGCATTTAGTGTACAGCTAGCTGCTGGAAAAGGGATAGTGTATTAGAGGCATCAAGGCTGGGATTATAGGCTTAAAGTTCTTACATAGTTACATCGTTACATAGTTACTTAGGTTGAAAAAAGACCTAGGTCC
The DNA here is from genome assembly GCF_048569485.1 of Anomaloglossus baeobatrachus. Classification (NCBI taxonomy): domain Eukaryota; kingdom Metazoa; phylum Chordata; class Amphibia; order Anura; family Aromobatidae; genus Anomaloglossus; species Anomaloglossus baeobatrachus. The sequence continues at coordinate 188,258,513 of NC_134359.1, forward strand.
ATCTAGTTCAACCTTCCTCCACCAGTTCTACATTTAGTCACTAAGTCATTTATAACCAACAATGTTTTGTGTACTGAGGAAATCATCCAGCCCTTTTTTAAAAGCTGTTATAGTATCTGCCATTACTACCTCTTGTGGTAGTGTATTCCACAGTCTGACCGCTCTAACTGTAAAGAACCCTTTCCTTTTTAGGTGTCGGAATCGCTTTTCTTCCACTCGCAGTGAGTGCCCCTGGTCCTTAGTACTGTCTTTGGAAGAAATAAGTCATGTGACAGTCCTTTATATTGACCACACATGTATTTATACATATAAATGAGATCTCCTCTGAGACGTCTTTTTTCTAAGCTAAACATATCTAACTTTTTCAACCTGTCATCATATGGGAGGCCTTCCATTCCTTGTAATAGTCTAGTTGCCCGTCTTTGAACTGACTCTAACTTCTGAATGTCCTTTTTAAAATGTGGAGCCCAAAACTGGATCCTGTATTCCAGATGTGGCCTTACAAGTGATTTATAGAGGGGTAACAATATGTTGGGATCACGGGATCTAATCTCTCTTTTTATACACCCTAAAATCTTGTTTGCTTTAGCAGCTGCTGCTTGACATTGAGTGCTGCTGCTCAGCTTATTTGTAATGAGAATACCCAAGTCCTTCTCCTGTTCTGTAGTCCCGAGTTTACTTCCATTTAATGTATACGCAGCTATAGGATTACTCCGTCCTAGGTGCATTACTTTACATTTATCAACATTAAATCTCATTTGCCAAGTATCTGCCCATTCTGACATCTTATCCAGATCTTTTTGTAATATTGTACTATCCAGGTCAGTTTTTAATATCCTACATAGTTTGGTGTCATCGGCTGACACTGTACTATCAATCCCATCCACAAGGTCATTAATAAAGAGAGTAAAAAGAATCGGTCCAAGCACAGATCCCTGAGGCACCCCACTGCTGACTATAGCCCATTTAGAGAATGTACCATTTATGACTACTCTTTGTTTCCTATCTTTTAGCCAATTCCTTACCCAGTTGCATATTGTGTCCCCTAGTCCTTGCTTCTGGAGCTTTAGTATAAGGCTATTATGTGGTACAGTATCAAATGCCTTTGCAAAGTCCAAATAAATCACATCAGCTGCATTACCAATATCCAGGTTTGAACTTACTCCCTCATAGAACCCCAACAGGTTGGTTAGACACGACTTATCTTTCATGAATCCATGCTGTTTGTCAGTTATCATATTATTTTCTGCAATATATTTTTGCATGTCATCCCTTAAAATGCCCTCAAAAACTTTGCATACTACTGATGTCAGGCTTACTGGACGGTAGTTGCCTGGATCTATCCTCTTACCTTTCTTAAATATCGGTACCACATCAGCAATCCTCCAATCCTGAGGCACCAACCCTGTTACAAGTGAGTCTAAAAAGATGAGATACAGCGGTCTGTCGATTACGGAGCTCAATTCCCTCAATATTCGTGGATGAATGCCATCTGGCCCTGGGGATTTGTCAATGTTTAATTTACTCAGACGTAGGCGTACTTCATCTTGTGTTAAATTAATTATATCGGGTGGTGGACTTTGATTTTTCACTTGTTGAATGATCCCTGGTACAGTCAGTTCCTTGGTGAATACAGATGAGAAATGCCTATTTAATATCTCAGTCTTTTGTTTGTCCTCTATAACTAATAATAAATAACTTGTTATTATATTTTAAGGGGCCGATACTATCCTTTGTTTTCCTTTTGGCATTGATGTATTTATAAAAGATTTTGGGATTTATTTTAATGTCATTGGCGATTTTTGTTTCAGTAGCTAATTTTGCTTGTTTGATTTCTTTTTTACATTTCCTATTGATATCTTTATACTCCTGCAATGCTATTTCTGTATTCTCAGCCTTTAAGATTTTAAATGCCCTTTGTTTTTGTTTTATTATACTTTGTACAGTCTTATTTATCCATAGTGGTTTCTTTTTATTCCTGGACATTTTATTACCAGAGGGTATACGTTTTTTACAGGACTCTAGTAGTATATCCTTAAACTTACCCCATTTATGAAGAAAAAACAAAAAGCCAGCACCAAATGTGCACTACAGCACTAAACATTCCAAACTGTACTTATTATAAAAAATGTTTTGAGATTTTTGGCAAAAAATTGCAATTTCTTGAGCTGCTTCGCCACGTCACGGCAAATCTCATTTGAAGCAGTCCTACACTAAAATATTTTTATAAAATGTGCCATACGGCCTCACATATGAATAGTAGAACTGCTCTTAGCAGCACTCACCTGGTCTATTTCAATCCCGTACCCATGACTGAGTCATGGCTGTGGGCGGGACAGGTCCAAGCAAATGCTGCATGAAGTAAATAGCCTGTGGACAAAGCCTGATGACTTAATGTGAACAGTCACCAACCGCCAAAATCCAGACAGATGGAATACATCCCAAATTGGGGTGCATAGCAAGGTGGAGGTCAACCACCGACCAATTCAATGAGGAAAAAACAAAAAGCCAGCACCAAATGTGCACTACAGCACTAAACATTCCAAACTGTACTTATTATAAAAAATGTTTTGAGATTTTTGGCAAAAAATTGCAATTTCTTGAGCTGCTTCGCCACGTCACGGCAAATCTCATTTGAAGCAGTCCTACACTAAAATATTTTTATAAAATGTGCCATACGGCCTCACATATGAATAGTAGAACTGCTCTTAGCAGCACTCACCTGGTCTATTTCAATCCCGTACCCATGACTGAGTCATGGCTGTGGGCGGGACAGGTCCAAGCAAATGCTGCATGAAGTAAATAGCCTGTGGACAAAGCCTGATGACTTAATGTGAACAGTCACCAACCGCCAAAATCCAGACAGATGGAATACATCCCAAATTGGGGTGCATAGCAAGGTGGAGGTCAACCACCGACCAATTCAATGAAGAAAAAACAAAAAGCCAGCACCAAATGTGCACTACAGCACTAAACATTCCAAACTGTACTTATTATAAAAAATGTTTTGAGATTTTTGGCAAAAAATTGCAATTTCTTGAGCTGCTTCGCCACGTCACGGCAAATCTCATTTGAAGCAGTCCTACACTAAAATATTTTTATAAAATGTGCCATACGGCCTCACATATGAATAGTAGAACTGCTCTTAGCAGCACTCACCTGGTCTATTTCAATCCCGTACCCATGACTGAGTCATGGCTGTGGGCGGGACAGGTCCAAGCAAATGCTGCATGAAGTAAATAGCCTGTGGACAAAGCCTGATGACTTAATGTGAACAGTCACCAACCGCCAAAATCCAGACAGATGGAATACATCCCAAATTGGGGTGCATAGCAAGGTGGAGGTCAACCACCGACCAATTCAATGAAGAAAAAACAAAAAGCCAGCACCAAATGTGCACTACAGCACTAAACATTCCAAACTGTACTTATTATAAAAAATGTTTTGAGATTTTTGGCAAAAAATTGCAATTGCGGGACCTGTCCCGCCCACAGCCATGACTCAGTCATGGGTACGGGATTGAAATGGACCAGGTGAGTGCTGCTAAGAGCAGTTCTACTATTCATATGTGAGGCCGTATGGCACATTTTATAAAAATATTTTAGGGTAGGACTGCTTCAAATGAGATTTGCCGTGACGTGGCGAAGCAGCTCAAGAAATTGCAATTTTTTGCCAAAAATCTCAAAATTTTTTTTATAATAAGTACAGTTTGGAATGTTTAGTGCTATAGTGCACATTTGGTGCTGGCTTTTTGTTTTTTCTTCATTGAATTGGTCGGTGGTTGACCTCCACCTTGCTATGCACCCCAATTTGGGATGTATTCCATCTGTCTGGATTTTGGCGGTTGGTGACTGTTCACATTAAGTCATCAGGCTTTGTCCACAGGCTATTTACTTCATGCAGCATTTGCTTGGACCTGTCCCGCCCACAGCCATGACTCAGTCATGGGTACGGGATTGAAATGGACCAGGTGAGTGCTGCTAAGAGCAGTTCTACTATTCATATGTGAGGCCGTATGGCACATTTTATAAAAATATTTTAGTGTAGGACTGCTTCAAATGAGATTTGCCGTGACGTGGCGAAGCAGCTCAAGAAATTGCAATTTTTTGCCAAAAATCTCAAAAATTTTTTTATAATAAGTACAGTTTGGAATGTTTAGTGCTATAGTGCACATTTGGTGCTGGCTTTTTGTTTTTTCTTTATTGAATTGGTCGGTGGTTGACCTCCACCTTGCTATGCACCCCAATTTGGGATGTATTCCATCTGTCTGGATTTTGGCGGTTGGTGACTGTTCACATTAAGTCATCAGGCTTTGTCCACAGGCTATTTACTTCATGCAGCATTTGCTTGGACCTGTCCCGCCCACAGCCATGACTCAGTCATGGGTACGGGATTGAAATGGACCAGGTGAGTGCTGCTAAGAGCAGTTCTACTATTCATATGTGAGGCCGTATGGCACATTTTATAAAAATATTTTAGTGTAGGACTGCTTCAAATGAGATTTGCCGTGACGTGGTGAAGCAGCTCAAGAAATTGCAATTTTTTGCCAAAAATCTCAAAAATTTTTTTATAATAAGTACAGTTTGGAATGTTTAGTGCTATAGTGCACATTTGGTGCTGGCTTTTTGTTTTTTCTTCATTGAATTGGTCGGTGGTTGACCTCCACCTTGCTATGCACCCCAATTTGGGATGTATTCCATCTGTCTGGATTTTGGCGGTTGGTGACTGTTCACATTAAGTCATCAGGCTTTGTCCACAGGCTATTTACTTCATGCAGCATTTGCTTGGACCTGTCCCGCCCACAGCCATGACTCAGTCATGGGTACGGGATTGAAATGGACCAGGTGAGTGCTGCTAAGAGCAGTTCTACTATTCATATGTGAGGCCGTATGGCACATTTTATAAAAATATTTTAGTGTAGGACTGCTTCAAATGAGATTTGCCGTGACGTGGCGAAGCAGCTCAAGAAATTGCAATTTTTTGCCAAAAATCTCAAAAAATTTTTTATAATAAGTACAGTTTGGAATGTTTAGTGCTATAGTGCACATTTGGTGCTGGCTTTTTGTTTTTTCTTCATTGAATTGGTCGGTGGTTGACCTCCACCTTGCTATGCACCCCAATTTGGGATGTATTCCATCTGTCTGGATTTTGGCGGTTGGTGACTGTTCACATTAAGTCATCAGGCTTTGTCCACAGGCTATTTACTTCATGCAGCATTTGCTTGGACCTGTCCCGCCCACAGCCATGACTCAGTCATGGGTACGGGATTGAAATGGACCAGGTGAGTGCTGCTAAGAGCAGTTCTACTATTCATATGTGAGGCCGTATGGCACATTTTATAAAAATATTTTAGTGTAGGACTGCTTCAAATGAGATTTGCCGTGACGTGGCGAAGCAGCTCAAGAAATTGCAATTTTTTGCCAAAAATCTCAAAAAATTTTTTATAATAAGTACAGTTTGGAATGTTTAGTGCTATAGTGCACATTTGGTGTTGGCTTTTTGTTTTTTCTTCATTGAATTGGTCGGTGGTTGACCTCCACCTTGCTATGCACCCCAATTTGGGATGTATTCCATCTGTCTGGATTTTGGCGGTTGGTGACTGTTCACATTAAGTCATCAGGCTTTGTCCACAGGCTATTTACTTCATGCAGCATTTGCTTGGACCTGTCCCGCCCACAGCCATGACTCAGTCATGGGTACGGGATTGAAATGGACCAGGTGAGTGCTGCTGAGAGCAGTTCTACTATTCATATGTGAGGCCGTATGGCACATTTTATAAAAATATTTTAGTGTAGGACTGCTTCAAATGAGATTTGCCGTGACGTGGCGAAGCAGCTCAAGAAATTGCAATTTTTTGCCAAAAATCTCAACATTTTTTTTATAATAAGTACAGTTTGGAATGTTTAGTGCTATAGTGCACATTTGGTGCTGGCTTTTTGTTTTTACCCCATTTATGTTCGGTATCCCCAGTTACCATGACTTTGTCCCAATCTACACATTTAAGCTCTTCCCTTAATTTGTTGAAATCAGCTTTCCTAAAATTCCAGGTTTTAGCATTCCCCCTTTGAAATGTTCTATTGAATATTATGTTGAAGCTTACCATATTATGATCGCTGGTGCCCAAGTGCTCCCGGACCTGTAGATCTGAAATTGTATCCGGTCTATTTGACAGGACCAGATCTAGCAAATTATCTCCCCTGGTCGGTTCACCTACCATCTGAGAGAGGAAATGGTCTTGAATGGTAGATAAGAACTTACAGCTTTTAGCAGAACCAGAAGATTCTATGTCCCACTGAATGTCTGGATAGTTGAAATCCCCCATAATAAGAACCCGATTATTATTATTAGCTGCCTTTTCAATTTGTTCCAGCATTTCACCCTCTATTTGTTCAGGTATGTTAGGAGGCTTATAGCAAACTCCAATTAGCATTTTTCCATTATTCCCCTCCCCATGTACATTTACCCATACTGACTCTACATTGTTGCTGTTCCCCTCAATGTCATCATACAACACAGGTTTTAGGTTAGATTTAATAAATATACACACCCCACCACCTTTTTGGCCTTTCCTGTCCTTCCTAAATGTACTATAACCCTGTATGTTTGTCACCCAGTCATGGCTTTCATCCAGCCAGGTTTCAGTAATGCCCACCACATCATAATCCATGGTTGACATAAGAGTCTCCAATTCATTCTTTTTGTTTGCAAGACTTCTTGCATTTGCCAGTAGACATTTAATCCTATTAACACCTTTATTACTCCTAGCCTCCCTACGTTCCTTGTATGTCCCTTCCCCCCCTAATCCTTCATTGACCCCTACCGTCTCCCTGTCTCTATCTGCTCTATCTATCCCCTTATTTGCTCCACTACCCTCCCTCCCCCCCGATCCTAGTTTAAAAGCTCCTCCATCCGTCTGACCATTTTCTCCCCCAGCACAACTGCACCTTCCCCATTGAGGTGCAGCCCGTCCCTACCGTAGAGCCTGTAGCCGACTGAGAAGTCGGCCCAGTTCTCCATGAACCCGAACCCTTCCTTCCTTCACCAATTTCTAAGCCACATATTTATCTCCCTAAGCTCCCGCTGTCTTTCTAGTGACGCTCGTGGCACCGGTAGTATTTCTGAAAACACCACCTTGGAGGTCCTGGACTTCAGCTTCTCTCCTAGTTCCCTGTAATCATTTTTAAGGACCTTCCACCTGCCTCTAACTTTGTCATTAGTACCAATGTGCACCATGACCGCTGGGTTTTCCCCAGCCCCACCCAGCAATCTGTCTATCCGATCCACAATATGCCGAACCCGAGCACCCGGCAGACAACACACTGTTCGGCATTCACGGTCTCGGCGACAGATGACCCTGTCTGTCCGCCTAATTATAGAGTCCCCTACCACCAACATCTGTCTGGGCTTTGCTGCACTCCTATTTCCCTCCTTCCTACAGCAGTTGTTTTCCTGGTTGCTAGGAGCAACATCCTGCTGTAGTGACCCTAGTCCAGGCCCTTCATTCCTAATATCAGCCAAACAGGCATATTTACTAGGTTGTGCCAGGTCAGGACTAGGCTCCCTGACACTTTTCCCCCTACCTCTTCTTCTAACTGTTACCCAGCTACCTACCTCTGGGTCCTGATCTTCCCCACTTCCACCCTCCTCCATATCACTGGCCCCAGCCAGAGAAAGCTCAGTGAGCTCTAAACTCCTCTCCAGGTTTGCAATGCCCCTTAGTGTTGCAAGATGCTTATTTAGATTACTTCTGCAATGAAAAACCAAAGTTCTTTTCAGCGCTAAGTCTAATCTATTTTATGTTCTAATAATGCCACTCATAACTGTATTTAGTGTGGGGCTACCTGCTTCAGAAGGGATAGGGTATTGGAATCATCGGCCAGGGGTTATAGCCTTACAGTCCTTGATACTGCTAACGTAAAACCAAAAGCTCTTTTCAGGGCTAAGTCTAATCTATTCTCTTCTCTAATTATACTGTTCTTAGCTGCATTTACTGTAGGGAAAGCTGCTGCAGAACATTAGAAGTTATTGCCTTATAGTCCTTACTGCTGCAATGTAAAACCAAAAGTAGTTTTTAAGACTGCATCAATTCTATTTTAGCCCCTAAAAATACTGCTCTTAGCTACATACCTAATTTAAACTGCGTAAGGCATATGGTAAGGGATTGGGAAGTGGACATCCAGCTGATGGTGGTGTCCACAAAGGCTGTGGCCTTTTCATGAATTCAGCTCGTGAAAAATGGAAGTAAAATCAAGTGTTATGTTTATAATTTTGTTCAGTGTATGTTTCATAAATTCCTGTTTCATATCTTTACATCTTGGATTTTGGCTTAGTAATTTTTGAGAAGGCCCATTGTGCGCACATCATTCCAGTCAATTGCAGTGCTATTTATAAGGGGTTTCTTATAAGTATCTTATGCAAAAGCCAAGAGCTAACTTTTCACATTTGTAGTTATGTCAAGTTACTTCACTTCTTTGCTGATACTTTTATATAATTACAATGTTGTTTTTTCCTATTTTTCTTGCTTTGTGTTTACAATGTTGTATATCCTTAAGCGCTCAATCAAGCAAAATTCTAAATTGCCAATCAGTCAGTAATTGCAATGCTCATTATAGCTAATTGGCTTAAAACACATTGCATAAATTACATAATTATTGAACACATCACTCTACGTCCTCCTCATGTATTTCTTAATGTTTACTGGAAATAAATATGAAACACCCTCTTTCAAAACTCCAATGCTAAGCATAATGAAATACAGATAAAAGGTTGATTAAACATGTGAAATGCTAATGTAGAGGTTATAGATAAATCAAATTATTTGAGCAGTAATTGCACATAAAGATATGCAAAAATGCCAATCCATTACTGTAATAATGAAATATTGATTTAATGTAGGAAGTAATGATTGACTAATATTTCCCATCACTAATTAGAATTAAATATGAATGAATTGTTAGGTGTTTGAGTGGCAGGTTGGATTACGTTTGAATGACAGGTTAGATTTGGAGCAATTAGTCAAATAGACTAAGTTCACTAATCGTATTCGTACAGGAAATACTTTAATAAGAAAATTGAATAGATCATGAAATAAAGCCATTTCAGCTTAAAGAAATTTAGCTGGAGTATGTTAAAATAAAAATACCATTTTTTCAGTGTCTTATATATTGAAGTTCCTTATTTTAAAAATATATCAGGAACAGAATAAATAACAAATAAAAGCTTATAACCTGACTTTCAATTCATCCATTGATTTTATAAATTACACTTTTGAAAGCTGAAACGCTCCAAAATATGGTTTAGGTTATGAAAATAAAGTTGCTGCAAAGCTGAAATATTGATCATTTATTGAACACAGAAAGGTCAGATTTTGGCAAGACAAAAGTTTTGTCGCCTTGTCATATAATGCACCCAATACTAGTTTACATCCTCACCTGTACTCACTAAATGATTTTGTTAAGGGCAAGATTATGAACTATTAGGAGTATATATGAAGATATCCAAAAACCAGGATTTAAGATGCTGTTTCAGACTGTGCACCACACCTAGTTCTACAGGACTCAGACAGTCTGGGCTATTCATGTGATGAGTGAATCATGCTGACATTGCTTAATATAAATGAGGAAGCAAGCACATTACAGTATATTGTATATCACAGAATAAGCTGGTCTACTTTATCCAATAGGAGACGTGTTACGTATTATTGGCTGCTAGCCAATAAGTCTGTTTAAATGTATTTTCACTTCCGGATTAAATCAGTCTTACTTTCTATTCATATCCGAGTATGTCTCTGGTGTGTGTGAAAGAGAGTGGTATGCATGCTACCACAAGTGACTCATAATTTGGACTGCAGACAGTTTAAGAGGGATGCATGACTAGATTGCATCAAAGTAAATTTATGGCCAACATTAACAGATTGCTTAATTAGTGGATGTGTATAAAAAGAAACCCAGCACCCCAGACCTTCACTTGAACTGCAACTTGCCCTATGATAACATGCCAAAAACTCACTTTGTGACCAAAGCCTTGATTACCAAGAGGCTGAAGAATAGATCCACTGCAGAGGTGGCTGTCACCTTTAATGTGTCTCAGCATCAAGTACAAAGAATTAGAAAAAGATTTAAATAGACTGGAGATGTTTTTGACAAGCCCAGGTCTGGCAGACCCCGCAAGACAACTGCTCAGGAGGAACGTTTGTTAGGCTATGACCGCACTTTGCACCGTCCTAGGTGCATTTCTAAACGCACATTTTTGCTTTAATTGATTTAGTCAAAGTTGCCTTTTCCAGAAATTTAGAGCTAAAAATGCATGCGTATTTACCGCGTTTTAGATGCGTTTTCAGCGCTATTTACATGCGTTTTGAACTGCATAAATCCATATGAGTTTTTGAACTAAACACAGAGCCAAATAAAGTTTAGCCATTCAAAAACAAAGATGTCTGTCCTTTGAAAAAACACAGTAGAGATCTACTGATGTCATTTCCTCATAAGATGATAACATCAATGTCATTAACCGAAATTCATCAAATTTAATGTGTGAAAGAAAATTCAATCATGGCAAGTTACATAATGTGTCCAAAAGCATTTTTAATGATTGTACATGTATAATTACAGTGTTTATAGATTTTCCAAAAAAAAAACAAAAACCTTTTTTTTCCCAAAAAAATAATGGCAAATATAATGTTAATAATGCACAAAATATTTATACCATTTAACTATACAAATAAAATGAACATATATTAATGATCTGAATAAAGCTGTTGAGTGAAATAACCCTGACTTTGGTCATTTTGCCTCATATGAACATTTGGATTAGTGGCTAAATGTATTTGTGGTTGTTGGACATACTCATTTTGATTTGGTTTATTGTAATATTTTTGTTGGAAAGGGGGTATATATTGAGTCTGAAAATCAGTATAGTGTGTTGGTCTTGATATATTTTGACTTTTTGTTGGTTGTTCTTGAATTTCTTTCTGTGTTTTTTTTTTTTCCAGCAAATTTTAACTCTAAAAAATTTAACATTTCTCCACCAGATGGGAAAGGTCCCTCCTCCTCATAGCAACTCATTAAGCCACAGATGGCAGTCATACATATATTTTTTTCTTTTTGGAATCTTCTATTTTTCTGAGATGACCAGCTAAACTCATAGCAAAGTGGTCAAACTCCTCATCCTCTGTAGCCGTTTTCAGAATATCTAAAGTTTGATTTGTTGATGTGTCTTCCTCAAGATTGTTTGATTTAGTATTTTTTTTCTTGTTTTCGGTTTTTTTGTAGGTAGGTCTCACAGAGGTCAGATGAGATACTGAAAAAGCACTGGTTTCTCCAGTAACTGATGCCTCACCACCCCCCTTAATTTCTATTAATTGTTGTAGGCTGGTGTGTCTTTCTTCTTCATTATCTTTAGCACTTTGAATTTCTGTTTCTTGACCTTCTGCAGGTGGTTCTACTTGTGGAGGTATATTTCCTGTAGTTCTTTAGGAAAAAAAAAAAATTAGGTTACATCATGGTTAGTGCTTGGAGACCTTCAAAATGCAGATAAAAAGCAGGTATAAAGCACTTGAAACGCATATTTTGTAAAATAACATGCGTTTTCTCATAGGATCTAATGTTAACAAAATGCTGCAGAAATGGCAAAAACAATTGACCTGCTGCTTCTTTGAACGCATGGTTTTTGCCACAATTTATCCAAATTAAACGCAGCGTTTTAAAACGCTAAGTGCAGTCTAGAAATCTACATTTTCCATAGACTATCATGGAAAACCAAAACGCATGCCTTTTGGCATGAAAACGCTGCAGCTCAAAATGCTGTGGAAACACAGGTAAAAACGCAAAGTTCAGTCATATCCTTAGTTAGAAAATCCAAAGCCAGTCCCTCTTCCACTGCAGCAGAGCTCCAAGAGGCCTGGTCTATTCAGTCCCACAGCCTACTAAAGAGATAGATGCTGGAAAAATGGCAGAAGGTGGATTTCTCTGATGAATCTTCAGATGAATTACACCACAGCTGCCGCAAATACTGCAGGTGACATACTGGAGCTCGCATGGATCCAGAAAACAGTTAAGTTTAGTGGTGGAAAGATCATGGTCGGGGTACAGTCAGTATGGGGGTGTGCGAAACATTTGCAAGGGGGAAGGCAATATCAATAGCCTAAAATATCAAGAAGTATTAGCTACCTCTTACATTCCCAATCATAAAAGGGGTCAAATTCTGCAGCAGGATGGTGCTCCATCTCATACATCCGTCTCTACAAAAAAGTTCCTCCTGGCAAAGAAGATCAAGGTGCTCAAGGACTGGCCAGCCCAGTCACCAGACATGAACATCATTGACCATGTTTGGGGTAGGATGAAAGAGGAAGCTTGGAAGACAAAACCAAAGAATCTAGATGAACTCTGGGAGGCATGTAAAACTACATTCTTTGGTATTCCTAATGACTTCATCAATAAATTGTATAAGTCATTGTTGAACCGCATGGATACAGTCCTTCAAGCTCATGGAAGTCACACAAAATATTAAATATGGCTCTAATAGCACCACAACTTCATTCACCATTGTTATGCAACATATCTTTGTATTAGAAGTTAATTATTTGTTTGAATTTCACATTACTTTCTGTGGGCGACAAAACTTTTGTCTTGCCAAAATCTGACCTTCCTGTTTTCATTAAATGATCAATATTTCAGCTTTGCAGCAACTTTATTTTTAAAACCTAAACCAAATTTGGGAGGGTTTCAGCTTTCAAAAGAGTAATTTATGAAACCAATGGATACCATACAATTTGTTGTGCAATTTTACCTGTGTAAGCCAGTACTCATATGTGGTTGAAAACAACTTTTGAGGCACAGTACATATTGGCGTGCACTTATATGGAATGGTTTGAGGGTGTCATGTCACAAAGCCCTATAGTGTCAGAACAGCAGAAATCTCCCACAAGTGACCCTATTTTACAAACTGCACTCCTCATTGGATTCATCTAGGGGTTCAGTGTGCATATTGACACTACAGGTGTGTCACAAAATGTTATACTATTGAGCGGTGAACAAAAAATAATTACATTTTTGCCACTAAAATATTCTTTTTAACCCCAAATTTCCAATTATCAAAAGGGCAATAGGTAAAAAGGTAAAAAAGCCCCAAAATGTGTTACACAATTTCTTCTGAACGTGACAATACCTCACTTGGGACTGTAGAGTAGTGTTTGGCTACACCACAGGGCTCAGAAATGGGGCATTTGGATTTGGAAGTGCAGATTTTGCTGCATTTCTTTTTTTGGTGGGAGCCATATTGTTTTTCAAGAGCTTTTGTGCTATCAGTAATGTGGAGGCCCCATTTATTTCTGTTAACTGATGACGGACCTGAGAGGGGACTTGTGTTTTTTGTGTGTTGGGTTGAATGCTATTTGGTGACAATTTGGTACAGAATATTTTGGACCAGTTCACATTTATCTTGTGCTCTATGCTGAGCACTCAGGCAATGTGCGCACCTAGTGTTTTGTCCCTGCAGAAATTTCTGCAGCAATTTGAACAGCACACATGCGCTTCAAATCGCTGCAGAAAGAGTTCGTAATGAAAAAAAAAAAAGCCGATTTCATGCGCTCTGAGTGCAGCCCTTCCCATAGACAGAGCAGGGGATGCATGCAGAGAGCACGGAATAAGTGACATGTCACTTCTTAGAATGTGCGCTTCAGGCAGCAGCCGAAGCGCTGTGCTCTAATACGCCACGTGCCCACATCTCCTGCATAATCTTCATAGTTTTTGCTGGGGATGCAGGACACATGCAGTTACGCTGCGGTTCAGATCGCAACGTAACTGCATGCAAATACGCAACGTGCGCACATAGCCTTACATCGCGGTTTCCATCTACATCTCCAAAATAAGCAATTCAGGCAAAACCTGTGACTTATCCATTCACTAATGAGACAGCAGAGTTACTCCGGACTCGGTTTGGTCTCTGTTTAGTTGTATCCATCTTTTCAAAGGTGAAAAACTGTTGATGACCGCATTTTTATGCACGCCTCAAAACAAGAGTAAAAAGATGGACACCGCTCATTACAGTGAATTTTCTCTTGGGAATTTTGTCTGAACTACATTTTTCAGAGATTTAGGGTACATGCCCATCGTCTGCATACTCTTTCTCCTGGACACAGAGTGCCTTATCCTACAGAGCCGCAAGTCTTATACACAGGAGACCGCAGCTGCCCATGCCCCCAAATCAGAGTTTGGGGCGCTATGGACTTTCACTGTGTTTTCCCAGCTGACAACACTCGAGTCTTCTCAGCATAAATTGAAATATTGCATGTAGGGAAGTTGCTCCGCAGGTCAGTTTACACTGTGGAGAAAGGAAGCACAGTGGGCATGGGATTTCTATCAATCCATTGTGCTTGTATCTCACAACGCAGTGGTTTGGACGCAGTGAAAACACAGAGCATCCAATATGCTGCTTTTCTTGTTTGTGGACATGCAGCTTTACACATAATTCTGGTGCAAACACTCAGTGTGGAGCGCAGAATATATACGAGACACGCCGTACCACATCCTTTTAGAGGCAGAATGAACAAATCAATAGCAGTTAAAGAATTGAATATTTATTTATTTTTTTATGCCGTTCACCTTGCATTATAGCTTATTAGGCAGCTTTATTCCTCTGGTCAGTACGATTACAGAGATACAAGATTTATATAATTTTTTAGGTTTGCGACTATCACACTAAAAAGCATTTTTACAAACTAAATGTTTTTTGCATTACCAGATTTTGAAGGCTATAGTTCTTTTATTTTTCTGTCAACAAAGTCATGTGAGGGCTTATTATTTGAGGGGATGAGCTGGAGTTTTTATTGGCACCCTTTTTGACCTGGATAATGCCTACATGTGTTGATTGGACGCGGAGCCCAGGTGTCATCTTTTTCTATTTTGCTCCTCTTCTGCCCAAGCCCTCTAGGATTAAGGCATGCTCTTTGTTCTCCACTTCTCCTCATTAGTCTCATGATATGATTTTCACTTGGGGTGAGAGAGTGTGACGGGGTGTACATCAGAGCAAAGAGAGACAACAGGCCGAGGATGATCCAACAGGTTTACTAACAGGAATACAGGAACAGCACACGACAAGTCCAAATAAAACAGATTCGGGGGCACCTCCCGATAATCCAAAGTGCCAGATCACGACGAAATAGTCCTCTTCAGAGTCCCAGAAATCCCACACAATCCACTGGACGGCGAGATCTGTCCGCAGAACCAGATCTCGCTCCCTTCCTCTTCAAAACTCAGCTCCCAACTGCATTTAGAAACAGGAGTGAATTGTCTGAGCTCGTGGGCCTGCCCTTCAAGGGTAGGGGTCTATGCAATGGTTGGGCCCACTAGAAGATTCTAGAAGGTTGGCTCCGAGATGTCTACAGGTTTGTGTAGTTGGCGTTATCCACTGCTTACGAAACAATGAGGAGTTCCCCTGGCTGTGTTGACAAGAGATAATTGCATTATGGGCCCAGAGACACAGGGGATGGGGGGGGAAGGTATGGTTACTTACATCCCAAGACATAGTATTACAGCAAATACAGTGAGAAGGTAAAATACATCATGACAATTCCTTCCCCTCCCAACGTACTAGGGTGTACGTTGTGCTAGGTACGTACTAGGGACCTCTACAGGTCGCTGGTTAAGTACACGCAGGCATGGCTGACAGGACTCAAGGCTCCTCTTGCCTGGACAGTCCATCTGCATTTTGGTGTTGGCTGCCCCTTCTATATTGTATGGTAAAGTTATAGGGCTGCAGAGCCAGGCTCCATTGCAGTAATCGTCCATTGTCCCCAGACACTCTGTTCAGCCAGGTGAGGGGATTGTGATCAGTAACCACAGTGAATTCCCGTCCATACAGATATGGCTGTAGTTTCTTAAGGGCCCACACTACAGCCAGACATTCTTTTTCAACAGTTGCATAGGCCACTTCTCGGTCCAGCAGTTTCCTGCTGAGGTAGGCAATGGGGTGTTCGTCCCCAGCTGCATTCACCTGGCTGAGGACAGCTCCCAGTCCATAAGCAGAGGCGTCCGTTTGCACAATAAATCTCCGCTTGTAATCTGGAGCAGCCAGGACAGGATCGCAGACCAGAGCGTCCTTCAGCCGGTTAAAAGCCTCATCACAGGCTGGAGTCCAGATCACCAGCCGGGGCATTGTTTTCTTGGTCAGGTCGGTAAGAGGCTTGGCCACAGTACTGAAATGAGAAACAAATTTACGGTAATAACTGGCAGTGCCCAGAAAAGCCATAACTTGTTTCTTAGTTTGGGGTACAGGCCAGTCTCTAATTGCCTGGATTTTGGCATGCTCAGGACGGAGCTTCCCTCCTCCCACTCTATGCCCTAGGTACTGGACTTCCCCCATCCCCAATTGGCATTTATCGGTTCGAATAGTTAGACCGGCTGCAAGAATCAGGTCCAAAATAATGGCTACATGATTCAGATGTTCCTCCCATGTGTGGCTGAAGACGGCGATATCATCCAAGTAGGCACAAGCAAAGTCACCACATCCCCGGAGGATCTGATCCACTATTCTCTGGAAGGTGGCCGGGGCATTTTTCATTCCAAAAGGCATGCTTAGAAATTCATACAGACCAAAGGGGGTTATAAAAGCGGACCGTTCTCTCCCTTCATCCGTTAGAGGGATCTGCCAGTATCCCTTACTGAGATCCAAGGTAGTGACATATCGGGACCCAGCCAGTCGGTCTAGAAGTTCGTCAATACGAGGCATTGGGTAAGGATCGCTGACGGTATGGTCGTTTAGTCGCCGATAGTCCACACAAAATCGAGAACTCCCATCCTTCTTGGGTACTAACACCACAGGGGAGGCCCAAGGGCTATGGGAGGCCTGGATTACCCCAAGCTGTAACATCTCCTCCAGTTCGTGCTGCATGGTGTTTCGAACTGATTCAGGTACCCGGTAAGGAGCCAGTTGTATGGGATGGATGCTCTGAGTGTCCACATGATGTTGGGTGACGGTGGTTTGACCTGGTTGGGATGAGAAAGCAGCCCGTCTCTGTTGAAGCACTTCCAGCATCTGGATTTTCTGTAAGGAGTCCAGGTAATCTCCCAGGGGAACCTGTTCCACAGTGGATGGGGCTCTCGCTGCTTCCACGAGATCAGGTAGAGAGTCCTCATCCTCTTGACCTTCTTCTGAAGCCAACCGATAGCTTGCTATCATTGGAATGTTCCGGTCATGGTACTCCTTAATCATATTCACATGGACAGTCTTTTGCCTTAGCCCCGATCATCTAAAGCAAGAAGGTAATTGGTATCATTCAGTTTTCTGAGAACCCGGAAGGGACCCTCCCATGTTGTCTGCAGTTTATTCTGCCGATGGGGAACAATCATTAAGACTTGTTGTCCTTCTACAAACTCCCGATAGCGTGCTTTACGGTCATATCATGTCTTCTGTCTGGTTTGAGCCATACGCAATGACTCTGGGCAAAACTAGCAAGTTGGGCCAGGGTTTCTCGCAGCTTTAGGACATAAGGGACAACAGGGGTTCCTGTATCTTCAACTTGCCCCTCCCAGTATTCCTTGAGCAGGGTTAAGGGTCCTCGGACCTTTCTTCCATAGAGTAGTTCAAAGGGGGAGAACCCAGTGGACTCCTGGGGAACTTCCCGATAGGCAAACAAGAGATGGGGTAGGTACTTCTCCCAGTCTGAATCTCGGTCCGTGAAGGCCCTCAGCATATTCTTCAGAGTGCCGTTGAATCGTTCACAAAGTCCATTTGTTTGGGGATGATACGGGGTCGTTCGGATCGCTCGTACTCCACAGGTGCGCCACAGACACTGGACCAACTCTGACATAAACTGGGAGCCTTGGTCCGACAAGATCTCACTGGGGAATCCTACTCTGGTAAAAATAATAACCAAGGCCTCGGCCACCTTGGCTGCAGAGATACTTGACAAGGCCACGGCTTCTGGATATCGGGTGGCATAGTCCACAACAGTGAGAATGTACTGCTTTCCAGATTTACTTGGTTTAGCCAGAGGTCCAATGATATCAACAGCTACTCTTTGAAAGGGTTCTTCTATTATTGGGAGCGGTTGCAGGGGTGCCTTTGGGTGATCTCCGGGTCGCCCTCTACGCTGACATATGTCACAAGTTTGGCAGAAATGCGCCACTTCTTGGGAAATCCCCGGCCAATAAAAAGTTTGAGTCAATCGTCTCTCGGTGCGGGTTTTGCCTTGATGGCCAGCTGTAGGAATGTCATGAGCCAGGTGTAATAGGGGAATTCTGTACTTCTGAGGAACAATCCGCTGTTTGCTATAAGTCCAGGGCTTATCTAGGGAGTCGGCATTGGCAACCCGATACAGAAGTCCATTTTCTCTGATAATTCTTTCTCCGTTCTCCCCTAGCTGCCCTATTTCAGCTCGGGCTCTAAAACTAGCAAGGGTGGGGTCAGTCTCTGCTTCTTGTCTAAACTGAACTTTATCCCAAGTAACATTCATATTATCCCCACAAGAAGAATTACTCACCGGCTGTAATGGCAGTTCTGGTGGCCTCATTTCCATGGATGGGTTGTACACGTCCACATGGGCTGCTCTCTTGGCTTGACTTCTGGTTACCGCACCGACAAAGTGGCAATGAAGATTCCCCACATCATTTTCTAGAAGAACGTCTGCAGGGAGGCCGCTCATCACACCGACCACACATTGTTTTGCCCCAAAACCATAATCCAGGGTCACATTCGCTCTTGGAATATATCTCTGGGTACCTCCTGCCAGTTCAATAGCAATTCCTGGTCCCTTTTGAATTGCTTGTAGTTGAATTACTCGGGGATCGGCTATGGTGAGGAAAGCCCCAGTGTCACGGAAGCCAACAACTTTTTGGCCATCCAGCACGACCTCCTGTAGATGTTTGTCCTGAAGATCAGAAGAACAGGTGGCTGTTGCTCGCACCCCATAGACTCCGGGTAGGGGATCCAGGATATCTGAGTCACTTGGCAAGTCATCAGGCACAGAATCCAGCTCTTCTCCTGGTGAAGGTGTCTGTAGATAATGAACAGGCAAAGGCGGTCTGTAGCTGTTCTGTCTCCGAACACCTGGACATTGGAATTGCATGTGCCCAGGCTGCCCACACCCATAACATCTGCGCTCTGGGATTCTTCCTCCACGTCGTATTCCCAAAGGTGGAGCATGAGTAATGCGAGGCACAGTCACACGAAGGTCCCCATGAGTTGACGGTCTAGGGTGATGGTGAACATTGGGGCCAGAAGGACCAGGGGCCGCCAGCGTTGGGGGGTTGGTGTTTTTTTTTCTCACTGGGTAGTAGTTTTTTCCACTGAGGCTTGATGGTGAGAGCCTCATCAGCTAGAGCTGCAGCTTCCTCCACAGTGGCTGGTCTCCTTTCACGCACCCATTCCCGGATCTCAGCGGGGCACTTGAAGTAAAACTGCTCTTTTAGGAGGACCTGGAGGACGGTCTCCAAGGTTAAGGCCTCCTCTGCCTCCAGCCAACGATGCCACAGATGTTTGAGTTTGTGGGCATACATCTTGAAGGACACTTCCTCATCACATGCTAAAGTACGGAACTGAGTCCTGCAAGTGTCTGGCGTTACAGCATAATGTTCTAGAATAGTCTGTTTAATATCCGCATACTCACAGTTCTACCGAGGGTCCATAGCTCTATAGGCTGCAGCAGCTCCACCCTCTAAGAGCCCAACCAGATGCCGGACGCGCTCCCTTTCTGGGACTTCCATTAATCGACACTGATGCTCAAAGTCCTGGAAGAAGCCCTCAATGTCACCAGCAGCCTCATTAAACTGCTTGAAGTCTTTGCGGGACACCCTGGGAAGTTCCCTCATGATGGGTGCTGGGGTTACAGTCTGTCTGGAACCTCTCGCGGCTTCCACAGCGAGCTGCTTATCCAGCAGTGCCATCTCCTCTATCCTGCGCTACTTCTCTTTAGCTCCACGCATGACCTCCATCTTATATTCTATGGTGGTCTCCTCTCCCAGCAAGGCCATCTCCTCCTTGTACCACACAACCCATTGACTTTTTTGGGTATTTACCTCCGGCTCCCGTCTTTGCTCCCCGTGCTGTGGAAATTGTTCCTCGGTGCCATCTTGCAGGCAAGCGTTTTCCAATGCCTCAATTAGTTGCTCCTTAGAGAGTCCTTTGTAGCCGACACCTAATTCACGGGCCTTTGTTTGTAGGCTCACCACAGTCCAGTTCCTGTATCCTGAGGTTCTGGTTTCAGACGTTGATTGGCCGTTGTCTTCCATTTCTTCTGCTCTAATCCCACTGCTGCCACCAGTTTGTGACGGGGTGTACATCAGAGCAAAGAGAGACAACAGGCCGAGAATGATCCAACAGGTTTACTAACAGGAATACAGGAACAGCACACGACAAGTCCAAATAAAACAGATTCGGGGGCACCTCCCGATAATCCAAAGTGCCAGATCACGACGAAATAGTCCTCTTCAGAGTCCCAGAAATCCCACACAATCCACTGGACGGCGAGATCTGTCCACAGAATCAGATCTCGCTCCCTTCCTCTTCAAAACTCAGCTCTCAACTGCATTTAGAAACAGGAGTGAATTGTCTGAGCTCGTGGGCCCGCCCCTCAAGGGTAGGGGTCTATGCAATGGTTGGGCCCACTAGAAGATTCTAGAAGGTTGGCTCCGAGATGTCTACAGGTTTGTGTAGTTGGCGTTATCCACTGCTTACGAAACAATGAGGAGTTCCCCTGGCTGTGTGGACAAGAGATAATTGCATTATGGGCCCAGAGACACAGGGGATGGGGGGAAGGTATGGTTACTTACATCCCAAGACATAGTATTACAGCAAATACAGTGAGAAGGTAAAATACATCATGACAGAGAGTTCTTGGCTTCCAATCCCGGACAGAGGCCATTGACACTGACAGACTGTTGGGTTGCAACCAGTTGTTTGCTCCAATCCTGGATGATGCTTACATTTGCTCATTGGGGCTGCAGCATAGGTATCATCTTTTTCTATTTTGTTATTCTTATACCTGAGCCCTCTAGGATTAAGTGGGTCTAAGAGCTCAGACCAGGATTTGAACCTAGGACCTCTCACCCCCCAAGTGAGAATCACACCACGAGACCAATGAGGGAAAGTGGAGAACAAAGGATCCAGCTTTTCATTTAATCCTAGAGGGCTCGGACAGAAGAGGAACAAAATAGAAAAAGGCAACAACAGGGCTCTGGCTCCAATAAACACATGTAGGCATAATCCAGGATTGGAACAAACTATTGATTGTAGCCCAACAGTTTGTCAGAGTCTATGGGCTCTGCCTGGGATTCAACCCAGCGAGAATCATACCATGAAACCAATGAGAAAAAGTGTAGAACAAAGGGTCTGGCACTTGATTTAATCCTAAAGGGCTTGGCCAGAAGAGGAACAAAACAGAAAAAGACAACACCTGGTTTCTGCTTCCATTAAACACATGTAGGCATCATCCAGGATTGGAAGAAACAATTGGTCACAGCCCAACTGTCTGTCAGAGTGGATGGGCTCTGTGCAAGATTTCAACCCAGGATCTCTTGCACCCCAAGCAAGAATCATACCACAAGACCAAGAGGATTCTGGTGGCTGCCCCTAATTTTGGGAAATGAAGATGAATATCTTTGTTGTATGTTGCCTGTAGCAGTTGGGCTCCCCAACTGGCAGGTATGCAGCTACCTTTAATTCATCTACCTCTGTTTCTATCCTTAAATCTGTCTACCAATAACAGACTATAAAGGCAATACTGCTGCCACCTGAGTGAGGTTGAGAAGAAAGACAGTTTGAGCTGTTGCATGAGGTATGAGGGATCCCAGCCTAACAGGCATATACCTGAAACTCATCCAGCTCAATATTTCTTATGCTAATAGTCTACGAGGCTAATGGATGTGCTCCAACAGTGTAGCTCCACTGCAAAATGATTTGAGCTGTTTGGCAGTTTTTGGGGCCCACCACATGTGTTGGGTATGCTTTTGTTTATACCTCTCATTGAATTCAACAGTTTTGAATATTGGTGAACACAGGTGAAGTCGTCAGAAACGAACTGAAACTATCCTTGGGAGGTTTGCTCATCTCTAGTGATCAGTGAGCACCTGCTGAAATTTGCTAAGAAACACTAGTGTACTGCTAAGTCACATTATGCTTGCAGTTAATGTGTGCAAGATCTGCTCTTGTGTCTGATGTCTCCTCCATTCTGGGTTTTTGATCCAAAACTTAACCCTCCCTTATCCTTTTGCACAGTGCACAGACATTACTGGTGACTGCAAAGGGATACTGGCATGTGAACAGTGTCACGAAAGATGCCTAACAGAGCTCATTGTTAGTTGGTGCTGTTAATATTTCACAAATTTTTTATTTATTTTTTTTATTTTTTTTGTTTTTTGGTTTTTTTTTGGGTCTTTTGTGATCAATTTCTTTTGTTCTTTTGGGTCTCCAAATAAACTTTGTATACTGTTGAGAATATACAGACTAGGATTTATGGGAGTGAATGTGAGTGTTGTTTTTGGGAGGGCCACCTTCCCCCCATTCTGGAAGGTGGGTGCTTGATGTGATTGGTGAGCTCAGTTGTGGGCTCACTGATATATTATAATCCCTGCTTCATCCACTCACTCACCCACATGTTTGCTTAACATTTATTTTTGTCCCCCCCCTTTTTTTATTTGATTTTTTCTCTTTTTTTGATTTGATTATTTGATTTTTTTTTATTTGATTTTTTGTTTTTCACTTTTGAGTCACCCAATTGTTCCCTTGCATGATCCTGTCAAACTTAAAAAAATTAATAAGGTTATGTGAGACCTGGCATGCTGCTTGATTAACATTGCTCATCTTTGTGTTTTTGCGTCTTGACATTTATACAGACCATATACTTCTCCTGTTAGCATTGTCTGCGCATGGGTCTCCACGCCTGCGTGCTTTTGAGTCTGGGTGGAGCTGTGTTCCACAGCCCCTGCTCACCATTGAGAGCCTCTCCTGGTTGCCAGCACTGACGAGCGCTACCCGCACGTTCCACACATGCGTTGGCCTTGAGCTTTAACGCAAGCGTGGTTTGATGCTGGCTTTGGGCAGAGCCATGACATACAGCCTCTGTTACGGTTGCTGCGAGCACTGGAGACTAAGTCCAGATTTCCTGCTACTGCACATGTGCGAGCGCTGGAGACTAAGTCCAGATTTCTTGCTACTGCACATGTGCGAGCGCCGGAGACTAAGTCCTATCTTGGAGCCATTGCACATGTGCGGGTGACATCATCGCTGACACGAGGTCACATGTCTCTGACACCTTCTATGCCGATTGGTCGCTGGTCATGTGCTTGTGATTCCTTGCTCGGTGATAGGCCAGCATGATGTCACTCCTGTCGTTCTGGCAGCGGATTGGCTCTGGTGTCCTCCATCTTGGATGAGGCACAGAGTCTATATAAGACCCTGACACACGCCGCATGGCGCTCAGTCCTCTTGGTTCATGCATAAGAGTAGACGCTCTGTGCACGTTCCTCTAGGCATTCCTCTGTCTATGCTAGGTGAGCGCTACCGGCAGGGTAGCGTTCTTATACCTTACAGCTTCGGCTGCTGTCCGTATCCTTACCTCTTAGGGGAGCGGACATAGGCAGGTGCCTGAGGCACATGGTCTGGCTGGGCCTTGTGGTTCGACTCGTAGGTGGACGTTGCCGCTAGGGTAACGTTCCTTATACTGCGACTAGCAGTTGTTTGTATCCTCGCACACTAGGGGAACGAACAGAGGTAGGAGCTTTGTGCGGCTTACGCTGCTGTTCGTCTCTTTTGCACCACTAGAAGAGCGGACCTAGGCAGGTGCCATATCTAGTGGTTCGTGTCCTCGCACACTAGTGGAGCGAACGCAGGTAGGAGCTTTGTGCGGCTTACGCTGCTGTTCGTCTCTTTTGCACCACTAGAAGAGCGGACCTAGGTAGGTGCCATTTCGCACACATTGCCTTTGTCTCTGTGATTATTAACAGAGATCATTCCACACACCCTCCAAGTAAGGGAGGAATTGCTTTACTTTCTTATTATATCCTTCTGTGAGTTAACAGAGGTATTGCACTCTGCCATAGTCTGCAGCAGAGTCTTTGCACGGTGGACCCTGACTGTCTGATACTCCTTTAGGTTATTATCAGACAGCCCCCCGTAACATTAGGACTGAGCCAAGGGTCTGGCAGTTATGGCAGAATATCAGCAGTTACACCGTTACATACAAGTACTTGAGTCACGGCTCAAGAGTATAGAGGATAAACCTCAGACCATGGTGACATCTGCACATGATCCTCGACTTGCTCTGCCAAACAGATATTCTGGCGATGCCAGATCATGTCGTGGTTTCATTAGTCAGTGTCAGATACACCTAGAGGTCAACTCTTCTCGCTTCTCTACGGAGAGGTCCAGAGTAGGCTTTATCATCTCCTTACTTCAGGACAAAGCCTTAGAATGGGCAACTCCCCTATGGGAGCGCTCTGATGTGGTTACTCTGAGACATCAAGAGTTTCTTGATGCTCTTAAGGCGGTATTCATAGGTCCGCAGGTTACCCATGATGCGGCTCTGAGACTGTTAGATCTATCTCAGGGTTCGTTATCCACTAGTTCTTATGCCATTGCTTTTAGAACTCTGGTGGCAGAACTAGATTGGCCAGAGAAGGTGTTGATTCCTATCTTCTGGAGAGGGTTGGCAGGCTATGTCAAGGATGCTCTTGCTACTCGTGAGGTCCCTGCTTCTCTGGAGGACTTGATCACAGTAGCAACGAGGATCGATGTACGCCATAAGGAACGTAGACTCGAGGTCTCTTCCTCACGCCCTAAGCATCGGGCTATTCCAGTTGTTGAGGGTCCACTACCATCTTCCTCAGCATCTGAAACATCTCCCACTCCTATGGAGTTAGGTCATACGTCTTCCAGACTACGCAAGTCTGGTCCTCCTATATGTTACGTATGTCGTCAGGCTGGGCACTATGCCAACAAGTGTCCTAGTCGTCAGGGAAACTCCCTGGCCTAGTAACCATTAGAGGGGGGTTACTAGAGACGTCTTCTGCACCCTCTAAGTGTTGTATCCCAGGTCAGCTCTCGTTATCTGAGAATACATGGCCTATTATGGCTTTTGTGGATTCCGGAGCTGACGGGACTTTTGTGTCCTCAGGATTTGTAAAGGGACACAATATTCCCTCTATCATGTTAGAGGCGCCTATTCCTGTCCGTGTTGTTAATGGAACTATGTTGTCTGACTCCATTACATTGAGGACAGTTCCCTTGCGCCTTTCCCTGTCTCAGGGTCACATAGAGGAGATTTCTTTTCTTGTTTTGCCTGAGGGTATAGACGACATCCTTCTGGGTCTCCCATGGCTTCGGACTCATGCTCCTCACATTGACTGGGAGTCTGACAGCATTATTAGTTGGGGTTCGAAATGTCAGTCCCGATGTCTTCCCTTACCACCTAAGGTCATTGCGGTTGCATCTACTGATCTCTCTCCCATACCTACACCCTATCTGGATTTCGCTGACGTGTTCTCCAAACAGGGTGCTGAGGTTCTTCCACCCCATAGGCCGTATGACTGTGCCATAGACCTTATCCCAGGTTCGGTTCCACCTAAAGGCAGGGTTTACCCTCTGTCGATACCTGAGTCGGAGGCCATGTCGACCTATATAAGAGAGAGTTTAGAGAAGAGGTTCATTCGTAAGTCTGTCTCTCCCGCGGGAGCTGGGTTTTTCTTTGTTCGGAAGAAAGAGGGTGATTTGCGTCCCTGCATAGATTACAGGGGTCTCAACGCAATCACAATAAAGAACAAATACCCATTACCTTTAATTTCGGAGCTCTTTGACAGACTGAGAGGAGCTCAAGTTTTTACGAAGTTGGATCTGCGGGGTGCGTATAACTTGGTACGAATTCGAAAGGGTGACGAATGGAAGACCGCTTTTAACACCCGAGACGGTCACTATGAATACCTCGTCATGCCTTTTGGGTTATGTAATGCACCCGCAGTATTTCAGGACTTCGTAAACGATGTGTTCAGGGATTTACTGTTATCCTCAGTAGTGGTGTATCTGGACGACATCCTGATTTTTTTCTCCTGATCTGGAGACTCATCGTCAGGATGTCGTTCGTGTCCTTTCCCGTTTAAGGGAGCACTCATTGTTTGCTAAACTCAAGAAATGTGTATTCGAGCAGTCCTCATTGCCTTTTTTGGGTTACATTATCTCACAAGAGGGCCTGGCTATGGATCCTGCGAAGCTCTCTGCTGTCCTGCAATGGTCCAAACCTCATTCCTTGAAGGCGGTGCAACGCTTCTTAGGATTCATAAATTATTACAGGCAGTTCATACCCCATTTTTCTACTTTGGTGGCCCCTTTGGTGGCCTTGACTAAGAAAGGTGCTAATCCCAAAGCCTGGTCTACTGAGACATCTCAGGCTTTTGAGGCAGTAAAAAGACACTTTTCAAATGCTCCCGTTCTTCAAAGACCCGATGAGAGTAAGCCCTTCCTCTTAGAGGTTGATGCCTCTTCAGTGGGTGCTGGTGCGGTCTTGGATCAAAAGAACGGTGCAGGTAGAAAAAGGCCGTGTTTCTTCTTTGCGAAAACCTTTTCACCGGCAGAGAGAAACTATACCATTGGGGATAGGGAACTGCTCGCCTTGAGATTAGCCTTGGAGAGGTGGCGTCACCTGCTGGAAGGAGCGAAACATCCTTTCCAGGTCTATACAGACCATAAGAATCTGACATACTTACAAACCGCTCAGCGTCTGAATCCTCGCCAAGCCCGCTGGTCCTTGTTTTTCTCCCGCTTTCACTTCTCCATCAACTATCTGTCTGGGAGTAAGAATAACAAGGCAGATGCCCTGTCTCGCTCTATGCTTTCTACCCAGGAAGAGATTGATGAACCTCGTCTTATCCTTCCCTCCAGGGTTTTTCATACGCTCTCCCCTGTGACGTTAGACCAAATCCCACCGGGCAAGACCTTTGTTCCGCCTGATCGACAGAATGATATACTGTCATGGGCCCACACCTCAAAGGTGGGTGGGCATTTTGGTATTAGGCGGACACGAGAGTTACTGGAGAGGTGGTATTGGTGGCCACACTTAGCCAGCCACGTCAAGAGATATGTCGGTTCCTGCTACTCGTGTGCTCGCAACCGTCCATCACGGCAGAGACCGGCTGGGCTCTTGCATCCTTTACCAGTGCCAGATAGACCATGGGAGGTGGTAGGCATGGACTTTGTGGGTGATCTTCCATGTTCACAGGGACATAGATTTGTGTGGGTCATTACGGACCATTTCTCCCGGATGGTTCATCTCGTACCGTTATCGAGAATCCCATCTTCCAGGGTACTAGCCAAACTATTCCTCAAGCATGTCTTTAGGCTTCACGGGATGCCAGATCGTATCATTTGTGATAGAGGCCCGAAATTTACTTCCCGTTTCTGGCGAGATCTTTGTAGCCTTCTGCAAATTGAGTTGAATCTCTCTTCGGCATACCATCCGGAGACCAATGGTTTGGTTGAGCGTACCAATCAATCTATGATTATATACCTTCGACACTTTGTTGCTGAGAACCACGATAACTGGTCTTCCCTCCTACCCTGGGCAGAATTTGCCCTTAACAATTCGCTGGCTGAGGCCACTGGGCAGACACCGTTTGTACTCAATAATGGGCAACACCCTAGGGTACCGGTACCGTTTCCCACTGCTGCACCTCCTCCTCTTGTGGCCGACTGGGCAACTAATGCCAGAGAGGTTTGGGATCGGACTCAAGAGTCGATCCAAGCAGCTAAGGACCGTATGAAGACGGTGTCCGATCGGTTTCATCGCCGGGCTCCTGTCTTTTCTCCAGGGGACTTTGTGTGGCTCTCTGCAAAACACGTGAGACTTAGAGTGAGCTCTGTCAAATTTGCTCCTCGCTTCCTGGGTCCTTATGAGGTTCTTCGACAGGTAAATCCTGTAGTCTACCAATTGAAGTTACCCGTCCATCTTAGGATTCATGACAAATTCCATGTCTCACTGCTAAAGCCGGCTATTTTACCTCACGCTCGTGAAGTGCACTCTCCTGCCTCTGATTCCTCTCGCTCTAGCTATGAGGTACGAGCCATAGTTGGTTCTAAGATGGTTAGAGGGCGCAGGTTCTTCTTGATAGATTGGGAGGGTTACGGCCCGGAACATCGCTCTTGGGAGCCTGAGGAGGCTGTCCATGCTCCCGACTTAGTTGACAATTACCTGCGTCGCCGGGAGGGGGGCCCTTGAGGGGGAGGTACTGTTACGGTTGCTGCGAGCACTGGAGACTAAGTCCAGATTTCCTGCTACTGCACATGTGCGAGCGCTGGAGACTAAGTCCAGATTTCTTGCTACTGCACATGTGCGAGCGCCGGAGACTAAGTCCTATCTTGGAGCCATTGCACATGTGCGGGTGACATCATCGCTGACACGAGGTCACATGTCTCTGACACCTTCTATGCCGATTGGTCGCTGGTCATGTGCTTGTGATGCCTTGCTCGGTGATAGGCCAGCATGATGTCACTCCTGTCGTTCTGGCAGCGGATTGGCTCTGGTGTCCTCCATCTTGGATGAGGCACAGAGTCTATATAAGACCCTGACACACGCCGCATGGCGCTCAGTCTTCTTGGTTCATGCATAAGAGTAGACGCTCTGTGCACGTTCCTCTAGGCATTCCTCTGTCTATGCTAGGTGAGCGCTACCGGCAGGGTAGCGTTCTTATACCTTACAGCTTCGGCTGCTGTCCGTATCCTTACCTCTTAGGGGAGCGGACATAGGCAGGTGCCTGAGGCACATGGTCTGGCTGGGCCTTGTGGTTCGACTCGTAGGTGGACGTTGCCGCTAGGGTAACGTTCCTTATACTGCGACTAGCAGTTGTTCGTATCCTCGCACACTAGGGGAGCGAACAGAGGTAGGAGCTTTGTGCGGCTTACGCTGCTGTTCGTCTCTTTTGCACCACTAGAAGAGCGGACCTAGGCAGGTGCCATATCTAGTGGTTCGTGTCCTCGCACACTAGTGGAGCGAACGCAGGTAGGAGCTTTGTGCGGCTTACGCTGCTGTTCGTCTCTTTTGCACCACTAGAAGAGCGGACCTAGGTAGGTGCCATTTCGCACACATTGCCTTTGTCTCTGTGATTATTAACAGAGATCATTCCACACACCATCCAAGTAAGGGAGGAATTGCTTTACTTTCTTATTATATCCTTCTGTGAGTTAACAGAGGTATTGCACTCTGCCATAGTCTGCAGCAGAGTCTTTGCACGGTGGACCCTGACTGTCTGATACTCCTTTAGGTTATTATCAGACAGCCCCCCGTAACAGCCTCCGCCTATCAACAAGTTCTTCAGCGCTGTGTCAGTACTGACCAGCGTCTCCCCTGTAATCTGCGCATGCATTGGCTATTTAGCTTCAACGCATGCGTGGCATATGTGTAGGTGTCATGACTCCAATCACAGCAGTGTCTGACGCCGCTTGGTTGCCCTGACAACATTTGGGCTTCCTGTGCGGCTGCTAGTTACACAGCCCTAATGTTTTAGCATTGTTGGTATCTATGGCAACACTGGTCTATTTCCTGTTGCTTCCAGACTGCACGCTGGGTCCTGTTCTTTGTTGCTCACACAGGTGATTTATATCATAGTATCATAGTATCATAGTATCATAGTTTTTAAGGTTGAAGGGAGACTCTAAGTCCATCTAGTTCAACCTGTAGCCTAACATGTTGATCCAGAGGAAGGCAAAAAAAACCCAATGTGGCAAACAAGTTCCAATGGGGAAAAAATTTCCTTCCTGACTCCACGTCCGGCAATCAGACTAGTTCCCTGGATCAATACCCTGTCATAAAATCTAATATACATAACTGGTAATATTAAATTTTTCAAGAAAGGCGTCCAGGCTCTGCTTAAATGTTAGTAGTGAATCACTCATTACAACATCATGCGGCAGAGAGTTCCACAGTCTCACTGCTCGTACAGTAAAGAATCCTCGTCTGTGATTATGATTAAACCTTCTTTCCTCAAGACGTAGCGGATGCCCCCGTGTTCCAGTCGCAGGCCTAGGTGTAAAAAGATCTTTGGAAAGGTCTCTGTACTGTCCCCTCATATATTTATACATTGTGATTAGATCCCCCCTAAGCCTTCGTTTTTCCAGACTAAATAACCCCAAGTTTAATAACCTGTCTTGGTATTGCAGCCCACCCATTCCTCTAATAATCTTGGTCGCTCTTCTCTGCACCCTCTCCAGTTCAGCTATGTCCTTCTTATATATCGGTGACCAGAATTGTACACAGTATTCTAAGTGCGGTCGCACTAGTGACTTGTACAGAGGTAGAACTATAATTTTTCATGAACACTTATACCTCTTTTAATACATCCCATTATTTTATTAGCCCTGGCAGCAGTTGCCTGACACTGTCCACTAAAGTGAAGTTTACCATCCACCCATACACCCAAGTCTTTTTCTGTGTCTGTTTTACCCAGTGTTCTACAATTAAGTACATAATCATAAATGTTATTTCCTCTACCCAAGTGCATGACCTTACATTTATCTACATTAAACTTCAATTGCCACTTCTCAGCCCAATCCTCCAATTTTCATAAATCTCCCTGTAATATAAAATTATCCTCCTCTGTATTGATTACCCTGCAGAGTTTAGTATCATCTGCAAATATTGAAATTCTACTCCGCATGCCCCCAACAAGGTCATTTATAAATATGTTGAAAAGAAGCGGGCCCAATACTGACCCCTGTGGTACCCCACTATGAACTGAGACCCAGTCCGAGTACGTACCATTAATAACCACCCTTTGTTTCCTATCACTGAGCCAGTTTTTAACCCAGTTACACATATTTTCCCCTATCCCCATTATTCTCATTTTATGTACCAACCTTTTGTGTGGAACCGTATCAAAAGCTCTTGAAAAGTCCATATACCCAACATCCACTGCATTTCCCTGGTCCAGGCTTGAACTTACCTCTTCATAGAAGCTGATCAAATTAGTTTGACAGGATCGATCCCTCATAAACCCATGTTGATACTCTGTCATAAGGTTATTTTTCTTGAGATACTCCAGTATAGCATCTCTCAAGAAACCCTCAAGGATTTTACCAACCGTAGAGGTTAAACTTACCGGCCTATAATTTCCCGGCTCAGTTTTTGTCCCCTTTTTGAATATTGGCACCACATTTGCTATGCGCCAGTCCTGCGGTACCGACCCTGTTATTAAGGAATCTGAGAAGATTAAAATTAATGGTCTATCTATCACAGAACTCAATTCCTGTAGTACTCTGGGGTGTATGCCATCCGGGCCCGGAGATTTGTCAACCTTAGTGATTTCGAGGCGGCGGCGTACTTCCTGCTGGGTTAAGCAGGTAATATTCAAGGGTGAATTTATGGTATCACTGGTCATGTCATCTGCCATGGCATTTTCTTGTATAAAAACCGTAGAAAAAAAGTCATTCAGCAGGTTGGCTTTACCCTCATCTCCCTCCACCATTTCACCAAGACTATTTTTAAGGGGGCCAACACTATCGCTTTTCAGTTTTTTACTGTTTATGTAGTTAAAGAATATTTTAGGATTATTTTTACTTTCTCTTGCAATGAGTCTCTCTGTCTCAAACTTAGCTAACTTAATTAGCTTTTTACATATTTTATTTAATTTTCTATAGTTATATAATGCCTCATCACTACCTACCCTCTTTAATTCTTTTAAGGCTTTCTGTCTTTCTTTTATTGCTTCCCTTACAGCTCTATTTAGCCATAGGGGTTTCCTCCTATTTCTAGCATGTTTGTTCCCATAGGGTATATTTTCTGCACAAGCCCTATTCAGGATGCTCATAAAAGTCTCCCATTTGCTTTGTGTACTTTCATTACTTAGTACATCATCCCAGTTTATTGCACTTAGATCATCTCTCAACCGTTTAAAATTTGCTTTCCTGAAGTTTAGTGTCCTTGTAGCCCCTCTACTAGACATCTTACTAAAGAATACATGAAAACTTATTATTTTGTGATCACTATTCCCCAAGTAACCCCCAACTTGTATATTTGATATGCGGTCTGGCCTATTGGTTAGTACAAGGTCTAGTAATGCTCCCCCTCTTGTGGGGTCCTGTACCATTTGTGAAAGGTAATTATCTTTCATTGTTATCAAAAATCTATTTCCTTTGCTGGAACTGCAAGTTTCTGTTCCCCAATTTATATCAGGATAGTTAAAGTCCCCCAAAATAATTACCTCTCCGAGACTCGCTGCTTTATCAATTTGCTTTATGAGGAGATTCTCTACCTCTTCCATAATATTCGGCGTCTTATAACACACCCCTATCAGTATTTTATTATTCATCTCCCCCCCAATATTATCTATTTATTACTTCACCTTTAAATAGTACACACATATGTTTTAGTGGTGTTCATGTCTGCCCTTGAGAAAGCTACCAAGAGGTAGTGATACGCGTGGGGTCACCCATATTTGGTCCATTACCCTCTCCTGCCCTGCCCTGGATGATTCTTTAACATTTTTTACTTTGCTGTGCCTTGCTGA
Source organism: Anomaloglossus baeobatrachus (assembly GCF_048569485.1). Taxonomy (NCBI): domain Eukaryota; kingdom Metazoa; phylum Chordata; class Amphibia; order Anura; family Aromobatidae; genus Anomaloglossus; species Anomaloglossus baeobatrachus. The sequence goes on from NC_134359.1 coordinate 188,290,990, forward strand.
GGTTTGGTATGTTTACTTGTGGGATTTTCCTCAGTTGCTCCCTGGGTTTCCTTTTTCTACTTTAGCCCAGTTGCTTAACTGCTTGAAACATGCTGGAATGCCTGCTGGGTTTTCTGTTTGGGTTTTTGTGAATTTTACAACCCAATCTCATCCATATACAGTATCTTGGCTGTTCACTTTGCCATGGGTCAGCCAGTTAATTTTATATAAATACCTGTGGGATCCCCGGCGCAGGCCTCTAACTTAATTTGTGGAATTTCCTCTTTGTGGCATTAATATAGGGTTATTACAGGGCCTGTGAATATTGACCATAGTTCATTGGTTTTGGACCAAAAATATTTTTCAATGTGGGTATCACTCAAGTGCATCAGTGCTTTTAATTGATTTTAAATGTCTGTATTTGTCTTTGTGGATTTGTTTGAATATCTATATTTTTTGCACCATATGTCATGTGTTTCCACGTGTGTTCTATTTATAATATAATAATAAAATATTGATGATTTTTTGATACTTCATATGTGGTGATCGAATCTATTAGGTATGTCTTTTCTGTTCTCTGCCATGTTGTACTGTGTACCTAGGAGATCCCCTTTTTGGGGTGGTGCCATCCCGGTTTTTGCTCTTACCCCTAATATTTTACATGTTGCAATTATATATGTGTGGCGCCCCAGCAGTCTGGTTGCCACAGTAGTGTTGTCCAACAAAGGTCAATACTAAGCCTGGAAGCAAGAGGGGGAGTTCCTTGGCCAGTAATTACCTACAAACAATGCAGTTCCTACTCAGTTCAGCAGGGGGAGCTATGGTCTGGGGGATGAGTAGTGAGGTAGTGAGGAGAACTGGTTAGAACCAGCCAGGTCTGGTAAGAGTGAGTTTTACAATCAGAGAGAAAAGTGACAGGTGACAGTTGACCGGAGTCTAGTCTAGTCAGGAGTTGAAAGCAGACGGCTGAAGAAAGAGGAGCTTGAGTGGGGAACTGGAGTAGTGCGGACATGTGAGCTGGTGTCTGGGGCTAAGATAGCTCAGCCCAGAAAAGCAAGGTCTGCAGAGAGGCACAGGAAGAAGATTCTGGGGAGAGCGGATCTGAACCGGCTCGCCTCAGAAGAAAATGCTAAAAATTGGACATCGGAGTCCGTGGTTGCCAGGGTGCTGGAGTCCCGGTAACCGAATCTGAAGTGTAGGAGGACTGCAGGTCTCCTGGCCCCAAAACAACCTGAAGGTACAGCCGCACTTTAGGGGCCCGGTGTTGTCTGCAGCAGAGTGGCATTAGTGAAGGCCCGAGCAGCCTACCATACGGGAACGGGAAGTACCACAAGTCCCAGCAGAGAGGGCCTCCGTCGAACCAACGCAGCGGGGTCCTGTAGAAGAGAAGAAAGCGTAGGGAGAAGGCCTTAATACTTACCTGGCCAGGAAGATACCCCCCAACTGCTTCCAGGCCAACCGGATCGCTACCACCATCTGTACCGGTCTCCCAGGACTTTACTGATTGTTGCAGAGTTAAAGGAAGGAGGTAAAGAAACTGCTGTGTTGGTCTGTTATTATCTGTATCCTGGCCCCGCACCCTGAAGTCCACTAGGCTCCCAAAATAGACTTTGATACTGTGCCCCGGGGTCTCGCTCCACCTGTGGGGAACAAGAGATCACCTCAGCTGTGCCACCACCAACTGCCCGGGGAACCTAAAGTGCAGCTGCGGCTTCATAGCCGCAAAATACCACAGGTGGCATCACGAATTTTACTAAACATTAACTACAACTCCCATCATCATCTCCCCTAATACCGCCACATTAATTGACTCCGCCAGAGTCACGGAGTTGGGTCCGGCCACCGCTGACTACCCCGGACTAGTCCTGCCCGACACCGAGTCACCTAAGGCCCTGGGGCGGGCGGGTCGTATGCAGATTATCACATGCTGGGGTTAGATACATGGATCAGTCTAGTGTTTCATACAAGATGGGATTACATGTGTGACCCTGCGCCATACAATTCAATAGGAGCAGTGGTATAATGTGTGACTCAGCGCCATCTATTTCTTTGGGAGCAGTTGTGTAATATGACCCCAATGAAAGCAGTGGTGCAATATTTGAGAGTTGTATCACATATGATGGATTAGATACATGGCTGGAGGGTGATCTGAACAGTTGGGCATTCGCATATCACAGCTGGGTCTCCTCTTTGTGTGTTGCCATATTGGAAGGGGTCTCAGAGCACCAAACCTACATCTCACTGTTAAAAATATACTCTGAAATATATTTTTATTCAAATACACGATAAGACGCATGAAAAATGGACTACAAAATGTGTAAAAAATAAATGTAGTTTATATCTGATAAAAAATGATTGCTAAATTATAAAGTTGCAGTTCAGTTACAGAAAAGGAAAAAAATATACTGCATTAGCTTATGTAAAAGAGTTCAATGAGTCCATACTGATCAATAGAAAACCTTCATCCATCTCTCCTTGATTCCTGAATGCTAAGGCAGAGGTGATATACTGTAGGCTTTTCAGCATGTGTTCATCTTGCAGCCTGGAAGGATTCTGGGTCAGTTGGTGACGTGCAGGAGGAGTAGCCCCCTCCATCGTGTCATGTTATATGAACACTGTCCAAACCATATAGGGAAATTACTGCTGGACGCATGTCACATGGTGTAATCTCTAGAAGCTTCCAGATGGATAAATATACCATACTATGTCAGCACTTATGTATATTCAATATGGATATCTTAATATTTATTCCTTATAAGAACTTTATCGATAAGCTATGCCCTCAAACATAAACAGAACTGTGAACATATACAGTCAGGGCCAGAAATATTTGGACAGTGACACAAGTTTTGTTATTTTAGCTGTTTACAAAAACATGTTCAGAAATTCAATTATATATATAATATGGGCTGAAAGTGCACACTCCCAGCTGCAATATGAGAGTTTTCACATCCAAATAGGAGAAAGGGTTTAGGAATCATAGCTCTGTAATGCATAGCCTCCTCTTTTTCAAGGGACCAAAAGTAATTGGACAAGGGACTCTAAGAGGTGCAATTAACTCTGAAGTTGTCTCCCTCGTTAACCTGTAATCAATGAAGTAGTTAAAAGGTCTGGGGTTGATTACAGGTGTGTGGTTTTGCATTTGGAAGCTGTTGCTGTGACCACCAGACAACATGCGGTCTAAGGAACTCTCAATTGAGGTGAAGCAGAACATCCTGAGGCTGAAAAAAAAGAAAAAATCCATCAGAGAGATAGCAGACATGCTTGGAGTAGCAACATCAACAGTTGGGTACATTCTGAGAAAAAAGGAATTGACTGGTGAGCTTAAGAACTCAAAAAGGCCTGGGCGTCCACGGATGACAACAGTGGTGGATGATCGCCACATACTTTCTTTGGTGAAGAAGAACCCGTTCACAACATCAACTGAAGTCCAGAACACTCTCAGTGAAGTAGGTGTATCTGTCTCTAAGTCAACAGTAAAGAGAAGACTCCATGAAAGTAAATACAAAGGGTTCACATCTAGATGCAAACCATTCATCAATTCCAAAAATAGACAGGCCAGAGTTAAATTTGCTGAAAAACACCTCATGAAGCCAGCTCAGTTCTGGAAAAGTATTCTATGGACAGATGAGACAAAGATCAACCTGTACCAGAATGATGGGAAGAAAAAAGTTTGGAGAAGAAAGGGAACGGCACATGATCCAAGGCACACCACATCCTCTGTAAAACATGGTGGAGGCAACGTGATGGCATGGGCATGCATGGCTTTCAATGGCACTGGGTCACTTGTGTTTATTGATGACATAACAGCAGACAAGAGTAGCCGGAGGAATTCTGAAGTGTACAGGGATATACTTTCAGCCCAGATTCAGCCAAATTCCGCAAAGTTGATCGGACGGCGCTTCATAGTACAGATGGACAATGACCCCAAGCATACAGCCAAAGCTACCCAGGAGTTCATGAGTGCAAAAAAGTAGAACATTCTGCAATGGCCAAGTCAATCACCAGATCTTAACCCAATTGAGCATGCATTTCACTTGCTCAAATCCAGACTTAAGACGGAAAGACCCACAAACAAGCAAGACCTGAAGGCTGCAGCTGTAAAGGCCTGGCAAAGCATTAAGAAGGAGGAAACCCAGCGTTTGGTGATGTCCATGGGTTCCAGACTTAAGGCAGTGATTGCCTCCAAAGGATTCGCAACAAAATATTGAAAATAAAAATATTTTGTTTGGGTTTGGTTTATTTGTCCAATTACTTTTGACCTCCTAAAATGTGGAGTGTTTGTAAAGAAATGTGTACAATTCCTACAATTTCTATCAGATATTTTTGTTCAAACCTTCAAATTAAACGTTACAATCTGCACTTGAATTCTGTTGTAGAGGTTTCATTTTAAATCCAATGGGGTGGCATACAGAGCCCAACTCGCGAAAATTGTTTCACTGTCCAAGTATTTCTGAACCTAACTGTATAATATGTCCTACTATAAAATGTTTGATAACTAGATGTATTAATTTTAATGTTTTTACAATTCCCCCTTGAGGCGGGTAAATTATTATTATTAATGAAACCCCGAAAATTAATTAATACATCATTAAAATAGCAGATCTTTTTCCCTTATTTGGCAATAATGAATTAATATCAATAATAATGATGAATAATACTTAATCTGCATTGTTCATGTTGTATGTTCAACAATATAATAATGTGGATTCATGTTATGGTAGGCCATGACTGATAATCATATACAATACATAATTATACTTTCCTAAACCTAAAAAGGTGCAAAACAAATCCAGTCACCATATGATGTCCTCTGGGTTGATGTCTTCTTATCTCCGATGTAATCTGGCATAAACACAGTCTCTTAGAAATAAATCCTTTGATAAAACATGAATGGTTACCAATTTAATACAGTCCCGTATTGCGTTTATCATTGTTAGATCAGGTCCATAAACTTTATTCTTTATTGCAAAGTCCATAGCCAATGTTGATAAACCACAGTTCATAAGTGTAGAAGAATAGCATAAGTCTTTGATGTCTGTGCAGTGTAATTTACATTAGTCACCTTTATCCTCCGTGCTGCCTGTTGTCATTTCTGGAACAGATGTTAAGACGTTCTTGGTCAGCACGACAAGGGTTAACTTTAACACGTTATTGCTCTCCTTAGTAATTGTAGTGAGGTCTTAATGCACAGACCATGTGTCAGGGTTGTCCATCCTGGCACCATAAGATCACTATCCTCGCTGATGTCCAGAAGCGGTAAGTGTATTGTATATAACACAGTCTTATATGAGACGTTACCTTTTGGACTTTTGGATATCAGCTTTTGAAACTTTTTTTGTGGAATCCCCCTTGACTTTAAAAATTACTAAAAGTCTTTTATCTTCTGTATTCTTGATTGAAGACTTCATTCCCTAATCTAAATACAAAATATGGCAATAACGATCACTAATAACATCACGGCGTATCATAACTCTAATACTATAATACCATGTCATTATTATTATCGTAGAAGTATTAATATAATTGATACTTAGAATGATATAATAATACTGCATAATGGTACAGACGATAGTATTTCATGTAATAACCTTTTTTGTCATTGGTGTAATTACCTTTCCAAACCCATAGGTGGCAATGTTTTGAATAATACCAAAATGTAATATAAAATATGAAATAATATGTACCTATGAACTATATTATAAATGTGAGAGGCAACAATGTGGCTTATTTAGTTAGATCATTTGTAATATTATAAACCAAAGCAAATAAACTTTTAGAAAAGACTGGATGATTCCATCAAAACACAATACCACTCATTATAAATTATTATTAATTAAAAAATATAATATATAATATATATGAAGGTAAACCTAAATATACCTCGATCTTCCATCTTTATTACTCTAATTTAATTTATTTGATTTGTCTATTATTTATTAAATAACCTACTATATAAGAAAACTATGTAACTATAACCAATATTCGTTCTTATTGTTTTAACATACTAATAAAAGAATAATGTATTACTAGGAAGTAAATAATGGAATATATTGATGAATGAAAATGAAGTGTTCTTTTCTTCCAAAAATTGGAACTTTCCCTTTTAATATGATTCATATTTAAATAAAGTAATATTCTTATATTAGATATTACTTAACTAAATATTGAAGTGTTGTCTCAATTGAGATATTTAAAATTAGAAGGAAAAATTAAAAATTGTAGAATTAAAATTTTGATTAAAAATTTGAATATTAAATAAAAATAATCAAAAATGAAAATAAGAATAAAAGGAAAAATGAAAATTGGAATAAAAATAAAAATTGGAATAAAAATAAGGCCTTCTATGTATATGACACTTTTGTCCTTAATAACACATAACCTTAATATTACCAATATCTTGTATGATTTCCATACCTGTCATATCATTAACCTATAAAAATAATCAAGTCATGTAACCTTGCTGATAATACTCTTCCTTAAAGGCCCCGTCACACTAAGCAACATCGCTAGCAACATCGCTGCTAACGAACAACTTTTGTGACGTTGCTAGCGATGTTGCTGTGTGTGACATCCAGCAACAACCTGGCCCCTGCTGTGAGGTCGTTGGTTGTTGCTGAATGTCCTGGGCCATTTTTTAGTTGTTGCTGTCCTGCTGTGAAGCACAGATCGCTGTGTGTGACAGCGAGACAGCAACAACTAAATGTGCAGGCAGCAGGAGCCGGCTTCTGCGGAGGCTGGTAACCAATGTAAACATCGGGTAACCAAGAAGCCCTGTCCTTGGTTACCCGATATTTACCTTTGATACCAGCCTCCTCCGCTCTCACTGTCAGTGCCGGCTCCTGCTCTGTGCACATGTAGCTGCAGGACACATCGGGTTAATTAACCCGATGTGTGCTGTAACTAGGAGAGCAAGGAGCCAGCGCTAAGCATTGTGCGCTGCTCCCTGCTCTGTGCACATTTAGCTGCAGCACACATCGGGTAATTAACCCGATGTGTGCTGTAACTAGAAGAGCAGGGAGCCAGTGCTCAGTGTGCGCTGCTCCCTGCTCTCTGCACGTGTAGCTCCGTGCGGTGGTAACCAAGGTAAATATCGGGTTGGTTACCCGATATTTACCTTAGTTACCAAGCGCAGCATCTTCCACGCGGCGCTGGGGGCTGGTCACTGGTTGCTGGTGAGCTCACCAGCAACTTGTGTAGCGACGCTCCAGCGATCCCTGCCAGGTCAGGTTGCTGGTGGGATCGCTGGAGCATCGCAGTGTGACATCTCACCAGCAACCTCCTAGCAACTTACCAGCGATCCCTATCGTTGTTGGGATCGCTGGTAAGTTGCTTAGTGTGACTGGACCTTAACCCCTTAGTGACGGAGCTAATTTTCACCTTAATGACCAGACCAAATTTTGCACTTCTGACCAGTGTCACTTCATGAGGTTATAACTCTGGAACGCTTCAACGGATCCTTGTGATTTTGAGATTGTTTTTCCTTCACATATTGGACTTCATGTTATTACCAAATTTAGGACAATATTTTTTGCGTTTATTTATGAAAAAAATTGAATTTTGGCAAAAATTATGAAAATTTAGCAATTTTCAACTTTTGAATTTTTATACCGTTAAACCAGAGATTTCTGTGACACAAAATAGTTAATAAATAACATTTCTCACATACCCACTTTACATCAGCACAATTTTGGAAACAAATTTTTTTTTTGTTAGGAAGGTAGAGGGGTTCAAAGTTTATCAGCGATTTCTCATTTTTACATCAAAATTTACAAAACCATTTTTTTAGGGACCACATCACATTTGAAGTGACTTTAATAGGCCTAGATGACAGAAAATACCCAAAGGTGACACCATTCTAAAAACTGCACCCCCCAAAGTACTCAAAACCACATTCAAGAAGTTTATTAACCCTTCAGGTGCGTCACATGAACAAAAGCAATGTGGAATGAAAAAAAGCAAAAATTAAATTTTACCTAAAAATGTTGCTCTAACCCAAATTTATTCACTTTTAGAAGAAATAACACAACAAAATGGACCCCAAAACTTGTTCCCCACTTTCTTATGAGCGCGCCGATACCCCACATGTGGTCAGAAACCTCTGTTTGGATAAATGGGAGGGCTCAGAACAGAAGGAGCAATATTTGAATTTTGGAAAGCAAATTTGGCTGAAATAGATTGCGGGCACCATGTTGCATTTACAGGTCCGCTAAGGTACCTAAACAGAAGAAACCCCTCACAAGTGACACCATTTTGGAAACTAGACCCCTCAAGGCTTCTATCTAGGGGTATAGTGAGCATTTTTGATCCACAGGTACTTCACAGATTTTGTTAACGTTACATTGTCATATTGAAAATTTTAATAATTTTCTCAAAAATGTTGCTTTAGCATCAATTTTCTCACTTTTTAAAGAGGTAATTCCAAAAATTTGACCTCAAGGTTTGTTAACCACTTTTTTATGAGCGCGGTGATACCTCACATGTGGTCTGAAACCTTTTTTTGGACAAATGAGAGGGCTTGGAACGAAAGGAGCAATATTTGAATTTTGGAAAGGAAATTTGGCTGAAAAAGATTGTGGGCACCATGTCGCATTTGGAGGTCCCCTAAGGTACCTAAAAAGCAGAAACCCCGCACAAGTGACCCCATTTTGGAAACTAGGCCCCTCAAGGAATTTATCTAGATGTTTGGTGAGTACCCTGAACCCCCAGGTGCTTTACAGAATTTTATAACGTTGAGCCATGAAAATAAAAAAATAAAATTTTACCACAAAATTGTTATTTCAACCAGGTAGCTTTTTTTTCACAAGGGTAACAGGAAAAAAATCACCATGAAATATATTGTGCAATTTCTCCTGAGTTTGGCGATACCTTATATGTGGTGGAAATCAACTGTTTGGGCGCATGACAGGGCTTGGAAGGGAAGGAGCGCCATTTGACTGCAAAATTGGCTGGAATCAATAGCGGACGCTATGTTGCATTAGGAGAGCCCCTGAGGTGTCTATACAGTGAAGCTTCCCAACATGTGGCCCCATTTTGGAAAATAGACCCCTGAAGGAATTTATCTAGATGTTTGGTGAGTACCCTGAACCCTCAGGTGCTTCACAGAAGTTTATAATGTTGAGCTGTGAAAATAAAAAAATACATTTTTACCACAAAATTGTTACTTCAACCAGGTAGCTTTTTTTTTTACAAGTGTAAAAGGAAAAAATTCAGCATAAAACTTATTGTGCAATTTCTCCTGAGTATGCTGATACCTTATGTGTGATGAAAATCAACTGTTTGGGTGCACAACAGGGCTCGGAAGGGAAGGAGCGCCATTTGACTGCACAATTGGCTGGAATCATTAGCGGACGCTATGTTGCATTTAGAAAGCCCCTAAGGTGCCTAAACAGTGGAGGTCCCCCACAAGTGACCCCATTCTGGAAACAAGACCCCTCAAGGCTTTTATCTAGGTGTATATTGAGCAGTTTGAATCCAAGAGTACTTCACAGAATTTGATAAGCTTAGGTTGCCATATTGAATATTTTCATTTTTTTCACAAAAATGTTGCTTTAGCATCATATTTATTACTTTTTCAAGAGGCAACAACAAACTGTGGACCCCACAGGTTGTTATCCAATGTCTTATGAGCACAGGGATACCCCACATGTGGCCAAAAACCTCTGTTTGGATAAATGGTAGGGCTTGGAATGGAAGGAGCACCATTTGAATTCTGGAAAAGTTGAAATAAATTGCGGGCACCATGTCACATTAGCAGGGCCCCTTGGGTACCTATACAGCAGAAACCCCCCACAAGTGACCCCATTTTGGAAACTGGATTTTATTCAGGAGTATAGTAAGCATTTTGAATCCACAGGTACTTCACAAAAATGTTGCTGTAGCAACAAATTTCTCACTTTTAGGCTATGTGGCTATGATCCAGCTACACGGCGTCTAGTAGACAGTGTCAGCCTTCCTGCAGAGATGTGAGTGTTGTCCACGGGAGAATGCAGCTGCCCATGCCCACGATTTGGGTTCAGGCTGCTGTGGAGCTCTATGCTACCTGCAGAGAACACTCTTGTCTCCGCAGCATAAATTGACATGCTGAGGCTCGGGAAGCTGCGCCACAGGTCGGTTTATGCTGCGGAGAAGAGAAGCACAGTGGGCATGGGATTTCTAAAAATCCTTCCACTGTGCTTCTACTGCACAATGCAGCGCTATGGATGCAGGGAAAACACTCTGCTCCCAAAACGCTGCAAACCCTGATTGTGGGCACACAGCCTACAATGCTACAATGGATGAATGGATAGATGTCAAACATATATAATGTCCCACCCCCCTGCATATTCTAAGCTGGCGCCCTTTAGTGCCTTTCATGTGGCACTAAAGGGTGCCTAGCCTTGTATTTAGCCCCCCAAACAATTAATAATTAAAATAAATGACGTGGGGTCCCCCCTATTTTTGATAGCCAGCTAGGGTAAAGCAGACAGCTGTAGCCTGCAAACCACAGCTGACAGCTTCACCTTGGCTGGTGATCAATTTGGAGGGCTCCCCAGGCGTTTTTTTAAAAAAAAAAAAAAACAAATGTGGGGTCCCCCCCAAATTAGATCACCAGTCAAGGTGAAGCGGACAGCTGGGGTCTGGTATTCTCAGGGTGGGAAGAGCCATGGTTATTAGACTCTTCCCAGCCTAAAAATAGCAGGCCGCAGCCACCCCAGAAGTGGCGCATCCATTAGATGCGCCAATCCTGGCGCTTCGCTCCAGCTCATCCCGCGCCCTGGTGTGGTGGCAAACGGGGTAAAATAAGGGGTTGATACCAGCTGTAATGTCACCTGGCATCAAGCCCTGGGGTTGGTGATGTCACGGCATCTAAACAGATACCCGACATCACTAACCCAGTTAGTAATAGAAAAAAATAAACACAAAAAAAAAATTATTTTGAAAAAAAAACTCCCCGAAACATTCCTTTTTCACCAATTTATTGAAAATAAATAAATTTCGGTCGCTGTAATCCATTTTGGAGGTCCCTCGGCAACTCTGGACCTTCTAGAATATGGGGGGCACGTTCAGGGAACGTATTCCCCATTTTCTGGAAGAGCAAGCTCTCCATGAGCAGTGTGGGTGCAGTAATCTGAGAATACTGCACTCACACTGCCCCGGTCCAACCTAGGGCAGAGTGACCTGCAGTAACCTCATTCCAGAATATGAGGGGCACGCTCACAGAACGTACCCCCCATTTTCTAGAACAGCAGGCTCTCCATGTGAGGAGTGTGGCTGCAGATTACTGCACTCACTCTCCCCGGTCCACAGCGCAGCAACGAGGTCAGCGTCCCTGCTTGCAAGGATCCAGCTGACAGACGCTGTCTGCGCATGCGCCGCCAGCTTTCTAGGAGGCGGAATGATCGCGGGTACGGAGCAGCAGCCAGGTAACGGAGCTGACCGGGGGCTTACCGGGGGCTGACCGGGGGACCTGGGGATGACTTTTCTGCCGCATGCTACGTGTGACATGCGGCAGAAAGAGCAGGATGAATGCGGCCCGCGCGCTGTGCGCATCTTGCATGCTCCGGAGGGGGGAGAGGGGGAGCGCTCTAGAGAACCGGAGAGGGGTCAGGGGGAGGACATTTCCCTCCGATCTGAAATGTTTGGTCATTTCAGATCGGAGGGAAATGAATGCAGAGCCGGCGGCGGCTGCAGTTTTCTGTGCGCTTCGGCGCCATTTTGACTGCTCCGGAGGGGGGGTAGGGGTGGTGGGGGGACTCTCCGGTACCGGGGGCTTTGGGGGCACTAGGGGTTTATAATTCTTTCTCATCTGACATGTTTGATCATGTCAGATGAAAAAGAAATCTGTTTTACCGGCCATTTTTTTTTTTCATGAGTTCGTCGGTATACTGTATATACCGGCGATCACATTATCGGGGTCCAAAAAAAACACCCCGATTCATAATCTGGGGGGTCTCAGCTACCCCCAGTAGCTGAAATCCCTGAGATTTTCTGTCGCTGGGGGGCGCTACAGGGTTTTTTCGGGCCGCCGCTTTAAAGCAGCGGAACAGAATAAGTACCCTGTTCTGCCGCCGCTTTAAGTCGTATGGCCGTCGTTATGAGGTTAATATATAAATGCATTGTGATTACCATACTTCAAATATATATTTTTTTTATTCCCAATTTTTTCCTTTGTACCTGATTAAAATTAATTATTAAATTATGTAGACACATATATTAATCAAATATAAATATGTAATTAAAACCCAACCTTTTTCTTTTAATATCATGAAATATGATGTTATAAAAATTAATATGTCAAGATTAAATTAAATTAAAATTTATGTTGTATATCTTCAAGACCATATTATAAATATTTATTTCATATTTGAAAAGAAAATGATTACCAATCTGTGCATCAGTAAATTAACACAAAACCTGTATAAAAATCAAAACATTAAAATACTTATTCTAGAATATGATTCTTCAGAATAAACCTTTAATAAGGATCCTAACACATCTATGCTAAAGAAATATGTATATGAATAAGATATATTCTGTATAAATTCCTGAATTATTAATACTTACGTACTATAACTTATTTATTCTAATAATATTTAATAACCTTGAAGTAAAAAAAAAAAAGTTGCCTTTTTTTTTCTTTGGAAGCTTCAAAGACTTCTCTCGAGATAGAATTTCAGTCCACAGCTGTTCAATAAATTAGACTGCCTCATTGTACGAGTATATACAAAACTATTGACATACAGACAAACATATGGACAACACATATCCCCTTTTTAATTTACAATCTCTCTATGCGCATTTCAAAAATATGATACTAATATGAATTACATTTACTCATGAGTAAACCTTTGATAGTCACATACTGTACATTTGACCATAGAACAGACAGACATTTATTATTAGCTCAGTAATTCAAGTGTCACATGCTCTGGTTACGTACAAAGAACATTCCATTCTAACACAGCAAGCAGTTTAATTACTCCACTCCAAAACTCAGATCACACTTCTAATAGCTCTAAGGAAGATATATTCAAATTCCTGAAAGAAATGTTAAAATTAATGGTCCTCTGGCAATTGGTACCTGAGAAAATAATAATTATTCTTATTCTTAATATTATGTTACCTGATTGAGGATAAGAACAATTTTTAAATAAAAAGTTAATACTTCATCAATCTGCTTTACTGATAAATTCTGAGGTAAATAAAAGAATAAAATTATTATCATATTTATGATAAAAATGAAACACTTAAAATAAGTTATACTTTTTCTTATTATTACATTTTAAATATTAACCCCTTCACGACCGCGGGCAGTAAAATTACGTCCTATTTTAACGTGACTTAACGACCAGGGACGTAATTTTACGGCCTAAAGTTCATTTGATTGCCGTGGCCATAGCAACGGCTTTCAAATGATGTCCCCTGCTGTTGCTTCACCCCAGGGGGGGTGGCATCGCCACCCCCCATCGACGATCGATGTGATTGGCTGTTCAAATCTGAACCGCCAACCACATCTTTCTCACTGATTTCGGTAAAAATAATGCCAGAAATAGTGCGATACTGTGAGATCCGGCTATGAGATGCCGTAGCAGGTACAGCAGATCATAGGTGGATCTCAAACATGCCGCCCCCAGCCCCTGCAGCACTGATTGGAGCGATCGTGCTATGACGCGCAATCGCTCCAATCAGTGTGCAGTGGGGCGGTTTGATTTGCTGGTGGCCGCCCTCCCCAGGCCTGTGCTGGTCTGGGGACCCTCCCCCAACATGTCTGCAGCGTGCAGCACTGGCTGGTACTAGTGGTACCACGCCACCGCTGCTGCTGCCGCTGCTGTCATGTGGAGCAGGAGCGGTGAGTATTGTGCTCACCTTGCAGCCCCTGCCTGCTCCTGTGATTGCTCCTGCGCGCTCCCGTAATGGCCCCTGCCCGTGCCCCCCGACATCCCGATCTGCCCCCCCGACATCCCGATCTGCCCCCCGACATCCCGATCTGCCCCCCGACATCCCAATCTGCCCCCCGACATCCCAATCTGCCGGCCTCCCCCGTGATCTCTATTCTGCAGCTCCTACGGTATCTCCCTCCTCCTCTGCTCTCCCCCTCTGCTCTCCCCCTCCCCCTCTGCTGTCCCCCCGACGTCCCCTTACCTGTCTTCACCGGGTCCTCCGAGGTCTTCACTGGCCCGATCACATCTGCCTCCATCGCTGGGTCCTTCTTCCTGGGTCTTCTGCTGAGCTGTCCAACTTCCTGCCTGCTGCTCCTGTAAAGCTGTTCCTCCTGCTAATCCTCTGGGTACTGTGAGTATAACTTTTTTTTTTTTTTTCTTTTTTTTCCTCTATCCTCTGTCCATTTTTACACCTCATGCGTCCGTGCATCCCGCCAAGCGCTGATCAGGGATGCAGATAACGTATCTGCATCCGTGGTCAGTTTTCGGCGGGACTTTTTTTTTCCCGTATCCCCGACGCTTTTTGTATCGCATCAGTCTGTGCGTCCTGCCGAGCGCTGATCAGGGATGCACATAACGGATCGGCATTCCTGCTCAATTTTTGGCGTGACAAAAAGCATCGGGGATACGGAAAAAAAAGTCACGCCAAAAATTGAGCAGGGATGCCGATCCGTTATGTGCATCCCTGATCAGCGCTCGGCGGGATGCACGGACTGATGCAATACAAAAAGCGTCGGGGATACGGAAAAAAAAGTATCGCATCTGTCCGTGCGTCCCGCTGAGCGCGGATCAGCATCCCTGCTCAACTTTTGGTGTGACTTTTTTTTTTTTCCGTATCCCCAGCGCTTTTTGTATCTCATCCGACCGTGCCTCCTGCAGCGGCCGATCAGTGTACTGCGTCTGTGCGTTAAAAAAGTCAAATGGCGTTCCTTGTCTTCTGAGCCCCGCCATGCGCCCAAACAATTGATTTCCACCACATATGAGGTATCTGCGTACTTGGGAAAAATTGCACAATACGTTTTATGGTGCATTTTTTCCTGATACCGTTGTAAAAAGAAAAAAAAAAAGCTACCATGTTGCTGCAAAAATTTTTAAAAAAATGAAACAAAAATAAATAATTTTCACGGTTCAACGTTATCAACTTTCAGTGGAGCCCCTGGGGGTACAAGGGGCTCACTAAACATCTAGATAAATTCCTTGAGGGGTCTAGTTCCAAAATGGGGTAATTTGTGGGGGAGCACCACTGTTTAGACACCATAGGGGGGTCTAAAAACGTGACATGGCGTCCGCTAATGATTCCAACCAATTTTGCTGTCAAATGGTGCCCTTCTCTTCTGAGCCACGCCATGCACCCAACAATTACTTTCCACCACAGTGAGGTATCTGCGTACTCAGGAGAAATTGCACAATACGTTTTATGGTGCATTTTTTCCTGATACCCTTGTGAAAAAAAAAGCTACCTGGTTCAAGTAACAGTTCTGTGGTAAAACAAAAGAAAATTGTATTCATGGCTCCACATTATCAACTTCTGTGGAGCCCCTTGGGGCTCACTAAACATCTAGATAAACTCCTTGAGGGGTCTAGTTTCCAAAATGGGGTCACTTGTGGGGGAGCTCTACTGTTTAGGCACCTCAGAGGGTCTCCAAACATGACATGGTATCCGCTAATGATTCAAACAAATTTTGCTGTCAAATGGTGCTCCTTCTCTTCTGAGCCCCGCCATGCGCCCAAACAATTACTTTCCACCACATATGAGGTATCGTCGTACTCAGGAAAAAATGCACTATAAATTTCATGGTGTATTTTTTCCTGATACCCTTGTGGAAAAAAAAGCTACTTAGTTGAAGCAACAGTTTTGTGGTAAAAAAAAAATAATTCTTTTCACAGCTCAACTTTATAAACTTCTGTGAAGCCCCCAGGTTTTCAAAGTGCTCACCAAACATCTAGAAAAATTATTTGAGGGCTCTAGTTTCCAAAATGGGGTCACCTGTGGGGGAGCACCATTGTTTAGGCACCTGAGGCGGTCTTCAAACCTGACATGGGGTCCGCTAATGAGTGCAGCTAATTTTGCGTTCAAAAATTCAAATGGCGCTCCTTCCCTTTCGAGCTCTTGGATGTGGTTTTGAGCAGTGTGAGGGGTGCAGTTTTTAGAATGGGGTCACTTTTGGGTATTCTCTGTCACCTCGGCCTCTCAAAGTCACTTCAAATGTGATGTGGTCCCTAAAAAAATTATTTTGTAAATTTTGTTGGAAAAATTAGAAATTGCTGATGAACTTTGACCCCTTCTAACTTCCTAACGAAAAAAAAATATCTTTCGAAAATTGCGCTGATGTAAAGTAGACAAGTGGGAAATGTTATTTCGTAACTATTTTGTTTGACATAGCTCTCAGATTTATGGGCATAAATTTTCAAAGTTTGAAAATTGCAAAATTTTCAAAATTTTCGCACAATTTCCTAAATTTTCACAAATAAACGCAAAAAGTATCGGCCTAAAATTACAACTGACATGAAGTACAATATGTCACGAAAAAACAATGTCAGAATCGCCAGGATCCGTTGAAGCGTTCCTGAGTTATAACCTGTCAAAGTGACACTGGTCAGAATTGCAAAAAATGGCCCGGTCATTAGGGTGTTTTAGTGGCCGGGGGTGAAGGGGTTATTATTCATATACAGAGATCAAATTATTGATTTATAAAATTTTAAACTTTCATATAACTAAATGAAGATATGACTTTGATCTTACTAGCACTACCCTTATCTATATATATAATTGCCTTATTCTGTCTGTCTGTCTTGCTCCAAAATTGTGTCCTTACCGTGACATGTCCTTACGGTGACAAACAGCGGATTGGCCGCTGGGCTCACCATGGCCCCGCCCCCCCACACGGATTGGCCGCTCGCCTTGCCTCGGCTCCTCCCCCCCGCACGGATTGGCCGCTCACCTCGCCTCAGGTCCGCCCCCCCCGCACGGATTGGCCATGTCCTTACGATGACAAACAGCGGATCGGCCGCTGGGCTCGCCATGGCCCTGCCCCCCACACGGATTGGCCGCTCGCCTCGGCTCCTCCCCCCGCACGGATTGGCCGCTCGCCCAGGCTCCGCCCCCCACACGGAATGGCCTCTCGCCCCGAGGTGAGCGCATCAAGGTCCTTCAGCAGCGGAACACACACACACGCACACACATAAGAACAGACACACACACATCAGTCACACTCACTCTCACACACACCTCACACACACATCAGATCACATCCACGTCCTGCAGCGGCGGAACACACACACACGCACACACATAAGAAAAGACACACACACACATCAGATCACACTCACTCTCACACACACCTCACACACACATCAGATCGCATCCACATACAACATCCCGTGATATCGCTTGCTTCTCGGCGGTGCTACTGTGCGTGCAGTGACCTTCCAGGACCTGCCGGAGGATCACATGGCCGGAAGCATGTGGTATCTCCGGATGTTGTGATTGTGTCAGCGCGTATGTGCGATATCGTCAGTGTGTGTGTGTGAGTGTATGCGATCGGATGTGCGTGAGTCTGTTCTGATGTGTTAGTGTGTGTGTGTGAGTGTATGCGGTCGGATCTGTGAGTGTCGGCAGAGGAGCACGGCGTGCAGCACAGCTGCTGGGACCGCCCACCGGTGGGCACAGAGAGAAGTGGGGGGTGTGTGTGAGTGTATGTGATCAGATGTGTGCATGCTTACTGTCTGATGTGTGACTGTGGAGCACGATGGGGGTGCGCAGCATGGGGGATGGAGCACGATGGGGAGTGCGCAGCATGGGGGATGGAGCACGATGGGGAGTGCACAGCATGGGGGATGGAGCACGATGGGGAGTGCGCAGCATGGGGGATGGAGCACGATTGGGAGTGTGCAGCATAAGGGATGGAACACGATGGGCGGTGCGCAGCATGGGGGATGGAGCACGTTTGGGAGTGCGCAGCATGGGGGATAGAGCAGGATGGGGAGTGCGCAGCATGGGGGATGGAGCACGTTTGGCAGTGCGCAGCATGGGGGATGGAGCACGATGGGGAATGTGCAGCATGGGGGATGGAGCACAATGGGGAGTGCGCAGCATGGGAGATGGAGCACGATGGGGGGTGCGCAGCATGGGGGATGGAGCACGATGGGGGGTGCACAGCATGGGGGATGGAGCACGTTTGGGATTGCGCAGCTTGGGGGATAGAGCACGATGGGGAGTGCGCAGCATGGGGGATGGAACACGATGGGGAGTGTGCAGCATGCGGGATGGAGCACGTTTGGGAGTGCGCAGCATGGGGGATGGAGCATGTTTGGGAGTGCGCAGCATGGGGGATGGAGCATGATGGGGAATGTGCAGCATGGGGGATGGGGCACGATGGGGAGTATGCAGCATGGGGGATGGAGCACAATGGGGAGTGGGGATGGAGCACGATGGGGGGTTTGCAGCATGGGGGATGGCGCACGATGGGGGGTGCGCAGCATGGGGGATGGAGCACAATGGGGGGTGCACACCTCCCCCAAAAAACACACACACACTGCCACACACGCACTGCACAACACACCACACACACACTGGGAACCACAAACACTGCCCTACACAGACACCCACACACACAGACAACGCCGCACACACACAACACCCAACACACAAACACCGCGGCACACACAAATATACGCACATATGTATCAACAAGAGAAAAGAATGTGCGAAAAAAGTGGGATCACCACAATGAGTAAATATACAAAAATATCTTTATTATAGAAATAGGCACAAATACCAACAACCGATTAAAATCAATTAAAAAAGCAAAACAGCTTATGGGAAACACACATACTAAGAGTGCCAATGGTCTGACACCCAAAGAATACCTCACACCCTCAAAGAGCCCCAACCCCACAAACATATAATAATGCAATGATTTAAGACACAGTGTCCATAAACTGGGACCACCAAAAAAGCAGATGGAAAATGCAAAATCAATCAGACAGATCAGAGTCCCAGTAGATGCCGTGGTGGTTTGGCAATGCAGCAATATCGCCACCAATAAGCATGATTTAAAGCAAAAATAGCCCATACAATACCACCTACGGATGGACACACAATGGGGTGCAGGCAAGGGGTGGAGGGGTGAGGTATGAACCCCACGCGTATCGCTACAAACAAGGTGTAGCTTCCTCAGGGGAGATGTGCAATGATGGAAGCAATGTGCCTTTTTATTTAGTACAACATAATTAGAACATAATTACTAAATTGCCTACCAGCGTGTAGAGAAAGAGGCAAGGAGAGGTTGCTATAGAAATGAAAGACGCCCGATGGAAGCTGCCATTTTGCCACGTGATCACAGTCATGTGGATGGGAAAGAGCCACAGGAGATATAGTATGCGCATGCGTTAGCAACATCAAATAGCAGGCGGCGTAGATAATCATGCTAGCAGCGCAAAACATCGTAGCCGGCGCGTGCGCAATAAGCAGATGCTGAGATAGATGGTCCCCACACATATTCCACCAACTAATGTGAAGAATACCACTAGTTGCGCAAATATCGTAACCGGCGCATGCGCAATAAGCTGAAACGCCGAAAACGAGCAGAATGCCAAGATAAGTTGTTACTGCGCATATTCAACCACCCACGAGCTATATTTAGATTTAAACACAGGTGCCATATAGGCTATTGTTTTACATTATTTGGGAGAAGAAGCAAAAATCAAAAATACAAATGGATCAATACAAATAATATGTGATATCAACAAAATATAACTCAGTGGTTAATAAAACATGGAATGAATCACCTTTTTTGCCATATAAAGCCCACCAAATCTTATCATATGGTGCAACCATGATCATATTACAGGCACTAAAGGGCCATTAAGCAGCATGTAATGCTATATAGAACCATATGATGTACCAATGACAAAGAGATATGAAAATATATGCAAGCCTGCACCCTTTCTGCATACAGGACCAGGCAAACCGGAAAATAAAACAGTTTGTTTACATACATAGGCTACTGCACATACATGCATTACCCAAAATATATATAATGTACCGGATCACGTGGCAAAAGACAAACAGGGGGTGAAGGAGGTATATATACAAACAAAGCATTACAGATACAGTAATACAAAAAAAATACAAAAAAATATATGAAGATCAAACAAGAAGACTCAATCCAATTCCTTTCTTCTTAACGTTGTAACCATGGAAATATCAAGATGCGGGCGATCCAGCAATCCATCCTATCGATTTTTAAACAGGAAAACTGCCAACTGGGATAGAATGTAAAAATAATTTAGTAGAGCTGGAACAGGAAATCAACAAGAAGAGGCCAACAATGGAGACCCCCCAAAAAAATTAAAATGGAAGAAAAAGAAAGACGCCCCGACCACCCTGGATAGAATGAGATAACCAGAGAGACCCATCCAATCATGTGGAGATAGGTCACACCCAAAGGCCAGAAAAAAACCCCGAAACCCAAACTGAGCGTTGAACCAATGCTGCAAAACAATGTGGCAACGTGGACAAAGGCCCAATAATCGAATAATGTATAAAAGGCCCCTTGTCCACGGTGCCGTCCATGAGAAAATCACAGACGCCATTCTTATTTCTTGTAGAAGCCTGTGAACAGAAGCTCCTCATTTAGTCCGTTAGGAGAAAGGCTCCGTAATTGGTAGATCCATCTTGCCTCTCTTCTCAACAATTCATCCGACAATCTACCTCCACGAATGTTAGAGGGCACGGACTCCAACACCAAAATCCGGACACCCTGTGGCGAGCCATTATGCATTTCCAAAAAGTGTTTTGCCACTGATGTGATAGGCTTACCTTGGGCCTGATCTTTCTTTGCCCGTCCAATATCCGAGAAGTGGTGCTGTATCCGCCGTCGAAGCTCCTGAGTGGTCTGCCCCACATATAGTTTCGGACAACCACATGTGAAGACATATACCACGTTCCTCGTCCGGCAATTGGAATAAATCTTAGTCGTTATGGACCCTGGAAAGATGGAAATTTCAATGCATCTATTGGCAGCCATAAAGGGACAAATAGTACAATCTCCACAGGGAAAAGAGCCAATCAATCTGTGCCCTCGACCCAAGGAGACGGTAGGCCTAAGAAAATGGCTGGAGGAGAGGATATCTTTTAAATTCTTGGCCCGTTTTGCGGTAAGCTTAGGGCGGGTACTGATAAATGGAACCAACCTGGGTTCGCTCAGTAGTATATCCCAATTCTTCTCCAAAATCCGCCAAATCTTATCCCAATGGTTGTTGTACGCAGTGGCGAGATTGATGGTGCAAGGCTCACTGCGTTGTTTGCCCCGAAAGGTATCAGACCTTGGAATATTGGCAGAATGTTCAAAAGCCTTTGTAACCACTTTGCGGGGATAGCCTCTTTGAAGAAAACGTGTGGTGAGTGCCTGAGCTTCGTTCCTGAAAGTGATGGAATTAGTACAATTGCGGCGTACCCTGAGGAATTGACCCCTGGGTATGCCATCACGCACATGCCTGGGGTGGAAAGATGAATAGTGTAATACACTATTGGTCGCAGTCTGTTTCCGAAACAGGGAGGTAACAACACGATTTCCTTCCAAGGAGATCTTCAAGTCAAGAAAGTCCACAGAAATGGTCGAAATACTCGATGAGAGCCTAATGTGCCATGGATTATCATTAAGTTGAGCGATGAATTCTTCACAGGATGATCGATCACCTGTCCAAAAAAACAAAACATCGTCTATATAACGAAACCATTTCACCACTTTGTGCTGGAAGGGGGCGGTGAGTGCCACATGTGTCCCCTCCCACCAACCCAGAAAAAGGTTGGCATAGGAGGGGGCACAACGGGCACCCATCGCGGTCCCAGAAACCTGCTTGTAGAAAACACGATCAAAAACAAAAAAACTGTTGTGTAGGACAAGTTGTAACAAATCCAAAAGAAAAGAATCATGCTTTCTGTCACCTGTGGACCGTCCATCAAAGAAGTAGGTGACTGCCTGAAGCCCCAAGTCATGTTCGATGCAGGTGTACAATGACTCGACGTCCATGGTGACCAATAAAGTACCAGCATTCAGTTCAACTTGTTCCAGTTGGGTGATGAGATGTGAAGAGTCCCTGACGTAAGAGTCAAGAGCAAAAACATAAGGCTGCATATAAAAATCCAGGTAAACACACACACGTTCATAGAGACCCCCTATGCCCGAAATTATTGGCCTACCAGGTGGGTCCACCAAGGACTTGTGCACCTTGGGGAGCATATAAAATGTGGGTGTGATGGAAAAACGTGTTGTGAGAAATTCTCTTTCACGTTTAGAAATTATGCCCAAATCAAAAGCTCGACCCAATAGTCTGTCCAACCGTTTTTTATAGGAATCAGTGGGATCCGAAGGGAGAACAGCATAGGAGGTTGGGTTCTTAAGCTGCCTATGGGCTTCCTTGGTATATAGATCAACAGGCCACAACACCACATTTCCTCCTTTATCAGCCTCTCTTACAATGAAGGTGTTATTCTTTTTAAGATCAGACAGGGCTCTCTGTTCAGCAGCAGTAAGATTGTTCTGCTGGAAAGGAACAATCTTAAGTTTCTGTATGTCGCGACATGTTGTCTCATAGAAAATTTGTACTGCTGGGAACAGAGAGAAGGAGGGTGTGGCTTGTGATGGTAATCGGGATGTAAACGGGGTCTTCTTACCTCCTAGGTCCCCACTTTCTTCCAACAGATCCAGCAAATCACGGAAGACTTGTCTATCCTCTGCAGGTAGAGTATCAATGACACCTGGTTGATGATATAAAAGTTTAAAGACCAATTGCCTGCAGAAGAGGTATACATCCTTGGTGAGCTCAAATTTGTCAAGCACTTTAGTGGGCGAAAAGGAAAGGCCTTTGGATAGAAGGCTGACTTCATCAACAGACAAATGGTAATCAGTCAAATTAATGATCTGCAAGTTACCTTGTGGATCAATCTCTGGGTCAGCACACAAAGTGCTTGATTCCATCACCATTTCTTCCTGGTATTGTGCCTGGTCACCCTGTTGGACGATGGAAGCCACTGTTTGCGTTTCGTTTGGTTCAACACAGCACCTGATGGATTTGCTGGATTTGCGTCTGCCTCGTCGGGTGGGCCTTCTCGATCGCTGGTGTCCGAGGACAAAAAATCACTGGAGGACAAGTCCCTAGATGACATATTGGAAGGAATGTGACCCATTCCACCAGGCCTCCGGGACCTCTGGTTGCCATGGTGTGTCCATCTGAAGGCGGAGCCATTCTCAAAATCTTTCTTATCCCTAAAAAACTTTTGTTTTTTGCCCTTGATAATATCCCTTTCATACTTATCGACAGATTCCTTAAGTTGTTGTTGGAAGGGAAGAACCTGCACATTTAAGTCAAAGGTTTTAAGCTTGGATTCACTGGTTCTAATCTTATCCTTGATGTTATTAAGGATAACCCTATCATGCTCAATGAGCATGTTGAGAATAATAGCTGAGCATTTTAAAAGTCCAGCTTCCCAAATACTCTTGAACTCCCCATCGGGCTCCCATGCTGGAAAGATTTGCACCCGTAAACCCCTGGGCACAATCCCCATCTTCAAATACTCCTCAAGAGTCTTAATATTCCACCAAATTTTGGTGACTGATTTATGCAAATTAGTAAGTTCAATAGTGAGCTGCTGGAAAGAATCCTGAACAACCACGTCAGGAGCTGACCCAAATAAATCAACAGACTGATTGTTCCAAGCAGCCTCCCTAGCCTCTAAATCCATGCTGTAGAAAAGGCAAATACAACAATCAACAACACATGTGCCACACTCCCAGGAAGGAAGGAGAAAGACCTTCACAGCTAAAACTGTGTACAACAGTGGGAGGGGAGGGCACCAAAACAGATTAATGAACAATATGAGGGGATCAAAGCCACTTAGCACATTAGGGAACTAGTATGTATCAACAAGAGAAAAGAATGTGCGAAAAAAGTGGGATCACCACAATGAGTAAATATACAAAAATATCTTTATTATAGAAATAGGCACAAATACCAACAACCGATTAAAATCAATTAAAAAAGCAAAACAGCTTATGGGAAACACACATACTAAGAGTGCCAATGGTCTGACACCCAAAGAATACCTCACACCCTCAAAGAGCCCCAACCCCACAAACATATAATAATGCAATGATTTAAGACACAGTGTCCATAAACTGGGACCACCAAAAAAGCAGATGGAAAATGCAAAATCAATCAGACAGATCAGAGTCCCAGTAGATGCCGTGGTGGTTTGGCAATGCAGCAATATCGCCACCAATAAGCATGATTTAAAGCAAAAATAGCCCATACAATACCACCTACGGATGGACACACAACGGGGTGCAGGCAAGGGGTGGAGGGGTGAGGTATGAACCCCACGCGTATCGCTACAAACAAGGTGTAGCTTCCTCAGGGGAGATGTGCAATGATGGAAGCAATGTGCCTTTTTATTTAGTACAACATAATTAGAACATAATTACTAAATTGCCTACCAGCGTGTAGAGAAAGAGGCAAGGAGAGGTTGCTATAGAAATGAAAGACGCCCGATGGAAGCTGCCATTTTGCCACGTGATCACAGTCATGTGGATGGGAAAGAGCCACAGGAGATATAGTATGCGCATGCGTTAGCAACATCAAATAGCAGGCGGCGTAGATAATCATGCTAGCAGCGCAAAACATCGTAGCCGGCGCGTGCGCAATAAGCAGATGCTGAGA
Organism: Anomaloglossus baeobatrachus; assembly: GCF_048569485.1. Lineage (NCBI taxonomy): Eukaryota > Metazoa > Chordata > Amphibia > Anura > Aromobatidae > Anomaloglossus > Anomaloglossus baeobatrachus. Next base: position 188,315,613 of record NC_134359.1, read on the forward strand.
TAGATGGTCCCCACACATATTCCACCAACTAATGTGAAGAATACCACTAGTTGCGCAAATATCGTAACCGGCGCATGCGCAATAAGCTGAAACGCCGAAAACGAGCAGAATGCCAAGATAAGTTGTTACTGCGCATATTCAACCACCCACGAGCTATATTTAGATTTAAACACAGGTGCCATATAGGCTATTGTTTTACATTATTTGGCAAACAACGCAGTGAGCCTTGCACCATCAATCTCGCCACTGCGTACAACAACCATTGGGATAAGATTTGGCGGATTTTGGAGAAGAATTGGGATATACTACTGAGCGAACCCAGGTTCCATTTATCAGTATCCGCCCTAAGCTTACCGCAAAACGGGCCAAGAATTTAAAAGATATCCTCTCCTCCAGCCATTTTCTTAGGCCTACCGTCTCCTTGGGTCGAGGGCACAGATTGATTGGCTCTTTTCCCTGTGGAGATTGTACTATTTGTCCCTTTATGGCTGCCAATAGATGCATTGAAATTTCCATCTTTCCAGGGTCCATAACGACTAAGATTTATTCCAATTGCCGGACGAGGAACGTGGTATATGTCTTCACATGTGGTTGTCCGAAACTATATGTGGGGCAGACCACTCAGGAGCTTCGACGGCGGATACAGCACCACTTCTCGGATATTGGACGGGCAAAGAAAGATCAGGCCCAAGGTAAGCCTATCACATCAGTGGCAAAACACTTTTTGGAAATGCATAATGGCTCGCCACAGGGTGTCCGGATTTTGGTGTTGGAGTCCGTGCCCTCTAACATTCATGGAGGTAGATTGTCGGATGAATTGTTGAGAAGAGAGGCAAGATGGATCTACCAATTACGGAGCCTTTCTCCTAACGGACTAAATGAGGAGCTTCTGTTCACAGGCTTCTACAAGAAATAAGAATGGCGTCTGTGATTTTCTCATGGACGGCACCGTGGACAAGGGGCCTTTTATACATTATTCGATTATTGGGCCTTTGTCCACGTTGCCACATTGTTTTGCAGCATTGGTTCAACGCTCAGTTTGGGTTTCGGGGTTTGTTTCTGGCCTTTGGGTGTGACCTATCTCCACATGATTGGATGGGTCTCTCTGGTTATCTCATTCTATCCAGGGTGGTCGGGGCGTCTTTCTTTTTCTTCCATTTTAATTTTTTTGGGGGGTCTCCATTGTTGGCCTCTTCTTGTTGATTTCCTGTTCCAGCTCTACTAAATTATTTTTACATTCTATCCCAGTTGGCAGTTTTCCTGTTTAAAAATCGATAGGATGGATTGCTGGATCGCCCGCATCTTGATATTTCCATGGTTACAACGTTAAGAAGAAAGGAATTGGATTGAGTCTTCTTGTTTGATCTTCATATATTTTTTTGTATATTTTTTTGTATTACTGTATCTGTAATGCTTTGTTTGTATATATACCTCCTTCACCCCCTGTTTGTCTTTTGCCACGTGATCCGGTACATTATATATATTTTGGGTAATGCATGTATGTGCAGTAGCCTATGTATGTAAACAAACTGTTTTATTTTCCGGTTTGCCTGGTCCTGTATGCAGAAAGGGTGCAGGCTTGCATATATTTTCATATCTCTTTGTCATTGGTACATCATATGGTTCTATATAGCATTACATGCTGCTTAATGGCCCTTTAGTGCCTGTAATATGATCATGGTTGCACCATATGATAAGATTTGGTGGGCTTTATATGGCAAAAAAGGTGATTTATTCCATGTTTTATTAACCACTGAGTTATATTTTGTTGATATCACATATTATTTGTATTGATCCATTTGTATTTTTGATTTTTGCTTCTTCTCCCAAATAATGTAAAACAATAGCCTATATGGCACCTGTGTTTAAATCTAAATATAGCTCGTGGGTGGTTGAATATGCGCAGTAACAACTTATCTTGGCATTCTGCTCGTTTTCGGCGTTTCAGCTTATTGCGCATGCGCCGGTTACGATATTTGCGCAACTAGTGGTATTCTTCACATTAGTTGGTGGAATATGTGTGGGGACCATCTATCTCAGCATCTGCTTATTGCGCACGCGCCGGCTACGATGTTTTGCGCTGCTAGCATGATTATCTACGCCGCCTGCTATTTGATGTTGCTAACGCATGCGCATACTATATCTCCTGTGGCTCTTTCCCATCCACATGACTGTGATCACGTGGCAAAATGGCAGCTTCCATCGGGCGTCTTTCATTTCTATAGCAACCTCTCCTTGCCTCTTTCTCTACACGCTGGTAGGCAATTTAGTAATTATGTTCTAATTATGTTGTACTAAATAAAAAGGCACATTGCTTCCATCATTGCACATCTCCCCTGAGGAAGCTACACCTTGTTTGTAGCGATACGCGTGGGGTTCATACCTCACCCCTCCACCCCTTGCCTGCACCCCGTTGTGTGTCCATCCGTAGGTGGTATTGTATGGGCTATTTTTGCTTTAAATCATGCTTATTGGTGGCGATATTGCTGCATTGCCAAACCACCACGGCATCTACTGGGACTCTGATCTGTCTGATTGATTTTGCATTTTCCATCTGCTTTTTTGGTGGTCCCAGTTTATGGACACTGTGTCTTAAATCATTGCATTATTATATGTTTGTGGGGTTGGGGCTCTTTGAGGGTGTGAGGTATTCTTTGGGTGTCAGACCATTGGCACTCTTAGTATGTGTGTTTCCCATAAGCTGTTTTGCTTTTTTAATTGATTTTAATCGGTTGTTGGTATTTGTGCCTATTTCTATAATAAAGATATTTTTGTATATTTACTCATTGTGGTGATCCCACTTTTTTCGCACATTCTTTTCTCTTGTTGATACATACTAGTTCCCTAATGTGCTAAGTGGCTTTGATCCCCTCATATTGTTCATTAATCTGTTTTGGTGCCCTCCCCTCCCACTGTTGTACACAGTTTTAGCTGTGAAGGTCTTTCTCCTTCCTTCCTGGGAGTGTGGCACATGTGTTGTTGATTGTTGTATTTGCCTTTTCTACAGCATGGATTTAGAGGCTAGGGAGGCTGCTTGGAACAATCAGTCTGTTGATTTATTTGGGTCAGCTCCTGACGTGGTTGTTCAGGATTCTTTCCAGCAGCTCACTATTGAACTTACTAATTTGCATAAATCAGTCACCAAAATTTGGTGGAATATTAAGACTCTTGAGGAGTATTTGAAGATGGGGATTGTGCCCAGGGGTTTACGGGTGCAAATCTTTCCAGCATGGGAGCCCGATGGGGAGTTCAAGAGTATTTGGGAAGCTGGACTTTTAAAATGCTCAGCTATTATTCTCAACATGCTCATTGAGCATGATAGGGTTATCCTTAATAACATCAAGGATAAGATTAGAACCAGCGAATCCAAGCTTAAAACCTTTGACTTAAATGTGCAGGTTCTTCCCTTCCAACAACAACTTAAGGAATCTGTCGATAAGTATGAAAGGGATATTATCAAGGGCAAAAAACAAAAGTTTTTTAGGGATAAGAAAGATTTTGAGAATGGCTCCGCCTTCAGATGGACACACCATGGCAACCAGAGGTCCCGGAGGCCTGGTGGAATGGGTCACATTCCTTCCAATATGTCATCTAGGGACTTGTCCTCCAGTGATTTTTTGTCCTCGGACACCAGCGATCGAGAAGGCCCACCCGACGAGGCAGACGCAAATCCAGCAAATCCATCAGGTGCTGTGTTGAACCAAACGAAACGCAAACAGTGGCTTCCATCGTCCAACAGGGTGACCAGGCACAATACCAGGAAGAAATGGTGATGGAATCAAGCACTTTGTGTGCTGACCCAGAGATTGATCCACAAGGTAACTTGCAGATCATTAATTTGACTGATTACCATTTGTCTGTTGATGAAGTCAGCCTTCTATCCAAAGGCCTTTCCTTTTCGCCCACTAAAGTGCTTGACAAATTTGAGCTCACCAAGGATGTATACCTCTTCTGCAGGCAATTGGTCTTTAAACTTTTATATCATCAACCAGGTGTCATTGATACTCTACCTGCAGAGGATAGACAAGTCTTCCGTGATTTGCTGGATCTGTTGGAAGAAAGTGGGGACCTAGGAGGTAAGAAGACCCCGTTTACATCCCGATTACCATCACAAGCCACACCCTCCTTCTCTCTGTTCCCAGCAGTACAAATTTTCTATGAGACAACATGTCGCGACATACAGAAACTTAAGATTGTTCCTTTCCAGCAGAACAATCTTACTGCTGCTGAACAGAGAGCCCTGTCTGATCTTAAAAAGAATAACACCTTCATTGTAAGAGAGGCTGATAAAGGAGGAAATGTGGTGTTGTGGCCTGTTGATCTATATACCAAGGAAGCCCATAGGCAGCTTAAGAACCCAACCTCCTATGCTCTTCTCCCTTCGGATCCCACTGATTCCTATAAAAAACGGTTGGACAGACTATTGGGTCGAGCTTTTGATTTGGGCATAATTTCTAAACGTGAAAGAGAATTTTTCACAACACGTTTTCCCATCACACCCACATTTTATATGCTCCCCAAGGTGCACAAGTCCTTGGTGGACCCACCTGGTAGGCCAATAATTTCGGGCATAGGGGGTCTCTATGAACGTGTGTGTGTTTACCTGGATTTTTATTTGCAGCCTTATGTTTTTGCTCTTGACTCTTACGTCAGGGACTCTTCACATCTCATCACCCAACTGGAACAAGTTGAACTGAATGCTGGTACTTTATTGGTCACCATGGACGTCGAGTCATTGTACACCTGCATCGAACATGACTTGGGGCTTCAGGCAGTCACCTACTTCTTTGATCGACGGTCCACAGGTGACAGAAAGCATGATTCTTTTCTTTTGGATTTGTTACAACTTGTCCTACACAACAGTTTTTTTGTTTTTGATCGTGTTTTCTACAAGCAGGTTTCTGGGACCGCGATGGGTGCCCGTTGTGCCCCCTCCTATGCCAACCTTTTTCTGGGTTGGTGGGAGGGGACACATGTGGCACTCACCGCCCCCTTCCAGCACAAAGTGGTGAAATGGTTTCGTTATATAGACGATGTTTTGTTTTTTTGGACAGGTGATCGATCATCCTGTGAAGAATTCATCGCTCAACTTAATGATAATCCATGGCACATTAGGCTCTCATCGAGTATTTCGACCATTTCTGTGGACTTTCTTGACTTGAACATCTCCTTGGAAGGAAATCGTGTTGTTACCTCCCTGTTTCGGAAACAGACTGCGACCAATAGTGTATTACACTATTCATCTTTCCACCCCAGGCATGTGCGTGATGGCATACCCAGGGGTCAATTCCTCAGGGTACGCCGCAATTGTACTAATTCCATCACTTTCAGGAACGAAGCTCAGGCACTCACCACACGTTTTCTTCAAAGAGGCTATCCCCGCAAAGTGGTTACAAAGGCTTTTGAACATTCTGCCAATATTCCAAGGTCTGATACCTTTCGGGGCAAACAACGCAGTGAGCCTTGCACCATCAATCTCGCCACTGCGTACAACAACCATTGGGATAAGATTTGGCGGATTTTGGAGAAGAATTGGGATATACTACTGAGCGAACCCAGGTTGGTTCCATTTATCAGTACCCGCCCTAAGCTTACCGCAAAACGGGCCAAGAATTTAAAAGATATCCTCTCCTCCAGCCATTTTCTTAGGCCTACCGTCTCCTTGGGTCGAGGGCACAGATTGATTGGCTCTTTTCCCTGTGGAGATTGTACTATTTGTCCCTTTATGGCTGCCAATAGATGCATTGAAATTTCCATCTTTCCAGGGTCCATAACGACTAAGATTTATTCCAATTGCCGGACGAGGAACGTGGTATATGTCTTCACATGTGGTTGTCCGAAACTATATGTGGGGCAGACCACTCAGGAGCTTCGACGGCGGATACAGCACCACTTCTCGGATATTGGACGGGCAAAGAAAGATCAGGCCCAAGGTAAGCCTATCACATCAGTGGCAAAACACTTTTTGGAAATGCATAATGGCTCGCCACAGGGTGTCCGGATTTTGGTGTTGGAGTCCGTGCCCTCTAACATTCGTGGAGGTAGATTGTCGGATGAATTGTTGAGAAGAGAGGCAAGATGGATCTACCAATTACGGAGCCTTTCTCCTAACGGACTAAATGAGGAGCTTCTGTTCACAGGCTTCTACAAGAAATAAGAATGGCGTCTGTGATTTTCTCATGGACGGCACCGTGGACAAGGGGCCTTTTATACATTATTCGATTATTGGGCCTTTGTCCACGTTGCCACATTGTTTTGCAGCATTGGTTCAACGCTCAGTTTGGGTTTCGGGGTTTTTTTCTGGCCTTTGGGTGTGACCTATCTCCACATGATTGGATGGGTCTCTCTGGTTATCTCATTCTATCCAGGGTGGTCGGGGCGTCTTTCTTTTTCTTCCATTTTAATTTTTTTGGGGGGTCTCCATTGTTGGCCTCTTCTTGTTGATTTCCTGTTCCAGCTCTACTAAATTATTTTTACATTCTATCCCAGTTGGCAGTTTTCCTGTTTAAAAATCGATAGGATGGATTGCTGGATCGCCCGCATCTTGATATTTCCATGGTTACAACGTTAAGAAGAAAGGAATTGGATTGAGTCTTCTTGTTTGATCTTCATATATTTTTTTGTATATTTTTTTGTATTACTGTATCTGTAATGCTTTGTTTGTATATATACCTCCTTCACCCCCTGTTTGTCTTTTGCCACGTGATCCGGTACATTATATATATTTTGGGTAATGCATTTATGTGCAGTAGCCTATGTATGTAAACAAACTGTTTTATTTTCCGGTTTGCCTGGTCCTGTATGCAGAAAGGGTGCAGGCTTGCATATATTTTCATATCTCTTTGTCATTGGTACATCATATGGTTCTATATAGCATTACATGCTGCTTAATGGCCCTTTAGTGCCTGTAATATGATCATGGTTGCACCATATGATAAGATTTGGTGGGCTTTATATGGCAAAAAAGGTGATTCATTCCATGTTTTATTAACCACTGAGTTATATTTTGTTGATATCACATATTATTTGTATTGATCCATTTGTATTTTTGATTTTTGCTTCTTCTCCCAAATAATGTAAAACAATAGCCTATATGGCACCTGTGTTTAAATCTAAATATAGCTCGTGGGTGGTTGAATATGCGCAGTAACAACTTATCTTGGCATTCTGCTCGTTTTCGGCGTTTCAGCTTATTGCGCATGCGCCGGTTACGATATTTGCGCAACTAGTGGTATTCTTCACATTAGTTGGTGGAATATGTGTGGGGACCATCTATCTCAGCATCTGCTTATTGCGCACGCGCCGGCTACGATGTTTTGCGCTGCTAGCATGATTATCTACGCCGCCTGCTATTTGATGTTGCTAACGCATGCGCATACTATATCTCCTGTGGCTCTTTCCCATCCACATGACTGTGATCACGTGGCAAAATGGCAGCTTCCATCGGGCGTCTTTCATTTCTATAGCAACCTCTCCTTGCCTCTTTCTCTACACGCTGGTAGGCAATTTAGTAATTATGTTCTAATTATGTTGTACTAAATAAAAAGGCACATTGCTTCCATCATTGCACATCTCCCCTGAGGAAGCTACACCTTGTTTGTAGCGATACGCGTGGGGTTCATACCTCACCCCTCCACCCCTTGCCTGCACCCCGTTGTGTGTCCATCCGTAGGTGGTATTGTATGGGCTATTTTTGCTTTAAATCATGCTTATTGGTGGCGATATTGCTGCATTGCCAAACCACCACGGCATCTACTGGGACTCTGATCTGTCTGATTGATTTTGCATTTTCCATCTGCTTTTTTGGTGGTCCCAGTTTATGGACACTGTGTCTTAAATCATTGCATTATTATATGTTTGTGGGGTTGGGGCTCTTTGAGGGTGTGAGGTATTCTTTGGGTGTCAGACCATTGGCACTCTTAGTATGTGTGTTTCCCATAAGCTGTTTTGCTTTTTTAATTGATTTTAATCGGTTGTTGGTATTTGTGCCTATTTCTATAATAAAGATATTTTTGTATATTTACTCATTGTGGTGATCCCACTTTTTTCGCACATTCTTTTCTCTTGTTGATACATACTAGTTCCCTAATGTGCTAAGTGGCTTTGATCCCCTCATATTGTTCATTAATCTGTTTTGGTGCCCTCCCCTCCCACTGTTGTACACAAATATACGCACATACACACACATTGCACAAAACATACCTCCCCCCAAAACACACACACACCCCACACCCACACAAACCGCGCAACACACATACACAACGATACAGACACACAGCGCTCCATAAATAACGACACACAACGCAACACACAAACAACACCGCTCTCACCCCCCGCCACACCCAGACAACACCCAGAACATGTACAGCCCCTACAGAAACACTTGGTAACTACAGACAACTTATATATATATATATAGAACAAAAATCATACATTAACTACACAATACGTAAATTCTAGAATACCCGATGCGTAGAATCGGGCCACCTTCTAGTATACATATATATATATATATATATTTATATATATATATATATATATCTATAGAAGGTATGTATTACATGGATACACTGTATATGAACAATAATAAATATCAAATAACAAAATTAATTTATCCAGAAATCCCCTTTATTTAGCTGAAAACCAAACCCCAGTTTATCTTCCAATATCCGATCTATTATATTCATTTTCTATTCAAATGATTTTTATTATGTTTTGTAGTTAACAAATCTTGAAATCATGCGTTACAAAATTTAAGGACATATAGATAGTAAAGCAAGGTTAAGAAAAGGCACATATTTTGACCCTCCAGTTTGTTAGTGTTGATACATCATATTATATTCATTTTTATCCTGCAGGAATCTTTGAAAATGCTCTGTAACTCAATTTTTCTCCTTAAGTGAAAAAAAAATATCTTTCTCGGAAGGACCATCCAGCTGTCGCTGGATGTCAAATTCTCTGGACGACATTTTTTCTTTCAATAGTCACAAGGGGAGAGAATTTGCACAAGACAACTGTTTCTGTCTTTCCGGGCTTTTAAAAATCGCTTGTCTGAGATTGTCAGTATCAGATTTTGTGACAATTTTCTATTTCATTGAAGGTGACAAGGAAAGAGGGGGGGGTGTATGATTTGTAATTTATATGCAATTTCCTACAAATTTCATACATTTTGTCACAGAAATATTTGGATCTGGGAGACACTGTAGGTTTTTTACAGAATCTCTCCTTTATTTGTGTTGGTTTTTCGGAATTAATTAATTTCTGTTTTAATTGACTTTGGTGATTTCTAACAAAATCGATAAATGTCGTACATTCGAATAGGGACTTTTTCTTTAATGCCACAGTACAGGCTGTATCATCAAGGAAATTAAATTTCTTGACGAATAAATGTATCATTCCATTCAGTCTGACATTTGGAATGACCGCCCTATATAAACGTTCAAAAACAGACATAAATGAGAACGTACTCTCATTCTGTTCAATCTGTAATTCCTTCAACATTTCATAATTTGGATTAGATTCATTTCTTTCACAAAAAATGAGATTTCTCAGCCTTGTGATGTCATCATCATTTGAACAATCAAATGTCTCATTGTCAGAAAACTTTCTTAATGCCAATTCTCTGAAAAAATGCTGGGGTATCCATATACGGAATAACTGACACTTCTCACTATTGGTTAAATTTAACTTTTTAACAGAACTTTCAAATATTTCTGAATTTCTACATGCATGTATTTTGCGATAATATGCGGGTATTAATTTTCATATATCCAAAAGATTATTTCTAAGTTTAACCCCTAACTTAGCCTGTTCTAATTTTAGAAACTGATCTCCGCCATGCTCTCTGACTCCTCCCCCTTCTGGCTCCGTTTTGTCATTTCCTTTTCTGACAACTTTTTGCACATCTCCTACTCTGACTCCTCCCCCTACTGACTTCTCTATGTCATTTCCTGCTTCTTCTCCAGTGTCCCGAAAAGACGGCACATGTCTGCGGCCATCTTCAGGATTTTGATTAGCAAAATTAAAATTACAGTCAAAATCTGACTTTTCATTTGCAACATTACAGTCAGAATTCACAATATCACTTAATGACATTTCAGGTTCTAAGCAGTCTTTGGATTTCTCTATCATTGACTTCCCTGACAATTCAGGTTGTCCATTTTCACCATTTTTACATTTTTCTAACACTAACTTGTGAAATTCATAAACTAAATGACAGACATTTCTGATTTTCTGTTTCTCTCTATTAAAAGACAAGTTCACACTCCCCATAAAGGCATACCCAAAGCTCCTCTACATTAGAAATATCTGAGTAAGTGAACTGAAGTTTACTTTGCTTAGAAAAAGAAGAGATAAAATCCATTTTCTTACCTGAAATGATCAGATGATCTGATGGATGATCCTCTGAGACTTCATTCACCTTGTTCAGCACGTCCAATACTTCTTATGGACTGACTAATTCTTTCTTGCTCAAAGACACGTCAAAAGTTAACGTCTGTGGCTTTGTAACTCTTTAAAGTTCATTTAAAAACATTCATGTGACTTGAACTTATCCGTATTTCCTAGGTTCTGCGTGATTTTTATAAATTGTCAATTTCTGATACTTTGCAAAAGATATTTATTACTGCTTTCCCCCAGTGTGCAAAGTAAAGGAACAACAAAAAAATTAAAAAAACACGAATGGCTAGCTCTCCAAATGTTAAAAATATACTCTTAAATATACTTTTCTTCAAATGTTTTTACACTCACACTGATGCACCTCTTACTAATGAATGTTTAAGGAAGATATGTGGGGCTAGGCCATGGCACGTCATTACACTATGTGCACTTTTGTACTTTGGGGCAATTAATGCTACTTTAGTAGTGTCTGCCCCTAATGTTTTGAAATGTGGAGACTTTAAATGGGTCTCCATTAGAGTTGAGCGATGTTCGACTTGAACAGTTCGCCAAATTCAAATTCGAGTGATTTTGGTCGGCGTTTGAGTCGTTCGACAAACTCGAAACGATTTGCTTCAAGTTCAGCTGTTCGAGTTACATTCAATAACGGTTCGATCACCAAAAGCGTGGCTTTTCACAGTAAGGCTATGTGCGCATGTTGTGTATTTGCATGAGTCCTGCATCCCCAGCACAATCTCTTTCTTACTCATCGATCACGGGCGCAACGCTGCACGGCTGTCACAAAGCTCTGGCGGCTTTTCCTCTTTTGAAAATGGCTGCCGCTTCATTATTCATTCTGGTATTTCCTGCTTTCCCCGCCCACTGGCGCCCATGATTGGTTGCAGTCAGACACGCCCCCACGATGAGTGACAGCTGTCTCACTGCAACCAATCACAGCCGCAGGCGGGCGGGTCTATATCGTGCAGTAAAATAAATAAATAACTAATAAAAAAATTTTGATACCAGCCAGGATAAAGCCACATGGCTGGAGGCTGGTATTGTCAGGATGGGGAGCGCCACATTATGGGGAGCCCACCAACCTAATAATATCACCCAGCAGCTGCCCGAAATTGCCGCATCCATTAGATGCGACAGTCTCGGGACTCTACCTAGCTCATCCCGAATTGCCCTGGTGTGGTGGCAATCGGGTAATAAGTAGAGTTGAGCGCAGTTCGCGGTTCGAGGTTTTCCAGTTCGCGGCTCGAGTGATTTTGGGGGCTGTTCTAGATCAAACTAGAACTCGAGCTTTTTGCTAAAGCTCAATAGTTCTAGATACGTTCGAGAACGGTTCTAGCAGCAAAAAGCAGGGCTTTTTACAGCTACAGTGTGCAGGAGCCATCGCTGGCAGCCTGCCACAAGCTGGTAACCAAGATAAACATCAGGTATCCAACCAAAGCGCTTTGGTTAGTAACCCGATGTTCATCCTAGTTACGTGCAGGAAGCCCACACTTCCCCGCTCAGCGTGCTCCGCCCCCTCCTGCCCGCGGCATGTACACACGTACACACACACACACTCTGCACACATGGCCCCGCTCGGCTTACCTGCGGTGATGAAGTCCCGCCATCCCGACCTCAGCGCTGTCACTGTCCTCCATGGCCGCCGCTTGTCACATCACCTTCTCTCGCTTCCGACCAGAGACTGACCAGCAGTGACGTCACGGGCCTCTCGCCTCGCGATACTTGGCTGTGAAGGCGGCGGTCATTGAACTCAGTGACAGGTGCTGTCAGTGTGCTGGAGATCAGCGCAGGTAATGTACCTCGCTGACAGCAGCACTTGTCATGCCCTGCAGTGACCTGGGCTGACCCATTGATGTTAGCTCAGGTCACTGCACTGCTCTCCCAGCCAATGGGGAACATTCTGCTCTTCATTGACTGGGACAGTGTGGATCGTCATGGCAACCCCTTGGATTACACCAGACCTGGATTTGTTTTTCTTTCTAATAAATTGGTTAAAGAAGGAATGTTTTGGGGAGTGTTTTTTCAAATAAAAATGTGTTTGTCGTCTATTTTTTTTTATTACTGACTGGGTTGGTGATGTCGGGTATCTGATAGATGCCTGACCTCACCAACCCCAGGGCTTGATGCCAGGTGACATTACACATCTGGTATTAACCCCATATATTACCCCGTTTGCCACCGCACCGGGCGCGGGATGAGCTGGGGCGAAGCACCAGGATTGGCGCATCTAATGGATGCACCACTTTTGGGGCGGCTGCGGCCTGATATTTTTAGGCTGGGGAGAGTCCAATAACCATGGACCTCCCTAGTCTGAGAATATCAGACCCCAGCTGTCTGCTTTACCTTGGCTGGTGATCCAATTTTGGGGGGACTCCTACGTGTTTTTTTTTTTTAATTATTTATTTAATTTAAAATAACAGCGTGGGGTGCCCTCAGTTTTGGATTACCAGCCAAGGTGAGGTTGGCAGCTGTGGTCTGCAGGCTGCAGCCGTCTGCTTTACCCTAGTTGGCTACAAAACTAGGGGGAATCCTACGTCATTTTTTTTTTTCCATTTTTTTGGCTAAATACAAAGCTAAGCACCCCTTAGTGCCACATGAAAGGCACCAAAGGGTGCAAAATTACAAAATGCAGGAGAGTGGGACATTATGTGTCTTTCTGCCATTATAATGACAAGCACAAGAAAATCACCAGAGCGCTCTATGCTGTGAAAAGCAGTAGAAAATGGCACTGGAGTGAACATGTGACCGCCTCATGTAGGATGAAGCTATGGATCCTGGGTAAATTTATGCATTTACCCTCCTTCAGTTTTTTTGCAGTACACAAAAAAAACGGAAGGCACACGGATGACAAACAGATGACATACGGACATACGTCTACGGAACGGAAACGGATGCCACATGAATGCACCCGTGAAAAAAAACGGACTGTTTTTTGCAGACCGCAAAAATGGATCGGTCGTGTTAATGTAGCCTCATTCTGATCTGCCGTTTATAAACAGCAGGCAGAAATAAGTGAATAACGCCCCCTGGCGTCAGAAAATCTCCGGGGTTTCAGGGCTAGCTGAGACCCTGGAGATCATGATTCAGGACGGTTTTTCCGGTCCCCGCTCACGTGATCACAGGTATACACCGTACACCGATGATCTTGTTACAGTAAATGACAGCGCCGGTAAAAAATTATTTATCTCCCATCTGGCATGAACAAACACTTCTTCTCCACTTCTTCTCCACTTCTTCTCCACTTCTCCACTTCTTCTCCAATTCTCCACTTTTTCTCCACTTTTTCTCCATTTTTTCTCCACTTTTTCTCCACTTTTTCTCCCCTTTTTCTCCCCTTTTTCTCCACTTTTTCTCCACTTTTTCTCCATTTTTTCTCCACTTTTTCTCCACTTTTTCTCCACCTTTTCTCCACCTTTTCTCCATTTTTTCTCCACTTTTTCTCCATTTTTTCTCCACTTTTTCTCCACTTTTTCTCCACTTTTTCTCCATTTTTTCTCCACTTTTTCTCCCTTTTTTCTCCACTTTTTCTCCACTTTTTCTCCACTTTTTCTCCATTTTTTCTCCACTTTTTCTCCACTTTTTCTCCACCTTTTCTCCACCTTTTCTCCATTTTTTCTCCACTTTTTCTCCATTTTTTCTCCACTTTTTCTCCACTTTTTCTCCACTTTTTCTCCACTTCTTCTCCACTTCTTCTCCACTTCTTCTCCACTTTTTCTCCACCTTTTCTCCACTTTTTCTCCATTTTTTTCTCCATTTTTTCTCCACTTTTTCTCCATTTTTTCTCCACTTTTTCTCCACTTTTTCTCTACTTTTTCTCCATTTTTTCTCCACTTTTTCTCCACTTTTTCTGCATTTTTTTCTCCTTTTTTTCTCCACTTTTTCTCCATTTTTTCTCCACTTTTTCTCCACTTTTTCTCCATTTTTTCTCCACTTTTTCTCCACTTTTTCTCTATTTTTTTCTCCACTTTTTCTCCACTTTTTCTCCAACTTTTCTCCATTTTTCTCCACTTTTTCTCCATTTTTTCTCTATTTTTTTCTCCACTTTTTCTCCACTTTTTCTCTACTTTTTCTCCATTTTTTCTCCACTTTTTCTCCACTTTTTCTCTATTTTTTTCTCCATTTTTTCTCCATTTTTTCTCCACTTTTTCTCCATTTTTTCTTCATTTTTTCTCCACTTTTTCTCCATTTTTTCTCCACTTTTTCTCCACTTTTTCTCCACTTTTTCTCCATTTTTTCTCCACTTTTTCTCCATTTTTTTATCCACTTTTTCTCCACTTTTTCTCCATTTTTTCTCTATTTTTTTCTCCACTTTTTCTCCACTTTTTCTCCACTTTTTCTCCAACTTTTCTCCATTTTTCTCCACTTTTTCTCCACTTTTTCTCCACTTTTTCCTCCACTTTTTCTCCTCTTTTTCTCCATTTTTTCTCCACTTTTTCTTCACTTTTTCTCCATTTATTCTCCACTTTTTCTCCACTTTTTCTCCATTTTTTCTCCACTTTTTCTCCATTTTTTCTCTATTTTTTCTCCACTTTTTCTCCACTTTTTCTCCACTTTTTCTCCAACTTTTCTCCATTTTTCTCCACTTTTTCTCCACTTTTTCTCCACTTTTTCCTCCACTTTTTCTCCACTTTTTCTCCACTTTTTTTTCACTTTTTCTCCACTTTTTCTCCATTTTTTTCTCCATTTTTTTCTCCATTTTTTCTCCACTTTTTCTCCACTTTTTCTCCACTTTTTCTCCGTTCTTTTTCTATGGTCGGTCTACCCATTAGCTCTGCCATGCATAGTGTAGCTCTACACCTACTGCACATGTTACTTTATGATTGACATCTCTTTCGTACCAGAGCTGTCTAAGCCTACTCTGACCCCATGTTTGTCATTACTATATTGTCCTTGTACTGTATTATGACATTTGTATCATGTGTTTCATTTCTTGCTGTGTTGCAATTTTTTTACTGCATCCCAATTGTACCTCTACATTGTTCGAGTTTATGTTATTGTTCTCTCACTCTTATGTGATACTGATTATTGTCATTTTTCATGATTACATGCAGATAAGTCCAATCTGACGAAGGCTCAGGCCGAAACATCATTTGTAACTTGTTTTGGACAAAAACATATATGCTTATGAAAAAAAAAAATTTCTTAATACGGACCAATAAAGAGTGATTTTGCATTACTATCTGTTGTGACTTACTGACTTAGGGGCACTTTGCACACTGCGACATCGCAGGCCGATGCTGCGATGCCGAGTGCGAAAGTGCCCGCCCCCGTCGCAGCAGCGATATGTGGTGATAGCTGGCGTAGCGAAAGTTATCGCTACGCCAGCTTCACACACACACTCTCCTGCCGTGCGACGTCCCTGTGGCCGGCGACCCGCCTCCTTGTTAAGGGGGCGGGTCGTGCGGCGTCACTGCGACGTCACACGGCAGGCGGCCAATCAGAGCGGAGGGGCGGAGATGAGCAGGATGTCAACATCCTGCCCACCTCCTTCCTTCCGCATATCCTACGGAAGCCGCAGTGAGGCCGGTAGGAGACGTTCCTCGCTCCTGCGACTTCACACACAGCGATGTGTGCAGCCGCAGGAGCGAGGAACAACATCGGACCGTCGCGTCAGTGTAATCATGGATTACGCCGACGCTGCACCGATGATACGATTACGACGCTTTTGCGCTCGTTAATCGTATCATCCAGCCTTTACACACTGCGATGTCGCATGCGATGCCGGAAGTGCGTCATTTTCAATTTGACCCCACCGACATCGCACCTGCGATGTCGCAGTGTGCAAAGTGCCCCTTAGTCTGGGAGATTTAGATTGCCGAGGTTACTCACTAATTTTATCTATTTATACCTCTGAGCACCTATATACCAGTGAGCAGAGCTTCCTCTACAGTAGTTCTCCTGATTAGGCATGCCCTTACCTCATGAGCAGGGCATTGCAGCTTTGGTAGCAACCATTACGACATGGACTCTGCTGCTGTGGACCCGGGGAGAGTGAGTGCAGATTCATTGCACCCACACTCCTCACATGAAGGGTCCGCACTCCTAGAAAATGGGGGATACGTTCCCTGAGTGTCTCCCCCCCATATTCTAGACGGTCCAGAGTCGTCATGGGACCCATTTATTTTTTTTCTTACAATAAATTGGTGAAAGAGGAAATGTTTTGGGGACTGTTTTTTCAAATAAATTTCTTTTGTCGATTTTTTTTTTTGTTAGTACTGACAGTTTATGATGTTGGGTATCTAATAGACGCCATGACATCACAAACTGCTGGGCTTGATCTCAGGTGACTTTACAGCTAGTATCAACCCGATTTATTACCCCGTTTGCCACTGCAACAGGGCAAGGAATGAGCTGGGGTGAAGCGCCAGGATTGGCGCATCTAGTGGATGCGCCACGTCTGGGGTGCCTGCGGCCTGCTATTTTTAGGCTGTGAAGGCCCAATAACTATGGACCTTCCCACCCTGAGAATACCAGACCACAGCTGTCCGCTTTACCTTGGCTGGTGATCCAATTTGAGGGGGACCCTACTTTTATTGTGTAATTATTAATATTTATAAAATAATTATAAAAAAGAGCCTGAGGGGACCTCCACATTGGATCCCCAACCACGGTAAAGCTGCCAGCTGTGGTTTTCAGGCTACAGACGTCTGCTTTACCCTAGCTGGCTATCAAAAATGGGGGGACCCAACGTCATTTTTTTTTTAACTATTTTTTAAATAGAAAAAATTAATGGGCTTCCCTGTATTTTGATTGCCAACCAAGGTAACGGCAGGCAGATGGGGGTGGCAACCCATAGCTGTCTGCTTTATCTGCGCTGAGAATCAAAAATACCGCGGAGCGCTACGTCCTTTTTTTAAAGATTTATTTTTACAGCACTGTGATGTCCAGCAATCAAAATACAGGGAAGCCCATTTTGTTTTTAGTTATTTAAATAAATAATTAAAAAAAATATATATGGGCTCCCGCTGCATTTTTTGTATTGCTAGCTAAGGGTAATCCAAGCAGCTACTGGCTGCTAACCCCCACTGCTTGGTGTTACCTTCACTGGCAATGGAAAATCCAGGGAAGCATATTTTATTTTTTTTGCCAAAAAACTACAAAAAAAGGACGTGAGCTTCGCCATATTTTTGTATGCTAGCCAGGTATAGTAGGCAGGTGCTGGAAGAGTTGGATACAGCGCCAGAAGATGGCGCTTCTATGAAAATGCCATTTTCTGAGGCGGCTGCAGACTGCAATTCGCAGCAGTGGGGCCCAGAAAGCTCAGGCCAACCTGTGCTGAGGATTCCAATCCCCAGCTGCCTAGTTGTACCTGGCTGGACACAAAAATGGGGCGAAGCCTACGTCATTTGTTTTCTAATTATTTCATGAAATTCATGAAATAATAAAAAAAGGGCTTCCCTTTATTTTTGGTTCCCAGCCGGGTACAAATAGGCAACTGGGGGTTGGGGGCAGCCGTACCTGCCTGCTGCAGAACTACAAGGCTCAGCATACTCCATCCAGGACTGTATGCAGAAATTTTTTGCCCACCAAAAAAATGACGTGGGCTTCGCCATATTTTTGTATGCTAGCCAGGTACAGCAGGCAGCCACGGGCTGCCTCCAACCCCCAGTTGCCTATTTGTACCCGGCTGGGAACCAAAAATATAGGGAAGCCCTTTTTTTAATTATTTCACTTATTTCATGAAATAATTAAAAAACAAATGACGTGGCCTTCGCCCCATTTTTGTGTCCAGCCGGGTACAACTAGGCAGCTGGGGATTGGAATCCGCAGCACAGGTTAGCCCAAGGTTTCTGGGCGCCTCTGCTGCGAATTTCAGTCCGCAGCCATCCCAGAAAATGGCGCTCTCATAGAAGCGCCATCATCTGGCGCTGTATCCAACTCTTCCAACAGCCCTGGAGCCGGGTGGCTTTTTGGGTAATCATGAGTTAATACTGGCTTTGTTTTACTAACCAGTATTAAGCCAGAGATTCTTAATGTCAGGCACGTTTGACCCGGCCATTAAGAATCTCCAATAAAGGGTTAAAAAAAAAACACCACACAGAGAAAAAATACTTTAATAGAAATAAATACACAGACACATTAGAGACTCCATCTTTATTACCCCCTGTCAGCCCTCCACGATCCTGCTCTTCTGTCTTTCTCGTTCAACAAATGCAGCTCTGCTACATCACTGCTGCATGGGGGAAGACTCTGTTTCCCGTGGAGCATTCACTCTGTGAAAGCTGCACGAGAAGCAGCGTGCAGTCTTCACTCCGTGAGTGATCAGTGCTGCTAGCAGTAACAGCGGTAACGCTGACAAACGCGTTACCATAGCAACGGTGCTCCCGGAGCCGCGGTTAGCGTTGCTATGGCAACGGTGATCTCCGTTAATGACCGGCTGTGTCAGCCGGTCCCTAACGGAACGGGGAGTCGACCGTGTGCTAGAGCATGTTGCCGGTACATGGCGATACACAAATGTGCACCATGTACCGGAGAGATGCACTCGCAGGTCCTACATGACACGTCATAGTAATGTGACCAGTCTGTAGCCAATGAGATAATAGCCACGTGACTGGTCACATGGCTATTTTGACGTCACGATAGGTCCTGCATCTCTGCTGGCAGTGCCGGTCACCGGGAGGATTCAGCGATCATCGGATGGAATAGCGGCAGGAGACAGAGTGCAGGAGGGATCGCGGGGACCGGTAAGTGTTATGGCAATGTTTATTATCTGTATGTGTACATTTATAATGCATTTTTATGTAATTGTGATTGCCTCCCATTATAGCCTATTGTTTTGAGTTCGGTTCGTCGAACGTTCGACGAACCGAACTCGAACGGGAGCTCCGTTCGGCGAACCGACCTCGAGCCGAACCGCGACCGGTTCGCTCATCTCTAGTAATAAGGGGTTAATCATGTCAGGCGTCTCCCCGAGATACCATCCATGATTAACCTGTAAGTGAAAGTAAATAAACACACACAACTAAAAATCCTTTATTTGGAATAAAAGACAAAAAAAACACCATCTTTCACTATTTTATGAAAACCCCCCAAATACCCCTCCAGGTCCAACGTAATCCACAGAGGTCTCGTGACCCATCAAGCTCTGCTACATGAAGCTGACAGGAGCACCGTAGAACACGAGCGCTCTGTGTCAGAGCATGCAGCAACTGACGTGAGCCGCGCTGTCACAGGAGACGTCACTGAGATAATGCCTGCATGTGCGGTGATGATGGGGGTTGTAGTGCCTGCGAGTGTGCGAGGATGATGCGTGCAGTAGTGTGCGAGGATGAGTGCGGTAGTGCCAGTGTTTGCCCTTACATCAATCCTTCCCTCCATCCATTCATCCATCCCTCCATCCCTCCATCCATCCCTCCATCCCTCCATCCATCTCTCCATCCATCTCTCCATCCATTCATCCCTCCCTTCATCCCTCCCTTCATCCTTCTCTCCATCCCTCCCTCCATCCCTCCCTCCATCTCTCCATCCATTTATCCCTCCCTTCATCCCTCCCTTCATCCCTCCATCCATTCATCATCTCTCCATCCATCTCTCCATCCATTCATTCCTCCCTTCTTCCCTCCCTTCATCCCTCCCTTCATCCCTCCCTCCATCCCTCCCTCTATCCCTCCCTCCATCCCTCCCTCCATCCATCCCTCCATCCCTCCCTCCATCCATTCATCCCTCCCTCCATCCCTCCCTCCATCCCTCCCTCCATCTCTCAATCTATTCATCCCTCCATCCATCCCTCTCTCCATCCATCCATCTATCCTTGTAGCTGAATAATCTACTTATGGATTCTCTATTAATCTAACCAAATCTTCCTATGCTTTTCATTACAGACAGTAGCTCAATGGGTAGAGCTACTGCCTAAGAAGAATTAGTTCACGAGTTCGAGTCCCGGCCGTCCCGGTAAAGAATTTAATTTATTTTTAAGTTTAAATCATAATTATTATTTATTTATAATTATAATTTAATTTAATTATGCACTGAGGGGAGGAGCCGGACATCAGCTGTGAGTCGCGGGACACTCCTCTAAAAGCGGAGCAGTTCACAGAATAAGGCTGCATTGCTCTCTCCTCTCTTTCTCTTCCTCTCTCTCTTCTTTTTCTTCTCTCTCCTCTTTCTTCTCTCTTTTCTCTCTCTCAGACCTGGCGAAGATCAGCTGAAGTGATCACATAGGCTGGCTAAACTATCAGCTGCTGCTGTCGGACAGAAGTCTGCACAGAAGAGTGCAGTTTGTTTTTTTTTGCACTGATGCATCAGCTGATTGCATAAAAGCTGTTTATACAATCAGCTGCTGTGTCATGTGATTCAGGCCCTTGAACCTGACACATCATCTGATCGCTTTGCCTTCCAGCAAACCGTAAAGAACCATAAATCATATAGTATATAGTAAAGAGGATCAAACTGTATTAGACAAAAGAAAAACCTCTAAAACATCACGTTTATTATATCCATTAAAATAGTTTATCCCAATTAAAAACACTGGGGCTGTACCTAATTTTAAAGTCACTGACCAAAGTCGTGAAGTGCATATAGCAGGTGAGGTCCTGAATAGGGCAGTAAGCAACATAGGCGGGCGATTGTGTCTCTTCTATTTAGACGTTGTCATGTAATTACAAGATATCGCGAATAGAGATGAACGAACCGGTCGTGGTTCGGCTCGAGTTCGGTTCGCCGAATGAAGGTCTCGTTCGAATTCGGTCCGGCGAACCGATTCGGCGAACCGCTCGAACCCATAGAAAACAATGGGAGGCAATCACAAACACATAAAAACACCTAGAAAACACCATCAAAGGTGTCCAGAAGGTGACAAACAACTCACAACACAACACAAACACATGGGAAAGTGACAAGAACAAATTCTCATGCGAAAACAAAACAGCGTTACGAGGAAACAGAGGAGGAGACACAGATATATGAGTATATTCAAGGGAACATCGATGCCATTACTGTGCAACTTGAGCCTTGCTCATTTTAGGCTTCCAATCTGGATAAATTGCCTGAGCTCGCCACGTACGCCTTGGGGATCTTGTCGTGTCCTGCAGCCAGCGTTCTCTCGGAACCTGTCTTCAGTACTGCTGGGGGTCTGCTGACAGATAAGCACACGCGTCTGTCCACTGACAATGTGGACATGGCTCTCAGAGGACTTTTCTTCCCCTGGGTCATCCAGGGGAGGCGAAAGGCACACGTATTTTTGAGAGTGCTTCATGCAAAGCATCTTTTTCATTTTTAAAAGGGGGGTCAACTGATGCCAGTCAAGTGGGGTGTGTGTGGCCCAATTAGTGGAAACGAGGGAGACTGTGGTTGGAGTCCCCTCGCTGTGTTTCTAAAAGAACCAAGATGAACAAGTCATGGCTCTCAGAGGACTTTTCTTCCCCTGGGTCAGCCAGGGGAGGCGAAAGGCACGCGTATTTTTGAGAGTGCTTCATGCAAATTATCTTTTTTCATTTTGAAAAGGGGGATCAACTGATGACAGTCAAGTGGGGTGTGTGTGGTCCAATTAGTGGAAACGAGGGAGACTGTGGTTGGAGTCCCCTCGCTGTGTTTCTAAAAGAACCAAGTTGAACAAGTCATGGCTCTCAGAGGACTTTTCTTCCCCTGGGTCAGCAAGGGGAGGTGAAAGGCCCACATATTTTTGAGAGTGCTTCATGCAAAGCATCTTTTTCATTTTGAAAAGGGGGTCAACTGATGACAGTCAAGTGGGGTGTGTGTGGCCCAATTAGTGGCAACGAGGGAGACTGTGGTTGGAGTCCCCTCACTGTTTTTTACATGATTATCGAAGTGCATGACATGCCTAAGAGGTTTAGTTTCAGCATCTCAAACTTGTTGGCTACAGAAAGGCTGCCTTTACACCCTTTTGTCACCGAAGATCTTCAAGACCTTATGCCCATTGCAGTGCCCCAAGAGCCAATGGCCATTTGCCACTCCTTCTCCAAGAAAGGGGTGCCAAAGCTAACACAGCAGATCGCACACAACATCACCGCTTCCTTGAGAAACTCTGTATGTGACAGGGTGCATTTCACCACAGATACTTGGAACAGTAAGCATGGACAGGGGTGTTACATGTCGCTGACTGGGCACTGGGTAACTATGGTGATAGATGGAGAAGTGTCTGCTGTACAAGTCTTTCCGTCCCCACGAGTTGTGTGTTTCAATCCTTCCTCTGTATGTTCAAGTTCCTCCACTGCTTCTGCCTCAACAACCTCGTGTTGTTCCTGCACCTCAGCCCAAACCCTGTGTGGTCAGGCCACCCTTCCTTGTAACTGCGCCCAAAGAATCCAACACACCTCCTTACTATGCTGGCAGCAGAGCTCAAGGCCATCAGGCGGTCAAATGTTTACTTTGAAATGTAGGGGAAATGTGAAACACCGCTGAGGAGTTGTGGACGGTTAGCTCTGTAGAGTGAGACCGAGTTTCATCAATGGTTGTCTCCACTCAACCAGCAGCCAGGGAATGCCGGGTGCGACAATGATGCTAAACAGTCTGCAGCCCTTCTTCAGGGCAATGTTACACACGTGCTTGTATGGCTCATGTGTTGAATCCGAATCTCCAGCAATTTTTAAAACACTATCCCGGCCTACATGTCCTTCTGTCGAGGGCACGGTGTAACACCTGCCTGGATCGACACACTCAGACGGGCTGTAAAGGATAGGCTAGAGGGAACCCACTCACCAAGCTGGAACCCCAGAACCCTGAAACCCTTTAACCCCTATACAGTGATTTTGAATGACACAGGCCCCAAGTTGATCAATACCTGTGGAAGGCTGCAGTTCCAGAGAATAGTAGTCATGCAGGGTCAAAACATTAATTGAGGAAGATGAACAGAATGGGAGGGACAGGACTTAATCAGAAAACAAGCAGAGGTGAAATGCAAATTGGCCAACGAGGTACCTAAACAGCAAGCAGGAAAAGTAGTCAGGTAACAAGCACACAAACTCATAAAAGTAAACTGGGGGTAACAGTAACCAGAGGTTCATAGCTATGTCTGGCAGTGGTCTTCAGACAGGAGGGGCCTAAAAAAGGGTATTGTGTTTTCCCATTGGTTGTAGCTGAATGATGGTACTTCATCTGTGAGATACCCACCACCTGCATTCAGCCATTGGTTCTGCATATGTCAAGGTAACGCAGCCCAGTGGGTGAGCATAACCTGCGTCCACCTGCGCCGCTGGCGTCGACTCCTCTCCCATCATCAGCACTATGCACGAAAGGAACACGTTGTCACCTTGTGACAGGAGTACAAATTGACGTAGCGGACTACGGTGGTGACTTAACAGCCGTGTGCGGCAATGATGCAAACATGGCAGCAAGCCTTCGTCAGGCCAATGTGACACACGTGACTTGTATGGCTCACGTGTTTAATCTGATTCGCCAGCAATTTTTAAAACAACATCCCGGCCTACATAGCCTTGTACAGCGGGCACGCTCGCCATGTGCTCACTTCCATCGTTCTCACCCAGTAGCTCAACAACTTTCATCGCTCCTGAAGTCTTAAGGTCTGGCGGGTTAAACGTCTGAAATGCGATGTTCCGACACGCAGGACTTTGAATCTGCACATGTTGCAGCGTCTGTGGCAGCACCGCAGAGCCCAGCTGAAATACGTTATGATGTATACCCTGGGCTAACTTGATCCAGAGGTGGTGCAGATCACGCTGCTGGAGTGGTGTCAGATCAAGGACATATGCACCGTTCTACACAGTTTACAAATGTCGAAGCAGATGTTTAACACTGGCGATGACATTTTCAGCGTGACAATTTTGGTCATCTACATGATGAAGCACACTGTAAGCATTATTCGGAGTCGGGTGTTGGTCCAAGAGGAAGGGAGGAAGTACTGGAGGAGTCATATGCGGAAGGAATAACAAGATCTACAAGGTCCAGACGGTCAGCGGCACCTTGGCGGCAGTCATGGTACGGTGGGGGAGAGGGATTATCAAGGGTGCATAGTATCAGCAAAACAGTTGAGGAAGGTGCAATAGCCCAGGAAGAAATGGAGGACCAATTGGCGATGGGCATGGAAGACTCAGCATATTAGTGAGAGCTTGCTCACATTGCGGTTGTGCGAGGTTGTGGGGAGAGGGCAGAGGAAGGAGGCACGATTCTCACCTCTCCGCCACCAACACACCAAGGACTTGGTCCTCCTGGATGCTCAAGACACATGAGCGCCTTCTTGCTGCACTACCTACAACATGACCCTCGGATTGTACGAATTCCAAGTCATGCTGACTACTGCGTTGCCACACTGTTAGATCCCCGGTACAACACAAAATTTTGCAAATTAACTCCTGCCATAGAAAGGGACGCACGTATGCAGGGAGTATCATCAGAAGGTGTTACGCAATCTTACATCTGCTTTTCCACTAAACACCAGTGGTGCACAGAGTGAATCTCAACGCTTTTTCATCGATAGGAGGAAATTGTCTTACTTGTCCACATCTGAGGGACCAAGGGCTGGCTGCTGTGCTGAGACGGCGTTGAGTACGGTGTCTCTGCAGAGTTGCATTTTTGGTCATATACAAACTGAGTTGAAAAAGGACAGATGCTGGTGGAAAGGGGAACTGGTGTGTTGGAAAGGGTAAAAAAGTTTGTGTCCGTGGGTTTGGTGGTTAAGCAACATTAACATTTGCTGAAGAAACAACATCTGGTATGGTGGGACTGGCAGATTTGGATAAGGTGGTATATACTATCTTACCGCTATATAAAAAATATTAAGAAGAAAAGAAAAAG
This sequence comes from Anomaloglossus baeobatrachus, assembly GCF_048569485.1. NCBI lineage: Eukaryota > Metazoa > Chordata > Amphibia > Anura > Aromobatidae > Anomaloglossus > Anomaloglossus baeobatrachus. The sequence continues at coordinate 188,340,717 of NC_134359.1, forward strand.
AAAGGTATATATCCCCATCACCATTCGGTGTTCACCGTGCTCACAGATGGAAAAGGAGAGGTTGGCAACTGGAAGGTTAGGTGGAGGATACAGAGCAGGTTGACTCTCAAACAAATAGTAGCCTGAACCGAGTTAGACGCCACTCGGATCTGGAGACTGGGAGCCCTGTTAGCATGACAGGGTCCACACGACCACCCAGCCCCGGAACTCCCTGTTAACAACACAGGGGCCATTGGTTACGCTGTCCGTGTGCGTAGGGGACACACCTGTGGATAGCAGGCGCATCAGCAGCAGCAGGCCTGTTTATGCCACTGGGCTGCACTAGCAGGACTGGTAGGACAGGAGCTGTTCTTAAACGTTCTGCGTTACCAACTGTGGTGGCGGCCTGCATCGATGACCTATCACTGCCTACCTCTGGCCTAATAGAAGACTGGGCACCTTCTTGTTGGCTCCAGACCATTTTATAACCTGGGTCCGCCTCAAACCAAGGTGGACCACAATGCACCTCCTGGAGACAAAAGCAGAGTGACACGTCATGAGTGGCATAACTAGCGTCCTATTTTGAACCGCCACTTGAATGATGACCTCATGGCTGCCACAACCAAAACACCTCAACAGTCATCGTCTAATCCACAACAATGAGGTGACAAGTCAAGGGGGCGGGCCTCTGCAAGCCTGTTGGGAGTGGCCTGGCCAAATCGTCAGGACACCTGATGCCCTGTGGTCTATATGGGCCCCCCACATCAGGGGCAGGGCCAAAGAGTTAATTACCCGACCTAGCCTCTGATGCAGTAAGTGCCTGAGCATGCTCAGTAGCATGGAATACAGTTTCTGAAAAAAAGACTATCCGCTTCAGCATGCTGTCTAGGCAAAACACAGGACTTAGACCTGGCACGGAGTGCAAGTACCTGTGCAAAGTGGCTTTTCTCAGTCAGTGTGAAGCCCCACAGGTGTTGTGTTAATGCATTACCTTCAGGGACTCCACATGGAGAAAGAGTCTGGTCACACTTAGGTTGCTTCTTTATATGTATTTTCATGATGCCACTCTTGGTATTGCAGTCAGTGGGGACCATGACTGCAGTGTAAGGGGACACCTGGGGCTGATGTTGGGTGCAGTTAGTTTTAGTGGCCTCCCGAGAGTGAGTCAAGCCCCAGGGCCGTGTGTAAGTGTGTTGAGCCGCAGGTCGCAGAATGACTCAGTCACAGTCCAAACGAGCATGCGCTGTAGCCCAAAATTAAGACTTTGCCTCAGGAATGACACAGTCAGGCAGAGCATACTCAGTTGGCGAAACACTGGAGTCAGGCTGCGGCTGGGGTAAATCGGCACACAGGAAGGAGCAACCGCAGAAACACTTCAATTGTGAGGGGAGTCATTTTGGAGTTTGGTGAGGAGTACCGTAACGGCAGTGAGCAGCATCCTGTGCCACAGACCAACATTTTTCCAGTGCTGTCTATACTGTTAAACATGATAGGAGAGTAAAGTCTGTATTTATGGCAACTGGACATCAAAGTACCCGGGTACGGTAGGCTGTGCCCAGACAGTAATGCGTGCGCACAACACTTTGTTTTAATATGAAAACACATATCTGTTCTGGGTAGGACGTCTATATAGACAATCACACTTGCTGCCTCTGCACTGTCAAATTGTCACGTACAGTTTAAATCATAGAGGGACAGCGACACATGTTTGCATCTCTTCAAGATTTACATGACTGTGTTGCAGAGCTGTGTGGTTTGCATTCACACGGTTATCATCTGCCTTATCTGTGAGGCTTCAGCTAATAAGGGTATTCAGAGTGGGTGATGTGTTTTGTCTATGTTTAGGTAGATACACACACACACACACACTTACTGCTGCTACGCAGAGGGCTTAGCAAGCAGTAGCAACTGAATAGATTGTTCTATTATTTCAATTTAATGCATGGCTCTTATTGTTTATTTTGGGAAAGTGAAACAATCATTTTTGAACCCACCTGCAAACAGTGCTTTTCATGTTGCGTGGTTTTGCTGCATACTGTGGATCCCACCAAATACAAGACTTAAAATGAAGCATAAGTCACAAAGGGAAATTCACTGTGCTACAAAGCGGCCTAGCGGGGCTGTGCAACCACCGCCTGCCCCATCACGTGCATCTGCGTGCTCTTCTTCCTCTGTGACTTTGGGGACTGCAGTCACACATGCTTTTTCACACTGAACTTCCACCCTGTTACCCGTAAGCGGGAGTGTGATTGGCAGGTCGTCACTTGTTTTTTAGGTGCAAACAGATGGTATTGTTGAGCTGTCAGACATCGAGAATACCACCATTGGAAGAAGGAAACATTATATCCACGCCTGCACCTTCGTGAAAGATTGGCTGGACTACCTGCAGTTAATTATTGCGTTCCACAAATGGAAAGGAGTGTAGAATTCACATGTGTTGCACCTTGCTTGGCAGCAAAGGAACAATAACTTAGTATTCCAGACAATTTTAGGATGGCAGAAAAAGTGTCAGCTCTTTGGGCAAATTAAATAGCGTGGCAAAAGTGGGCAGGTGGGTACAGTGGTCGTGTTCTGTGTGTACCAGGACAGTAAAGGAAGCCTCACTTTCTATCCCTCCTAATGATGAAATGCAGCAAGGAATTCCCTGAGTTTGCTATAAAAATAGCGTAGCAAAATGTGCATGAGGGTTGAATGCAGAGGTGCTAGAAATAGCTTGGCACCAGTGGGGCACAAATGGAGTATAACAGCCACTTTTTGGATGCCACTAACTGGCAGCATTTTTTGCTATTATTATAGCTTATTAAAAACAGAGCAGAAGGGTGTAATACAGAGGTGCTAGAAATAGCTTGGCACCAGTGGGGCACAAATGGAGTACAACAGCCACTTTTTGGATGCCACTAAGTTGCAGCATTTTTTGCTATTAATATAGCTTATTAAAAACAGAGCAGGAGGGTGTAATACAGAGGTGCTAGAAATAGCTTGGCACCAGTGGGGCACAAATGGAGTACAACAGCCACTTTTTGGATGCCACTAACTGGCAGTATTTTTTGCTATTATTATAGCTTATTAAAAACAGGGCAGGAGGGTGTAATGCAGAGGTGCTAGAAATAGCTTGGAACCAGTGGGGCACAAATGGAGTACAACAGCCACTTTTAGGATGCCACTAAGTTTCCTCAGTGTTTGCTATTATAATAGCTTAGTAACAATGAGCTTGAGTGTGCAATGCAGTGGTGCTGCAAATAGATTTGCACTAGTGGGACACTAATGGAAGTCCAACAGCCACTTTTAGGATGCCACTAAGTTTCCTCAGTGTTTTCTAGTATAATGGCTTAGTAACAATGAGCTTGAGTGTGCAAAGGGCAGGAGGGTACAGTGGACGGGTTGTGGGTCAGTGTAGAGGAAAGGAAGCCTCACTTTCTATCCCTCCTAATGGGGAAATGCAGCGAGGAAGTCCCTGACCTTAGCTACACAGACGCTCTTATCTGTAGCTGTTAAAACGTCTTTCCACGGACCTGACTGTCACCTATGGCTCTGAGCCTGCTGTAATTAGCGCTTACAAGGGCTGAAAGAAACTTGTATCCCTATTCTGTATAGCGCTGTGTGTAGAGCGTACACAGCAGTATCGGAGACAGGAGCTGCACCTGCGGTGACTGACACCCAGACGCAGAAGGCAGATAATGGTGTCCAGACGGGCAGATACCCGTATTTATAATGCAGGGACATGTGACATGGACATCCTATCACACATGCCATTGCTTCTCTGGCTAAAAGTCCACTTAGCTGTGTGTGTGTCTGGGATTGGCTGACATGCTGGCCCGCCCCACTACACGCGCGCGCTTAGGGAAGGAAGGAAGAACATAAAAAAAAAATGGCGATTATCCCAGCACAGTTATCTGAACGCGCTGTTCCCGCAGACTATACGCTGAAATTTCATAATAGTGTGAGTCACAGAGTGACTTACAGTATTACAGCGGAAAGCCAGCTAGTAATTAGCTTGGCTTTTTGCTGCTAGAACCATTCTCGAACGTAACTAGAACTATCGCGCTTTAGCAGAAAGCTCGAGTTCTAGTTCGATCTAGAACAGCCCCTAAAATTACTCGAACCGTGAACTGGAGAACCACGAACCGCGCTCAACTCTAATCGCGATACTCGGGATAAGGGATGTGCTATTCCCTGATATTTATCCCTTCCTAACAACAGAGGTTAGATTCACCTTAATGTTTTGGGTGCCCCCGTTCCTCGACGGCTAGCCCTATTTGCCCCTGTCACTATCACTTAACCTATACCACCACCAAGTGCAGTGTGCTGGAGTGATTATACAGTCATGTGTCATAGATCATAATTCAGAGTTAGACCCTGATCCCATGTAAAGATTAACAATCCCCAGTTGCACAGATCACTATCTGGCTATGATATTAGGGGGTGCATGAAGTTAGGGTCCTAACCTACATATAATTGATAGGCCTGAGAGTCCCAGTACTTATCTGCCAGGACTGGTGTTGATCCCGACGCATTTCCCCCCCGATGTGTCGGGGTTCATCAGAGGATATATAGATTGCAAGATGTGTCTGTTTAGTTAGGCCATCAATCTCATCATCCTTTCATATGTCCCACAAGCAAGTGAATAATACTGTGTTTCCATATGGGGGTCCATCTGGTATCCCAGATCACCCTGTTGTGTGCTGGCTGTATGAGAAATCCTCCTCCCAAGGTAATCGGTACGCCGTGCGGGAGGTCCTGTCGACAGTGAGTGCCTGCGGTGGCAGCGTGTCACTGTTGCACCGACTGCATAATAAAAAAAGCACTATTATGCAACTCCCTAACTTCAACTGAACTCCTCCTGACACTCCTGACCTCCCCTTAACCAACCCCCAAGTGGGCGACCCTATTCCACTCAGGCTGTCCACTGGTGTGTCTGGTGGGTGTGGTGCAGAGTGTACCTAGGACTTTGATTGACTGCTGTTGGCAACACCATTAGTTGGGGACCATAACCAAAGAGGAGGCGGATATTGCACAGAAGGGCAGATTGCACAATACCCTGTTACGACCCGATAGGCCAGGGTGTCACACAGCCATCATACCACTCAGGAAGGAGAGCTTGCTTTGGTCAGACATGTGCACATCAACAGGAGAACCAAAGCAAAAGACCTTGTGAACATGCTGGCGGAAGCTTGTAAAATTGTGTTATTACTAGAGTTGAGCGATGTTCGAGTCGAACGGTTCGCCTTCAAGTTCGAGTGATTTTGGGCAGTGTTCGAGTTGTTCGACGATCTCGAACGATTTCTTTAAAGCTCGGCAGTTCGAGTTACCGTTCGACAATGGTTCAATCACCAAAAGCGTCGCTTTTCACAGTAAAGCGGGCTTTACACGCTGCGACATCGCTAATGCGGAGTCGTTGGGGTCACGGATTTTGTGACGCACATCCGGCCGCATTAGCGATGCCGTTGTGTGTGACACCGATAAGCGATTTTGCATCGTTGCAAAAACGTGCAAAATCGCTAATCGGCGACACGGGGGTCCATTCTCAATTATCGTTACTGCAGCAGTAACGAGGTTGTTCCTCGTTCCTGCGGCAGCACACATCGCTGCGTGTGACGCCGCAGGAACGAGGAAGCTATCCCTACCTGCCTCCCGGCCGCTATGAGGAAGGAAGGAGGTGGGCGGGATGTTACGTCCCGCTCATCTCCGCCCCTCCGCTGCTATTGGGCGGCGGTTCAGTGACGTTTCAGTGACGTCGCTGTGACGCCGCACGGACCGCCCCCTTAGAAAGGAGGCGGTTCGCCCGTCACAGCGACGTCGCCGGACAGGTAAGTATGTGTGACGGCTCTGGGCGATGTTGTGCGGCACGGGCAGCGATATGCCCGTGTCGCGCAACAGATGGGGGCGGGTACCCACACTAGCGATATCGGGACCGATATCGCAGTGTGTAAAGTAGCCTTAAGTATGTGTGCATGTTGCGTATCTGCATACGTCCTGCGTCCCCAGCACAATCCCTCTCTCTTTCCTACTCACCAATCACGGGCACCTCGCTGCACGGCTGTCACAAATCTCCAGCGGCTTTTCCTTTTTTGAAAATGGCTGCCGCTTCATTATTCACTCAGGTATTCCCTGTTTTCCCCACCCACCGGCGCCCATGATTGGTTGCAGTCAGACACACCCCCACGATGAGTGACAGCTGTCTCACTGCAACCAATCACAGCCGCCGGCGGGCGAGTCTATATCGTGCAGTAAAATAAATAAATAAATAAATAATTTAAAAAAAAAAACCTGCGTTCCCCCCCAATTTTGATACCAGCCAGAATAAAGCCACATGGCAGAAGGCTGGTATTGTCAGGATGGGGAGCGCCACGTTATGGGGAGCCCACCACCCTAACAATATCACCCAGCAGCCGCCTGAATTACTGCATCCATTAGATGCGACAGTCCTGGGACTCTACCCAGCTCATCCCGAATTGCCCTGCTGCGGTGGCAATCGGGGTAATAACGGGGTTAATCATGGCAGGCGTCTCGCCGAGATACCTTCCATGATTAACCTGTAAGTGAAAGTAAATAAACACACACAACAAAAAATCCTTTATTTGGAATAAAAGACAAAAAACCACCCTCATTTACCTCTTTATTAATCCCCAGACAACAATCCAGGTCCAAAGTAATCCACAAGACACTGTCAGCTCTGCTACATGAAGCGCCGTACAACATGAGCGTTCTGTGTTCTCTCCACGCAGCACCTGAAGTGAGCTGCGCTGTCACCGGAGACTTCACTCTGCAATGCAGAGGTCAAGATTACCAAATCTTTGTATTCTTCTCATTAGAGGCAGTAGCTCAATGGTTAGAGCTACTGCCTAAGGAGCATTACTTAACGAGTTCAAGTCCCGGCCGTCCCAGTAAAGAATTTAATTTATTTTTAAAACATAATTATTATTTATTTACAATTATAATTGAATTTTATTTAATTTAATTATGCACTGAGGGGAAGAGCCGGACATCAGCTGTAGAGATGAGCGAACCGGTCGCGGTTCGGCTCGAGGTTGGTTCGCCGAACGGACCTCCCGTTCGAGTTCGGTTCGTCGAACGTTCGACGAACCGAACTCGAACTGCATAGGAAACAATGGCAGGCAATCACAAACACAGAAAAACACCTAGAAAACACCCTCAAAGGTGTCCAAAAGGTCACAAACAACTCACAACACATGGGAAAGTGACAAGGACATATACTCATGCGAAAACAAAAGAGCTGGACAAGGAAAAAGAGGAGGACACACAGATATATGAGTATATGCAAGGAAACATCGATTCCATTAATGTGCAACTTGAGCCCTGCTCATTCTTGGCTTCCAATCTTGATAAATTGCCTGAGCTCGCCACGTACGTCTTGGGGATCTTGTCGTGTCCTGCAGCCAGCGTTCTCTCGGAACCTGTCTTCAGTGCTGCTGTGTGTCTGCTGGCAGATAAGCACACGTGTCTGTCCACTGACAATGTGGACATGGCTCTCAGAGGACTTTTCTTCCCCTGGGTCAGCCAGGGGACGGGAAAGGCACGCGTATTTTTGAGAGTGCTTCATGCAAAGCATCTTTTTCTTTTTCAAAAGGGAGCTCAACCGATGCCAGTCAAGTGGGGTGTGTGTGGCCCAGTGAGTGGCAACCAGGGAGACTGTGGTTGGAGTCCCCTCGCTGTGTCTCTAAAAGAACCAAGATGAACAAGTCATGGCTCTCAGAGGACTTTTCTTCCCCTGGGTCAGCCAGGGGACGGGAAAGGCACGCGTATTTTTGAGAGTGCTTCATGCAAAGCATCTTTTTCTTTTTCAAAAGGGGGCTCAACCGATGCCAGTCAAGTGGGGTGTGTGTGGCCCAGTTAGTGGAAACGAGGGAGACTGTGGTTGGAGTCCCCTCGCTGTGTCTCTAAAAGAACCAAGATGAACAAGTCATGGCTCTCAGAGGACTTTTCTTCCCCTGGGTCAGCCAGGGGACGGGAAAGGCACGCGTATTTTTGAGAGTGCTTCATGCAAAGCATCTTTTTCTTTTTCAAAAGGGGGCTCAACCGATGCCAGTCAAGTGGGGTGTGTGTGGCCCAGTGAGTGGAAACGAGGGAGACTGTGGTTGGAGTCCCCTCGCTGTGTCTCTAAAAGAACCAAGATGAACAAGTCATGGCTCTCAGAGGACTTTTCTTCCCCTGGGTCAGCCAGGGGACGGGAAAGGCACGCGTATTTTTGAGAGTGCTTCATGCAAAGCATCTTTTTCTTTTTCAAAAGGGAGCTCAACCGATGCCAGTCAAGTGGGGTGTGTGTGGCCCAGTGAGTGGAAACGAGGGAGACTGTGGTTGGAGTCCCCTCGCTGTGTCTCTAAAAGAACCAAGATGAACAAGTCATGGCTCTCAGAGGACTTTTCTTCCCCTGGGTCAGACAGGGGACGGGAAAGGCACGCGTATTTTTGAGAGTGCTTCATGCAAAGCATCTTTTTCTTTTTCAAAAGGGAGCTCAACCGATGCCAGTCAAGTGGGGTGTGTGTGGCCCAGTGAGTGGAAACGAGGGAGACTGTGGTTGGAGTCCCCTCGCTGTGTCTCTAAAAGAACCAAGATGAACAAGTCATGGCTCTCAGAGGACTTTTCTTCCCCTGGGTCAGCCAGGGGACGGGAAAGGCACGCGTATTTTTGAGAGTGCTTCATGCAAAGCATCTTTTTCTTTTTCAAAAGGGAGCTCAACCGATGCCAGTCAAGTGGGGTGTGTGTGGCCCAGTGAGTGGCAACGAGGGAGACTGTGGTTGGAGTCCCCTCGCTGTGTCTCTAAAAGAACCAAGATGAACAAGTCATGGCTCTCAGAGGACTTTTCTTCCCCTGGGTCAGCCAGGGGACGGGAAAGGCACGCGTATTTTTGAGAGTGCTTCATGCAAAGCATCTTTTTCTTTTTCAAAAGGGAGCTCAACCGATGCCAGTCAAGTGGTGTGTGTGTGGCCCAGTGAGTGGCAACCAGGGAGACTGTGGTTGGAGTCCCCTCGCTGTGTCTCTAAAAGAACCAAGATGAACAAGTCATGGCTCTCAGAGGACTTTTCTTCCCCTGGGTCAGCCAGGGGACGGGAAAGGCACGCGTATTTTTGAGAGTGCTTCATGCAAAGCATCTTTTTCTTTTTCAAAAGGGAGCTCAACCGATGCCAGTCAAGTGGGGTGTGTGTGGCCCAGTGAGTGGCAACGAAGGAGACTGTGGTTGGAGTCCCCTCGCTGTGTTTCTAAAAGACCCAAAATGAACAAATCATGGCTCTCAGAGGACTTTTCTTCCCCTGGGTCAGCCAGGGGACGGGAAAGGCACGCGTATTTTTAAGAGTGCTTCATGCAAAGCATCTTTTTCTTTTTCAAAAGGGGGCTCAACCGATGCCAGTCAAGTGGGGTGTGTGTGGCCCAGTTAGTGGAAACGAGGGAGACTGTGGTTGGAGTCCCCTCGCTGTGTCTCTAAAAGAACCAAGATGAACAAGTCATGGCTCTCAGAGGACTTTTCTTCCCCTGGGTCAGCCAGGGGACGGGAAAGGCACGCGTATTTTTGAGAGTGCTTCATGCAAAGCATCTTTTTCTTTTTCAAAAGGGAGCTCAACCGATGCCAGTCAAGTGGGGTGTGTGGCCCAGTGAGTGGAAACGAGGGAGACTGTGGTTGGAGTCCCCTCGCTGTGTTATACATGCTTTTAGAAGGGCATGACATGGCTTGGAGGTTGATTTTCATAAAATGCAAACTGTTGGCTACCAAAATGCTGCCTTTCCAACAACTGTGGTTATAGGCAATGAGGAACATACTGATGAAGATGAGACGCAGATACCCGATTGGGATGACAACTTAAATATTCGGTCAGGGAAAGAAGAGGCTCGGTCTGAGGGGGAGGGGAGTGCAAACACAACAATTGATGATGAAGTTCTAGATCCCACCTACTGTCAACCCCCAGTCAGGCACTCGAGGAGGTCAACAGAGGCGGTGGAGGAGGATGCAACCGACGACGAAATTACCTTGCGCCTTCCTGGACAGAGTCGGAGCACTGGTAGCACGTCTACAACTGCATCCTCAGCCACCACTCTGCCTATGAGCATTATTCGGGGTGCATCAACAGGTCGCATGGCCTCTAAGCCTTGCCTAGCCTGTTCCTTTTTTGACATAGAAAAAGATCGCCCAAATCATGTGATATGTAAAATTTGTCATGATTCTCTTAGTAGAGGTCAAAACCTCAGCAGTTTGACAACTTCTTCCATGAATCGTCACATGAATAAATATCATAGGTCCCGGTGGGAAGCTCACTGTGCTGCAATGCGGCCTAGCGGAGCGAACCATCCACCGCCCGCCCCTTCCAGTGCATCCGCGCGCTCTTCATCTTCTAGGACTGTGGGGACAGCTGTCACACCTGTTTTTCCACGCAAAACTTCCACCACTGTAACCGCAACAGGCAGTTTGCTTGGTAGGTCGTCAGTTGGTTTGGAAGGGGAAACAAGTGAGTGTGTACAGCTCTCTCAGACATCGATAGCACCTACGTTGGATGAAGGCAACATCATGTCTCCGCCTGCACTTTCCTCACAAACCTGCATTTTTCCAGGGACACCCTACTCAACACCGTCTACACACAGCAGCCAGATCTCTGTCCCTCAGATGTGGTCAAATAAAAGGCCACTTCCTCCGACCCATGACAAAGCTAAGAGGTTGACTCTATCCCTCTGTAAGCTGTTGGCTACCGAAATGCTGCCTTTCCGCCTAGTGGACACACAGGATTTTAGAGACCTTATGTCTGTCGCTGTGCCCCAGTACCAGATGCCTAGTCGCCACTACTTCTCTAAGAAAGGTGTGCCCGCGCTACACCAGCATGTCGCACACAACATCACCGCTTCCTTGAGAAACTCTGTGTGTGAACGGGTGCATTTCACCACCGATACTTGGACCAGTAAGCATGGACAGGGACGTTACATGTCGCTGACTGGGCACTGGGTAACTATGTTGATAGATGGTGAAGGGTCTGCTGCACAAGTCTTGCCGTCCCCACGACTTGTGTGTCAATCCTCTGTCTGTCCAAGTTCCGCCACTGCTTCTGCATCCTCCACCTCATCTGGGTCCTCCACCTCCGCCCCAAGCCTGCCTGGTCAGGCCACCAGCGTTCTCACTGCGCAGAAGGAATCACGCACCCCTCATTACTATGCTGGCAGCAGAGCGCAACGGCATCAGGCGGTCTTTAGCTTGACATGTCTTGGGAATAAGAGTCACACAGCTGAGGAGTTGTGGTCAGCTCTGCGGTCCGAGTTTAATAAATGGTTGTCTCCACTCAACCTGCAGCCTGGTAAGGCCGTGTGCGACAATGCTGCAAACCTGGGTGCGGCCCTTCGCCTGGGCAAGGTGACACACGTGCCTTGTATGGCTCACGTGTTGAACCTTGTTGTCCAGCAATTTTTAACACACTATCCCGGCCTAGATGGCCTTCTGACCAGGGCACGTAAACTGTCTGCAGTGCTCACTTCCGCCGTTCAACCGCCGCAGCTGAGCGACTTGCATCGCTCCAGAAGTCTTTCGGCCTGCCGGTTCATCGCCTGAAATGCGATGTGGCGACACGCTGGAATTCAACTCTCCACATGTTACAGCGACTGTGGCAGCACCGGCGAGCCCTGGTGCAATACGTCATGATGTATAGCCTGGGCCAACGAGATGCAGAAGTGGGGCAGATCACCCTGATGGAGTGATCTCAGATCAAGGACCTATGCACCGTTCTGCACAGTTTTGACATGGCGACGAATATGTTTAGCGCTGACAATGCCATTATCAGCATGACGATTACAGTCATTTACATGCTGGAGCACACGCTAAACACTATTCGGAGTCAGGGGGTGGGACAACAGGAAGGGGAGGAACTACAGGAGGATTCATATGCGCAAGACACAACAACATTACCAAGGTCCAGACGTTCATCATCACCAACGCGGCAGGCATGGGACCATGGGGGACAGGGATCAACAAGGGCGCATGGTAGCAGGCGAGATGTTGAGGAAGGTGCAGGAGGACATGAAGATATGGAGGACGAACTGTCCATGGACATGGAAGACTCAGCGGATGAGGGAGACCTTGGTCAAAATTCAGTTGAAAGAGGTTGGGGGGAGATGTCAGAGGAAGAAAGAACGGTTAGCACCTCTATGCCACAAACACAGCGTGGACTTGGTCCGCATGGCTGCGCAAGACACATGAGTGCCTTCTTGTTGCACTACCTCCAACATGACCCTCGGATTGTCAAAATTAGAAGTGATGATGACTACTGGCTTGCCACACTATTAGATCCCCGGGACAAGTCCAAATTTTGTGACATAATTCCACCCATAGAAAGGGACGCACGTATGCTGGAGTATCAGCATAAGCTGTTACTCGATCTTAGCTCGGCTTTTACACCAAACAACCGTGCAGGTGAAGGGAGTGATTCTCCCAGTTGTAACTTGACAAACATGGGACGGCATCGTCATCTTCAACAGTCTACCCGTACCAGTAGGACCGTATCTGGTGCTGGTAACAGCAATTTTATGGAATATTTTCATAATTTTTTTAGACCCTCCTTTGCAAGGCCACCAGAGACAACAAGTCTGACACATAGTCAACGGATGGAGAGGATGATACAGGAGTATCTCCAAATGAACATCGATGCAATGACTTTGCAAATGGAGCCTTGCTCCTTTTGGGCTTCAAATCTAGAAAAATTGACAGAGCTCTCCAGTTACGCCTTGGAGATTTTGTCGTGTGCAGCTGCCAGCGTTGTCTCTGAACGTGTCTTCTTCAGTGCTGCTGGGTGTGTGCTGACAGATAAGCGCACGCGTCTGTCCAGTGACAATGTGGACACACTGACGTTCATCAAAATGAACAAGTCATGGATCCAGAAGGAATTTACTACCCCTGTGTCAGCCTGGGGAGAGTAAATGCTTGTGGATTTGGAATGTGCTTGATGCAAATCAAAACATCCTGTTTGCAACTAGGGCACAAGTGCTGCCACTGATGGGGTGTCTGTGTGCCCAATGTTGGGAAAAAAGGTAGACTCCGCTTGGAGTAACCCTTGCTTGATGTGTTTTTTAAAAATGATACAAGATGAACAGATCTGAAGGCAAGATGAAGGCAACATCATGTCTCCGCCTGCACTTTTCTCACAAACCTGCATTTTTCCAGGGACACCCTACTCAACACCGTCTACAGACAGCAGCCAGATCTCTTTCCCTCAGATGTGGTCAAATAAAAGGCCACTTACTGCGACCCATGACAAAGCTAAGTGGTTGACTCTATCCCTCTGTAAGCTGTTGGCTACCGAAATGCTGCCTTTACGCGTAGTGGACACACAGGATTTTACAGACCTTATGTCTGTCGCTGTGCCCCAGTACCACATGCCCAATCACCACTGCTTCTCCAAGAAAAGCATGCCCGCGCTACACCAGCATGTCGCACACAACATCACCACTTCCTTGAGAAAATCTGTGTGCGACAGGGTGCATTTCAACACAGATACTTGGACCAGTAAGCATAGACAGGGTCATTACATGTCACTGACTGGGCACTGGCAAACTATGGTGAGAGATGGAGAAGGGTCTGCTGTACAAGTCTTGCCGTCCCCACGAGTTGTTTCAATCCTTGTTCTGTATGTAGAAGTTAATACACTGCTTCTGCCTCTTCAACCTCGTGTGGGTCCTCTACCTTGGCGCAAACCCTGTGTGGTCAGGCCACCCTTCCTTGCAACTGCGCACAAGGACTACCACACACCTCCTTACTATGCTGGCAGCAGAGCTCAATGCCATCAGGCGGTCAAAGCTTTACTTTGAAATGTATGGGAAATGTGAGTCACACCGCTATTACAGAGAATAGTAGTCAGGCAGGGTCAAAACATTAATTGAGGAACAGGAACAGAATGGGACGGCCAGGAAAGAATCAGAAAACAAGCAGAGTTGAAATGCGTATCGGCCAACAAGGTACATAAACAGCAAGCAGGAAAAGTAGTCAGGTAACAAGCACACAAAATCATAAAACTGAACTGGGGGTAAAATTAACCAGAGGTTCATAGCTATGTCTGGCAGTGGTCTGCAGACAGGATGGGCATAAAAAAGGGTGTGGTGTCTTCCCATTGGTTGTAGCTGAATGATGGTATTTCATCTGTGAGATACCCACCAGCTACATTCAGCCAGAGATTCTGCATCTGTCAAGGTAATGCAGCCCAGTGGGTGAGCATAACCTGCGTCCACCTGCGCCGCTGGCATCGACTACTCTCACATCATCAGCACTATTCATGAAAGGAACACGTTGTCACCTGGCAACCGGAGTACAAATTGACGGAGCGGACTACGTTGGTGACTTAACAGCCGTGTGCGGCAATGATGCAAACCTGGCTGCGGGCCATCCTCAGGGCAATGTGACACACGTGCCTTTTAGGGCTCACGTGTTGAACCGAATTCGCCAGCAATTTTTAAAACACCATCACGGCCTACATGGCCTTGTGCAGTGGGCACGCTCGCTATGTGCTCACTTCCATCGTGCGCACACAGCAGCTCAACAACTTTCATCACTCCGGAAGTCTTAGGGTCTGGCAGTTAAACGCCGTAAATGCGATGTTTCGACACGCAGGAATTGGAATCTGCACATGTTGCAGCGTGTGTGGCAGCACCGCAGAGCCCTGCTGAAATACGGTAAGACATATAGCCTGGGATAACTTGATCCAGAGGTGGTGCAGATCACGCTGCTGGAGTGGTGTCAGATCAAGGACCTATGCACCCTGCTACACAGTTTTGAAATGTCGACGAAGATGTTTAGCACTGGCAATGTCATTCTCAGCGTGACAATTCTGGTCATCTACATGATGGAGCACACTGTAATTATTATTCTGAGTCAGGTGTTGGGACAAGAGGAAGGGGAGGAAGTACAGGAGGAGTCATATGCGGAAGGGATAACAAGATCTACGAGGTCCAGATGGTCAGCGGCACCTATGCGGCATTCATGGTGAGGGAGAGGGATTAACAAGGGCGCATAGTATCAGCAAAAAGTGTTGATGAAAGTGCAGGAGCCCATGAAGAAATGGAGGACGAACTGGCGATGGGCATGGAAGACTCAGCAGATGAGTGAGAGCTTGCTCACATTTCGGTTGTGCGAGGTTGTGGGTAGAGGGCAGAGGAAGGATGCACGATTCTCACCTCTCTGCCACCAACACACCAAGGACTTGGTCCTCCTGGATGCACAAGACACATGAGCGCCTTCTTGCTGCACTACCTACATGACCCTCGGATTGTATGAATTTGAACTAATCCTGAATACTGGGTTGCCACACTGTTAGATCCCCGGTACAAGACAAAATTTGGCGAACTAATTCCTGCCATAGAAATAGACGCACGTATACAGGAGTATCTGCAGAATGTGGTACGCAATCTTAGATCTACTTGTCCACTAAACACCAGTGCTGCACAGAGTGAATCTCAACGCTTTGTCATGGATAGGAGGAAATGGTCTTTTACTTGTCCACATCGGAGGGACCGAGGGATGGCTGCTGTGCTGAGATGGCGTTGAGTACGGTGTCCCTGCACAGTTGCACTTTTGGTCATATCCCAAAATGAGTTGAAAAAGGACAGATGCTGTTGGAAAGGGGAACAGGTGTGTTGGAAAGGGGAAAAAAGTTTTGGTCCGTGGATTTGGTGGTTAAGCAACTGTAACATTTGCTGAAGAAACAACATCTGTTACAGTGGGACTGGCAGATTTGGATAAAGTGGTATATAATCTGTGACCGCTATATAACGAAAATTAATAAGAAAAGAAAGAGAAAGGTATATATCCCCATCAGCAGTCAGTGTCCACCGTGCTCCCAGTTGGAAAAGGAGAGGTTGGCAACTTGAAGGTTTGGTGGAGGATACAGAGCTGTGTGGCTATGAAACTAATAGTAGCTTGAACCGAGTTAGACGCCATTCGGATCTGGAGACTGTGAGCCCTGTTAGCGTCACAGGGTCCACATGCCCACCCAGCCCAGGAACTCCCTGTTAACAACACAGGGGCCATTGAGTACGCTGACCGTGTGCGTAGGGGCCACACCTGTGGACAGCAGGCGCATCAGCAGCAGCAGGCCTGTTAATGCCACTGGGCTGCACAAGCAGGACTGTTAGGACAGGAGCTGGTCTTAACCGTTCTGCGTTACCAACTGTGGTGGTGGCCTGCATCCACCACCCGATCCCTGCCTACCTCTGGCCTAAAGCCGCAATGGGTTCAACACATGGAGGTGTGCTCTTTCGGAGCATAATAGAAGACTGCGCACCTCCTTGTTGGCTCCAGCCCCTTTTATAACCTGGGTCCGCCCCAAACCAGGGTGAACCACAATGCACCTCCTGGAGACAAAAGTAGAGTGACACGTCATGAGTGGCATAACTAGCGTCCTATTTGGAAACGCAACTTCAATGATGACCTCATGGCTGCCATGACCCAAACACCTCACCAGTCATCGTCTGAGCATCAATAATGCGGTGACAAGTCATAGGTGTGGGCCTCTGCAAGCCATTTGGGAGGACACCTGATGCCCTGTGGTCTATATGGGACCCCCACATCAGGGCCAGGGCCAAAGAGTTCATTACCGGACCTAGTCTCTGATGCAGGAAGTGCCTGAGCATGCTCAGTAGCATGAAATACAGTCTCTGAAAAAAGACTATCAGCTTTAGCATGGTGTCTATGCCCAAAACAGGACTTAGACCCGGCACGGAATGCAAGCACCTGTGCAAAGAGGCTTTTCACACTTAGTGTGGGAGCATGCGCTGTATCCCGAAATGAAAACTTAGCGTCAGGAATGGCACAGTCAGGCTGAGCATACTCACTAGGCGAAACACTGTAATTATGCTGCAGCTGGGGTACATCGGCACACGCATGCGCACTAGCTGCCTCTCCACACTTAGACGTGGAGGGGAAATTTGTCTTGGAGATGCTGTCTATGAACAGAAGGAAAAGCTAAAGGAAGCCTGACTTTCTATCCCGACGAATTATGAAATGCAGCAATGAATTCCATGAGTTTGCTATAACATTAGCGTAGCAAAATGTGCATGAGGGTGTGATGTAGAGGTGCTAGAAATAGCTTGTCACCAGTGGGGCACTAATGGAATACAACAGCCAGTTCTATGATGCCACAAAATGGCAGTATTTTGTGCTATCATTATAGCTTATTAAAAACAGAGCACGAGGTTGTCATGCAGAGGTGCTGCACATAGATTTGCAGTAGTGTGAATTGACAAAAGTACAATAGCCACGTTTAGGATACAACTAGGTACAGTGAGTGTTTGCTAGTAAAATTGCTTAGTTTAAAAAAGTTGTAGTGTGCAATGCAGGCAGACGTGCTATGCAAATGTCTTTGCACTAGTGGGACTATAGCAAAGTCCAATAGCCACGTATAGGATGCCACTAGGTACACTGAGTGTGTGCTAGTATAATGGCTTCGTTATAATTTGTTGGAGTGTGCAACGCAGGCAGATGCGCTCTGCAAATGTCTTGGCACTAGTGGGACTATAGCAAAGTCCAATAGCCACGTATAGGATGCCACTAGGTACACTGACTGTTTGCTAGTATAATGGCTGAGTTTAAAAAAGTTAGAGTGTGCAATGCAGGCAGACGTGCTGCAAATAACGTTCCAATACTGTGAATTGACAAAAGTACAATAGCCACGTATAGGATGCCACTAGGTACACTGACTGTTTGCTAGTATAATGGCTGAGTTTAAAAAAGTTAGAGTGTGCAATGCAGGCAGACGTGCTGCAAATAACGTTCCAATACTGTGAATTGACAAAAGTACAATAGCCACGTATAGGATGCCACTAGGTACACTGACTGTTTGCTAGTATAATGGCTGAGTTTAAAAAAGTTAGAGTGTGCAATGCAGGCAGACGTGCTGCAAATAACGTTCCAATACTGTGAATTGACAAAAGTACAATAGCCACGTATAGGATGCCACTAGGTACACTGACTGTTTGCTAGTATAATGGCTGAGTTTAAAAAAGTTAGAGTGTGCAATGCAGGCAGACGTGCTGCAAATAACGTTCCAATACTGTGAATTGACAAAAGTACAAAAGCCACGTTTAGGATGCCACTAGGTACACTGACTGTTTGCTAGTATAATGGCTGAGTTTAAAAAAGTTAGAGTGTGCAATGCAGGCAGACGTGCTGCAAATAACGTTCCAATACTGTGAATTGACAAAAGTACAATAGCCACGTTTAGGATGCCACTAGGTACACTGACTGTTTGGTAGTATAATGGCTGAGTTTAAAAAAGTTAGAGTGTGCAATGCAGGCAGACGTGCTGCAAATAACGTTCCAATACTGTGAATTGACAAAAGTACAATAGCCACGTTTAGGATGCCACTAGGTACACTGACTGTTTGGTAGTATAATGGCTGAGTTTAAAAAAGTTAGAGTGTGCAATGCAGGCAGACGTGCTGCAAATAACGTTCCAATACTGTGAATTGACAAAAGTACAATAGCCACGTTTAGGATACAACTAGGTACAGTGAGTGTTTGCTAGTATAATGGCTGAGTTTAAAAAAGTTAGAGTGTGCAATGCAGGCAGACGTGCTGCAAATAACGTTCCAATACTGTGAATTGACAAAAGTACAATAGCCACGTTTAGGATACAACTAGGTACAGTGAGTGTTTGCTAGTATAATGGCTGAGTTTAAAAAAGTTAGAGTGTGCAATGCAGGCAGACGTGCTGCAAATAACGTTCCAATACTGTGAATTGACAAAAGTACAATAGCCACGTTTAGGATGCCACTAGGTACACTGACTGTTTGGTAGTATAATGGCTGAGTTTAAAAAAGTTAGAGTGTGCAATGCAGGCAGACGTGCTGCAAATAACGTTCCAATACTGTGAATTGACAAAAGTACAATAGCCACGTTTAGGATGCCACTAGGTACACTGACTGTTTGGTAGTATAATGGCTGAGTTTAAAAAAGTTAGAGTGTGCAATGCAGGCAGACGTGCTGCAAATAACGTTCCAATACTGTGAATTGACAAAAGTACAATAGCCACGTTTAGGATACAACTAGGTACAGTGAGTGTTTGCTAGTATAATGGCTGAGTTTAAAAAAGTTAGAGTGTGCAATGCAGGCAGACGTGCTGCAAATAACGTTCCAATACTGTGAATTGACAAAAGTACAATAGCCACGTTTAGGATGCCACTAGGTACAGTGAGTGTTTGCTAGTATAATGGCTGAGTTTAAAAAAGTTAGAGTGTGCAATGCAGGCAGACGTGCTGCAAATAACGTTCCAATACTGTGAATTGACAAAAGTACAATAGCCACGTTTAGGATGCCACTAGGTACACTGACTGTTTGCTAGTATAATGGCTGAGTTTAAAAAAGTTAGAGTGTGCAATGCAGGCAGACGTGCTGCAAATAACGTTCCAATACTGTGAATTGACAAAAGTACAATAGCCACGTTTAGGATGCCACTAGGTACACTGACTGTTTGCTAGTATAATGGCTGAGTTTAAAAAAGTTAGAGTGTGCAATGCAGGCAGACGTGCTGCAAATAACGTTCCAATACTGTGAATTGACAAAAGTACAATAGCCACGTTTAGGATGCCACTAGGTACACTGACTGTTTGGTAGTATAATGGCTGAGTTTAAAAAAGTTAGAGTGTGCAATGCAGGCAGACGTGCTGCAAATAACGTTCCAATACTGTGAATTGACAAAAGTACAATAGCCACGTTTAGGATGCCACTAGGTACACTGACTGTTTGGTAGTATAATGGCTGAGTTTAAAAAAGTTAGAGTGTGCAATGCAGGCAGACGTGCTGCAAATAACGTTCCAATACTGTGAATTGACAAAAGTACAATAACCACGTTTAGGATACAACTAGGTACAGTGAGTGTTTGCTAGTATAATGGCTGAGTTTAAAAAAGTTAGAGTGTGCAATGCAGGCAGACGTGCTGCAAATAACGTTCCAATACTGTGAATTGACAAAAGTACAATAGCCACGTTTAGGATACAACTAGGTACAGTGAGTGTTTGCTAGTATAATGGCTGAGTTTAAAAAAGTTAGAGTGTGCAATGCAGGCAGACGTGCTGCAAATAACGTTCCAATACTGTGAATTGACAAAAGTACAATAGCCACGTTTAGGATGCCACTAGGTACAGTGAGTGTTTGCTAGTATAATGGCTGAGTTTAAAAAAGTTAGAGTGTGCAATGCAGGCAGACGTGCTGCAAATAACGTTCCAATACTGTGAATTGACAAAAGTACAATAGCCACGTTTAGGATGCCACTAGGTACACTGACTGTTTGCTAGTATAATGGCTGAGTTTAAAAAAGTTAGAGTGTGCAATGCAGGCAGACGTGCTGCAAATAACGTTCCAATACTGTGAATTGACAAAAGTACAATAGCCACGTTTAGGATGCCACTAGGTACACTGACTGTTTGCTAGTATAATGGCTGAGTTTAAAAAAGTTAGAGTGTGCAATGCAGGCAGACGTGCTCTGCAAATGTCTTAGCACTAGTGGGACTATAGCAAAGTCCAATAGCCACGTATAGGATGCCACTAGGTACACTGAGTGTGTGCTAGTATAATGGCTTCGTTATAATTAGTTGGAGTGTGCAACGCAGGCAGATGCGCTCTGCAAATGTCTTGGCACTAGTGGGACTATAGCAAAGTCCAATAGCCACGTATAGGATGCCACTAGGTACACTGAGTGTTTGCTAGTATAATGGCTTCGTTATAATTAGTTGGAGTGTGCAACGCAGGCAGATGCGCTCTGCAAATGTCTTGGCCCTAGTGGGACTATAGCAAAGTCCAATAGCCACGTATAGGATGCCACTAGGTACACTGAGTGTTTGCTAGTATAATGGCTTAGTTATAATGAGTTGGAGTGTGCAACGCAGGCAGATGCGCTCTGCAAATGTCTTGGCACTAGTGGGACTATAGCAAAGTCCAATAGCCACGTATAGGATGCCACTAGGTACACTGAGTGTTTGCTAGTATAATGGCTTAGTTATAATGAGTTGGAGTGTGCAACGCAGGCAGATGCGCTCTGCAAATGTCTTGGCACTAGTGGGACTATAGCAAAGTCCAATAGCCACGTATAGGATGCCACTAGGTACACTGAGTGTTTGCTAGTATAATGGCTTCGTTATAATTTGTTGGAGTGTGCAACGCAGGCAGATGCGCTCTGCAAATGTCTTGGCACTAGTGGGACTATAGCAAAGTCCAATAGCCACGTATAGGATGCCACTAGGTACACTGAGTGTTTGCTAGTATAATGGCTTCGTTATAATTAGTTGGAGTGTGCAACGCAGGCAGATGCGCTCTGCAAATGTCTTGGCACTAGTGGGACTATAGCAAAGTCCAATAGCCACGTATAGGATGCCACTAGGTACACTGAGTGTTTGCTAGTATAATGGCTTCGTTATAATTAGTTGGAGTGTGCAACGCAGGCAGATGCGCTCTGCAAATGTCTTGGCCCTAGTGGGACTATAGCAAAGTCCAATAGCCACGTATAGGATGCCACTAGGTACACTGAGTGTTTGCTAGTATAATGGCTTAGTTATAATGAGTTGGAGTGTGCAACGCAGGCAGATGCGCTCTGCAAATGTCTTGGCACTAGTGGGACTATAGCAAAGTCCAATAGCCACGTATAGGATGCCACTAGGTACACTGAGTGTTTGCTAGTATAATGGCTTAGTTATAATGAGTTGGAGTGTGCAAAGCAGGCAGATGCGCTCTGCAAATGTCTTGGCACTAGTGGGACTATAGCAAAGTCCAATAGCCATGTATAGGATGCCACTAGGTACACTGAGTGTTTGCTAGTATAATGGCTTCGTTATAATTTGTTGGAGTGTGCAACGCAGGCAGATGCGCTCTGCAAATGTCTTGGCACTAGTGGGACTATAGCAAAGTCCAATAGCCACGTATAGGATGCCACTAGGTACACTGAGTGTTTGCTAGTATAATGGCTTCGTTATAATTAGTTGGAGTGTGCAACGCAGGCAGATGCGCTCTGCAAATGTCTTGGCACTAGTGGGACTATAGCAAAGTCCAATAGCCACGTATAGGATGCCACTAGGTACACTGAGTGTTTGCTAGTATAATGGCTTCGTTATAATTTGTTGGAGTGTGCAACGCAGGCAGATGCGCTCTGCAAATGTCTTGGCACTAGTGGGACTATAGCAAAGTCCAATAGCCACGTATAGGATGCCACTAGGTACACTGAGTGTTTGCTAGTATAATGGCTTCGTTATAATTAGTTGGAGTGTGCAACGCAGGCAGATGCGCTCTGCAAATGTCTTGGCACTAGTGGGACTATAGCAAAGTCCAATAGCCACGTATAGGATGCCACTAGGTACACTGAGTGTTTGCTAGTATAATGGCTGAGTTTAAAAAACTTGGAGTGTGCAATGCAGGCAGATGTGCTCTGCTAATGTCTTTGCACTAGTGGGACTATAGCAAAGTCCAATAGCCACGTATAAGATGCCACTAGGTACACTGAGTGTGTGCTAGTATAATGGCTTAGTTATAATTCGTTGGAGTGTGCAACGCAGGCAGACGTGCTGCAAATGTCTTGGCACTAGTGGGACTATAGCAAAGTCCAATAGCCACGTATAGGATGCCACTAGGTACACTGAGTGTTTGCTAGTATAATGGCTTCGTTATAATTTGTTGGAGTGTGCAACGCAGGCAGATGCGCTCTGCAAATGTCTTGGCCCTAGTGGGACTATAGCAAAGTCCAATAGCCACGTATAGGATGCCACTAGGTACACTGAGTGTTTGCTAGTATAATGGCTGAGTTTAAAAAACTTGGAGTGTGCAATGCAGGCAGATGTGCTCTGCTAATGTCTTTGCACTAGTGGGACTATAGCAAAGTCCAATAGCCACGTATAGGATGCCACTAGGGTACACTGAGTGTTTGCTAGTAAAATTGCTTAGTTTAAAAAACTTGGAGTGTGCAATGCAGGCAGATGTGCTCTGCAAATGTCTTTGCACTAGTGGGACTATAGCAAAGTCCAATAGCCACAGATAGGATGCCACTAGGTACACTGAGTGTTTGCTAGTATAATGGCTTACTTAGAATGAGTTGGAGTGTGCAGAGGACAAGAGGGTACAGTGGCAGGATTGTGGTGCTCTGGGTAGAGGAATGGAAGCCTGCCTTTCTATTCCCTCCTAATGGTGAAATGCAGGGAGGAAATCCCTGACCTGGGCTACACAGACGCTGTTGCTGTTTGCAGGACCTGTCACCTATGGCTCTCTGACCCTGCCGGTACGAGCCCTTAAAAGGACTGCTAGAATGTGCTCTCCCTAAGCTGTCTAACGCTGTGTATGCAGCGCATACAGCTGTATCGGCGATAGGACAAAGGACGGAACTGCGACAGTGATGTCTGACACCAAAGACGCAGAAGGCAGATAATGGCGATCGTGAAGAAAATGTCCGGTTTTATAATGCAGGGACATGTGACATGCAGATCCTATCACACATGCCGTTGCTTCTCTGCCTCAAAGTCCACTTAGGTGTGTGTGTGTCTGTGATTGGCTGACATGCTGGCCAGCCCCACAAGACGCGCGCGCTTAGGGAAGGAAGACAAGAAAAAAAAAAAAAAAAATGGCGATCGCCATTATAGAAACAGCAGTGATCTGAAGGCGCTGTTCACGCACACTATACACTGAAATGTGATAATAGTTTGATTCACAGAGTGACTTACACTATTACAGCAGAAACCAAGCTAAGATTTAGCTGTTTTTTGGCTGCTAGAACCGTTCTCGAACGTTTCTAGAACTATCGAGCTTTTGCAAAAAGCTCGAGTTCTAGTTCGATCTAGAACATGCCCCAAAATCACTCGAGCCTAGAACTGGAGAACCACGAACCACGAACCGCGCTCAACTCTAATCAGCTGTGAGCCGCGGGACACACCTCTAAAATTGGAGCAGTTCATGGAATGAGGCTGCATTGCTCTCTCCTCTCTCTCTTCCTTCTCTCTCCTCTCTCTCTTCTCTCTCTCTCTTTCTCTCTTCTCTCTCTCTCTTTCTCTCTTTCTTTCTCTCTTATTCTCTCTTTATCTCTTTTTCTCTCTTTCTCTTTTTTTCTCTCTTTTTCTCTCTTTCTCTCTCTTTCTCTCTCTTCTCTCTCCTCTTCTTTCTCTCCTCTCTCCCTCTCTCTTCTCTTTTCTCTCTCTTTTCTCAATCTTTTCTCTCTCTCAGACCTAGCGATGATCAGCTAATGCGGTCACCTGATGGAATCAGCTGACAATATAAGTCAAGCGGTGAGGCCGGCTTTTTACCGCCCGGCTGTCTAAACTATCAACTGCTGCTGTCGGATAGGAGTCTGCACAGTAGTGTGTAGTTTGTTTTTTGTTGTTTTTTTTGTCCTGATGCATCAGCTGATTGTATAAAAGCCGCTTATACAATCAGCTGCTGTGTCATGTGATTCAGGCCCTTGAAGGTGACACATCATCTGATCGCTTTGCCTTCCAGCAAACCAATCAGATGATATTGGATCCGGATTGGATGGCGCAGGACCCTTGACCCAGGATTACTTTGGAGGGGGGTTCTTTATTTCAATAAACATGGAGTCACTAATTGTGTTGTGTTTTATTTATAATAAAAATATTTTTGCGTGTTGTGTTTTTTATATCTGTACTAGAAATTCATGGTGGCCATGTCTAATATTGGCGTGACACCATGAATTTCGGGCTTAGAGCCACTTGATAAAATACAGCTAGCCCTAACCCCATTATTACCCAGCGAGCCACCCATCACCAGGGCAGCTGAAGAGTTGGATACAGCGCCAGAAGGTAGCGCTTCTATGAAAGTGCCATTTTCTGGGGTGGCTGCGGACTGCAATTCGCAGCAGGAGTGCCCAGAAAGCTTGGGCACCCTGCTCTGAGGATTCCAATCCCCAGCTGCCTAGTTGTACCTGGCTGGACACAAAAATTGGGCTTAGCCCACATAATTTTTTTTTGGGGGGGGGGGAAACTCCTGCATACAGTCCTGGTTGGAGTATGCTGAGCCTTGTAGTTCTGCAGCTGCTGTCTGTCTGTATGGAGGAGAGCAGACAGCAGCTGCAGAACTACAAGGTTCAGCATGCTCAATTCACTAGTGTATGCAGGAGAGCAGACAGCAGCTACAGAACTCCAAGACTCAGCATGCTCCATCCAGGACTGTATGCAGGAGTTTTTTGCCCCCCCCAAAAAATGACGTGGACTTCGCCATATTATTGTATGCTAGCCAGGTACAGCAGGCAGGTATGGCTGCCCCCAACCCCCAGCTGCCTATTTGTACTCGGCTGAGAACTAAAAAACTAGGGAAGCCTTTTTTTTAATTATTTCATGAATTTCATGAAATAATTAAAAAAAAATCGACATGAGCTTCGCCCCATTTTTGTGGTGTCTTTTTTTTAACCCTTTATTGGAGATTATTAATGGCTGGGTCCAACAGGTACAACTAGGCAGCTGGGGATTGGAATCCGTAGCACAGGTTAGCCCGAGCTTTCTGGGCCCCTCTGCTGCGAATTGCAGTCTGCAGCCGCCCCAGAAAATGGCACTTTCATAGAAGCGCCATCATCTGGCGCTGTATCCAACTCTTCCAGCAGCCCTGAAGCCTGGTGGCTTTCTGGGTAATAATGGGTTAATACTAGCTTTGTTTAACTAGCTAGTATTAAGCCAGAGATTCTTAATGGCAGACAAGTTTGACCCAGCCATTAAGAATCTCCAATAAAGGGTTAAAAAAAAGACACCACACAGAGAAAAAATACTTTAATAGAAATAAATACACAGACACATTTTGAGACTCCATGTTTATTACTCCCTCTCATCCCTCCATGATCCTGGTCTTCTGTCGTCTTTCTCCTTCAACCCATGCAGCTCTGCTACATCAGACAGCACTGCATGGGAGGAAGACGCTGCTGCTCCCCGTGCAGTCTAATCACTCAGTGAGAGTGAGCAGAGGCTGCAGGCTGTAAGCGGTGACATCACCGCTGCCACCATTGCTAAATGCTAAATCTGACAGGTGGGTTACTATAGAAACGGTGCTCCGATCACATGATTCCCGATGCCGCTATTCTCCGGCTGGGGCAGCCAGTCCTTGCATGTGGGCGGAGTCTGTAAAGAGCGCCCACATGCAGGAACGGGGAAGCCAACCATGTGCTAAAGCATCTCGCCGCTACACGGAGATGCACAAACGAGCACGGCGTACCGGAGAGATGCACTGACAGGACCTAGCATGACGTCTAGCCATGTGACCAGTCTGTAGCTAATGAGATAATACACACGTGACTGGTCACATGCTATTTTGACGTCACGGAAGGTCCTATCATCAGTGCTGGTTACCGGGAGGACGCAGCAATTTTCGGAAGGAAAAGCGGTGGGAGACAGAGTGCAGGATGCGTTGCGGGGACCTGTAGGTGTAATGGCAATGTTTATTAACTGTATGTGTAGATGTATAATGTGTTTTTATGTGTTTGTGTTTGCCTGCCATTGTTTTCAATGGGGTTCAAAGGAGTTCGTCGAACATTCGTCGAACGGAGCCTCCGTTTGACGAACCAAACTGAACTCGAACACTAGGGGGGTGGCTCATCTCTAGTTATTACCCACAGTAAAACAAGTATCTATCAAAATTGGCTGAAATGCCCCTCTGAGAGGAAGAAGCCAAAAGAAACATTAAAAAGCCAGATTAATGTTTTCAAATGCACACAGGAACATAGACCTTCATTTTAGATGATATGTCCTGTGATTTGATGAAACTAAAATTGAACTGTTTGGCCATAATGATCATCGGTACGTTTGCAGGAAAAAGGGAGAAGCTTTGAAACCTAAAAATACCATTTCAACTGTGAAACAGGGGGGTGGCAGCATCATATTGTGGGGTTGTTTTGCTGCAGGAAGGACTGGTGCACTTCACAAAATAGATGGTATCATGAGGACAGAAGATTATGTGGCAATAATGAAGCAACACTTCAAGACATCAGCTTAAAGCTTGGGCGGAAATAGGTCTTCCAGATGGACAATGACCTAAAGCATAATGGCAAAATGGTTACAAAGTGACTTAAGGATAACAAAGTCATTGTTTTTGAGTGGCCATCACAAAGCCCTGATCTCAATCCTATTGACAATTTATGGGCAAAGCTAAAAAGGCAGATGCGAGCAAGGCAACCTACAAACATGTCTCAGTTACACCTATTCTGTCAGGAGGAATGGGCTCAAATTCCTATTAACTATTGTGAGAAGCTTGTGGAAGGATATCCAAAATGTTTAATCAAAGTTATACAGTTTCAGGGCATTGGTACCAAATACTAATTAAATGTATGTAAATCTTTGACTTTGCAGAAAGTAATAAAAAGGCCTTAAAACATTCTCTCTTTCATTATTCTGGCATTTGTCAAATATAAATAATTTTGGTAATCCTAATCAACCTAAAACGCGAAAAGTTTAATCTGATTTCATGTCATATAGTGAGATAAACATTCACGTGTTTCTTTTTAGATCGTGTATGTAAACTTCTGGTTTCAACTCTAAAGGGGGCTTTACACGGAGCGATATCGCTAGTGAGCATACACGCCCCCCGTCGTTTGTGCGTCACGGGCAAATCGCTGCCCGTGGCTCCCAATATCGTTAGGAGCCATCACAAGGACTTACCTGCCTAGCGACGTCGCTGTTGCCGGCGAACCGCCTCCTTACGAAGGGGGCGGTTCGTACAGCGTCACAGCAGCATCACTAAGCGGCCGCCCAATAGAAGCGGAGGAGCGGAGATTAGCGAGCGTAACATCCCGCCCACCTCCTTTTTTCCTCATTACCGGCGGCCGCAGGTAAGCTGTAGTTCGTCGTTCCTGAGGTGTCACATGTAGCGATGTGTGCTGCCTCGGGAACGACGAACATCCTGCATCCTCAACAATCAACGATTTTTTGAAAATGAACGACGTGTCAACGATGGACGATTTGGTGAGTATTTTCCATCGTTAAAGGCCGCTCATTGGTGTCACACGCAACGACGTCGCTAACGATGCTGGATGTGCGTCACCGAATCCGTGACCCCGGCGATATATCATTAGATATGTCGTTGCTTGTAACGGGGCCTTAAGTGTCCTTCATTGTTGTCAAAAACCTGTTTAGTGTTTTTTGTTGTTTTTTTTGCTGAACTTGCAGGTTTCTGTTCCCAATTTATATCTGGATAGTTGCAGTCCCCCATGATAATGACTTCTCCCTGTTTCGCTGCCTCATCTATTTGCTTTATGAGGATATTTTCTACCATTTACTGTATATTTGGAGACTTATAACAAACCCCTATCAGTATTTCATTATTTTTTCTCCCTCCACTTATCTACACCCATAAGGACTCTACAGTTTCATTAGTATTACATATATTTTCACGTAGGATGGGTTTTAGGGATGATTTTACATATAAACACACACCACGAACTCGTTTATTTGTATGGTCATTTCTGAACATACTATAGCTTTGTAAATTATCAGCCCAGTCATAGCTCTCATCCAACCAGGTCTCCGTTGTCCTCACCATATCATAACTTTTTCCAACAATATTAATTCTAATTCCGCTATCTTGTTGATGAGGCTTCTTGCATTAGTTTACATGTAAGATTTTGTCTGTACTTCTATTCTTGCTTAATACATTGGCTGTCCTCACCTCTCCCCCACGCCACTCCCAATTTCATTACTTATGCCCATGTCACTGTCTGCACTATCTTCCCCTCCTATACAGTAATTGCCCTCTCCCCAGTCCCTAGTTTAAACACTCCTCCAACCTTCTAGCCATTTTTCTCCAGCATAGCTGCACCCTCCCCAATGAGGTGCAGCCCATTCGTAGCATAGGACTTGTAGCCAACAGAGAAGTCAGCCCAGTACACCAGCAGCCCAAAACCCTTTTTCCTACACCAATTTGTGAGCCACTTATTTAGCTCCTCAAGAGGAAGTCAGAACTGCGGTTGCTCTCTCACTTCCTATTGATGTCTGATTTGTTTGAAGTCCAGGAGATTGAAGCCAACTTTGACCAGGCACAGGGCTCTTTTGAGGTAACAACTAGAGATGGGCAAACCAGCAGATGTTCGGTTAGGAAGGACCCCGTGTGGCTTTTTTTTCATTATTTAAACAAATAATTTTAAAAAACTGGCATGCGGTGTCTCCTTAGTTTTGATACCCAGCAAAGATAAAGCAGACAACTGGGGCTGGTATTCTCAGGCTGGGGAGGCCCATGGTTATTGGGCTCTCCCCAGCTTAAAAATAGCAGCCTGAAGCCACCCCAGAATTGTTGTACATCCAATAGATGTGCCAATACTGTCGCTTTACTCGGCTCATCCCGATTGCCATGGAACAGTGGTAATCGGAGTAATTTAACGGTTTAATGACAGTTGATTTTTTTTGTCAAATCACAGCTGTTATTAACCCCTTATATTACCGTGAGGTTAGTAATTGGTATGGGTCTATGAGACCCTCCATTACTAATCATGAAAGTAAAAAGAAATAAGCAAAAAACACAGAGCAAAATCTTTCATTTTCAAAAAAATCCAATCTTTCTCCAATTTATTATCCCCCCCAAAACAGCCCTTCGGGTCCAACATAATCCACATCATGACATCCCACGACGATCCCGGGTCTGCTACACCCTAAGTTCACAGTGCACAGTCACATTAGAAAACATGACCGATCACTACGGGACACTATGATGAAGCCGCAGCTTGTGGTTGGTGGGTGGTGACATCAGTGAGTTTACCTGAGGCCACAGCTGATGGTTCCCATGGTAGGCTATGGCAAACATTAAGTATTTGGATGAATTTCCAAAAGCAGTGTGACAGTCATGCAGGAGACTTAGTAACTATAATTGTCCTGCTTTTAATCCCCATTTTGCCTTTTTTTTTTTTTTTAAATCCGGGTGGCTGAATTTGAAGAGTGACATGGACTTCCCTGCATAGTCCATGGTTGGGGTCCGTGCACAGACAGTAGGTGTCTGGTACAGGCCACGAAACCTTACAGAAACCTTACTGATTCTGCTATCACTAGTAATAATTTCACATGAGCCCAGGGAAAAGAAGTGCTGACATGGGAAATGAGTATAAGCTTTTTTATTTTAATGAGGGCAAATATGGTGAATGAGAAGTGGTTGTCCTAGTTGTGGACAACCACTTTAATGTACTGTGATAAAATTTAAGAGTTAATGTTTGCACATGTATGATCTGGTTTATACAAAAAAATTGACAAAATACTGAAACATTGAAGCATGATTTAGCTTTTGGGCCATACTCAATTACTTTTGATCTGTGTCTTTTTATCTTGATTCCTGAAATGTTAAGGAAAATCTGTTCATCATTTATACCCTTTGGGATACATCTTTCTGCTGCTATCATATTATGAAAAACAGATACATTTTTATCAACTGATAAAAAGCTTCTAGCAACATTAAAAAATGTGTGTTAAATAATTTGCTATTGCAATTTCATAACTGTTGAAGTGAACATGATTTTTTAAATTGTTCAACAATTGTAATTCTGGTTTAACATATTTTAGTGGAATTTTTTTTATATTATTTTATTTTGCCTTTCCTCTATTTAAAGGGGTTGTGTCATCTTAATAAATTGATAAGATTCAAAAAGTGCTTGTAAAAGCAAGTGACTTTGCAATGTAAATTATTAAAAATTATCTTCTGGATCTGGTCTTCAGCCTCTTGATAATCAAGGCTTTAGTCGCAGGGTGGATTTTTAGCATGTTGTCAGAGGTCAAGTTGCAGTTCAAGTGAAGGTCTGGGGTGCAGGGTTTCTTTTTATACACACCCACTAATTAAGCGATCATTTAGTGAGCACAGGTGAGGATGTAAACTAGGATTGGGTGCATTACATGGGAAGGTGACAAAACTTTTGTCTTGCCAAAATCTGACCTTTCAGTGTTCATCAAATGATGAATATTTCAGCTTGACAGCAAGTTTATTTTCATAACCTAAACCAAATTTGGGAGGGTATCAGCTTTCAAAAGTGTAATTTATAAATCCAATGGATGAAAGTCAGGTTATAAGCTTTTATTTACATAACATGGATAAGCGGCAGAACTTCTGTCAGGGAGTGTAGATCCACTTGTTAGTAGTGAAGTGGTGTTGGTCCACAAAGCGATTCTGCCATGGGTGCTGCAGAGGAGAGTCCACTATTGACTGCTGCTCACACAGTCTCGCCGCCATATGTAAGGTGGCGTTCCACCTTGCTGTTACGTTGCATATGAGGCAGTGAGCAGGAAGGCTGAAGTGACTTTGCAGCACATACACGCAAGCAGCATTAGGGTGAGAATGTTGAAGTGCACACATACTGCCTGCACGTTCAGTAGAAGCTCTGACATATGTGTGGAATTTTTGAGGAAGCTCTGCACCATGAAATTCAGTACATGCACCAGGCAAGCAATGTGTGTCAAGCCACGTAGGCTCAGAGCTGTGACAAGATATTGGCCATTATCGCACACCCACCTGTCATGGGTATGTCATGGGTGACACAGTCCTGTGGTTTCTGGCAATAGAAGGTCACAGCGTTTGGTTGTGCAAACTGCTCCCGTAGTTTCTATATTTTCTGCTTGGTTTTCAACCCTTTCCTTTTAGGACCTTGCAGAGTTTCTCAGTCTGTCAGCTGCTTTTCATCAGTACTTTCCTTGTGTCTTTATATACCTTTGTTAAGGGAGACATAAATTACAGTGATGCAATCCAAGTTATGCATCTCCACCTTAAATCTGTCTGAATCCAAATCATGAGTCATTTGGTCAGTAGCATGCTATACATCCACACCGGACCAGTAAGAGATGGTACACTGATCTAGGTAGAACAAAGGTTCCCAACTCCAGTCCTCAAGGCACACCAACAGTGTATGTTTTCAGGATTTCTTTAGCATTGCATGGGTGTTGGATTCAGCACCTTTGCAGGTGATTAAATTATCACCTGTGCAATACTAAGGAAATCCTGAAAACATGCACTGTTGGTGTGCCTTGAGGACTGGAGTTGGGAACCTCTGAGGTAGAACATGTGACTGGTTTAATTATGGAAGTTCACATACATTTAATCAGTTGGCTGGGAGACAATAATATGTAACACATCTCCTATTGGGTAAACTGTAAAAAGTGCTTTTTCTTAGATACACTATATGTATACTATATACGTGTTTCCTCATTTATATTAAGCTAAGTCAGCATGATTCACTTATCACATGAAAGTCCCAGAATGTCTGGTGAGTCTTATGATATTGCTGAATGCAGATATAGGTGTGGTACATATTTCAAGCACCATCTTAAGTCTTGTTTTTGGATATCTTCATATCATTCTTAATACTCATAACAGTTCATAATCATGTCCATAACACCTTCACTTCCAATTACTCGGCGTTGGTGATATTTAATTTACCTCTTACAAGTCTTCAGTGCAAGCAGTCGGATTGCATACATCAGGAGAATCTTGGTGGCTGTTACAATACCTCTTCCTAAGTCAACTGGAGATAATTTTTTTCGTTGTTTTCCCTTGTTTGGTATCCCAGTGTGTCTTTCAGCACCTAGTTGGGTTGATGAAGAGCTCATACCATCCGTTCCCTACCTAAGGCACAGATCAGGGTCAGCCTATCCAACTCAGTAGATTGGTGCAGAACCTATCTAGGCCGGTGAGGGAACCCATGGCCCCACGGTAGGCTTAGTAAGGGGTCACCATCTTGTTTTACCTAGGCACAGGGTTTCCCCTCACTTCTCTTTTGCCATTTGCTTGGTACTTCCCCATACCAAGCTTGACACCACCAGGCCTGTTGGAGGAGATCTCCAAGGGATCTCTCTCTCAGGGTCTCAGAGGAGGAGTCCAAATCAGAACTGTGCAGATGTATATGAATCAAGAAAAATAACCACAGAGAGACATGTCTCTATCAGGGAGAAGCTAAATGCTCTTCTGACCCTTGTATTCAACACATAGCATATGTATATACAGCTTACTCAATATCTCCATGTTATCTTTTAACCAACCAGCTAGCCGGGCACAGTTTATTTCTTATTTGAACAGTCTTAGCAACATTTGTTAGCAAAACATTCAAGTGTGTTTAGACATAGATGTGAGTCTATGAATGGAACAATGTCAGTTACTTATTCTCTTCTATTCATGAATGTCAGTTACCCATCTAAAACTACAGATAAGCATTCTACCATGAATAGAAGAATGCGAGTTATCTATTGTGAGGGTCGGGGAGGACTGGTAGGCCCAGGAGGTGGATCCACTGGACCGAGCGCCCCACCTGGAGAGCAGGGTACACGGTAGCTGGAGTACTAGCGTGGCAGGAACAGGAAGAACCAGGTCACCAGGGTTATGGAGTCCCATAGGACAGGTGAGTGGGCGCAGCCCGGTCCTATACAGAGGCATCAGTCAGAGTCAGACTCCTGAGACCTGGAACAGGACTCAGGGGAAGCAAGAGCGGGAGCAGCAGGTGTGACCGGTGGATGCATTTACTGGACCAGTGAGCAAGGAGCGGTGGTGCGATGGCGAGACTGGATCAGTGAGCAAGGAGCGGTGGTGCGATGGCGAGACTGGATCAGTGAGCATGGAGCGGTGCAATACAGGTGCGACTGGCTCAGTAGGTATGGAGCGGTGGTGCGATGCAGGTGCGACTGGCTCAGTAGGTACGGAGCGGTGGTGCGATGCAGGTGCGACTGGCTCAGTAGGTACGGAGCGGTGGTGCGATGCAGGGACCGGCTCAGTGAGCAAGGAGCGGTGGTGCGATGGTGAGACCGGCTCAGTAGGTAAGGAGCGGTGCCGAGGCATCGGGAGCGTGACAGTACCCCCCCTTTAAGCCCCCCCTCCGAGCAAAGGACCCCCGGGGCACCCTGGACCGAGCCTCCGGACCGTAACCCAGCGCAAAAGCAAGGAAGGACTGCTGACCCCATGCACCCTTCTGGACCGCAACACACTTAACCGAAGATTTTCCAGCAGTGGCAACGGAAGCAACGGAAAGGAAAGGACAGTCAGAAGCAGGACTGGAATCATGGACGACCAGATCGGGCGTCTTGGACTGGGTACAGGACAATGTCTCATCCTTGGTAGCCGGTGGACTCAAAGTCTCAACTCTAGATGGCAGTGGAATCAAAGTCTCAGATGCCTGGGGCAGTGGAACGTCGCTGGATAGCGTCGTCTCTTCTTCAGGATCCTGCAGCTTGACTGAGTCAAGTGCCAGGGGCTAAGGAACAGGCTGCAAGCAGGTTTCGTGGCACAAGGGACTCCAGTGGGTAATCGCGCCAGAGCACCAACTAACAGGGTCATGGAGTTTCAGCCAGGGCAGGCCCAACAGGAGCTCAGGAGCCATCCTCGGGATCACATAGAAGGCAATAGTCTCTGTATGCGAAGTGCCAACCTGGAAGTTAATGGGCTCGGTAGTATACCGGACAGGCTCGTAGAGCGGTTTGCCGTCTACGGAGGCGAACCAGAGGGGCTTCTTCAGCGGAGTGACAGGGATCTGGTATTTGTCTACTGTGGTCTGGTGGATAAAGTTGCCTGCTGCCCCGGAATCGATGTGGGCCTCTGACAAAAACCGGGTCCCCTCTGTTGTCACCTGAACTGTCTGTTTAACTGGGACTGAAGGGATTCCGGTGGCAAGGGTGGCGGTTCCCACCATCCCTTGGACCTGGGGTCTACCAGGTTTCTCAGGGCATGTTCGAAGCATATGTGACCTGTCTCCACAATAGAAGCACAGGCCCCGGGCGAGCCGTTCTGCACGGTGTTGCTTGGCTTGGGTCAGACGGTCCACTTGCATGGGTTCTGGTGACAATTCACGGATAGGCAGGGACAAGGGTGTGGTAGGTTTCTGTGGGGGCAAGACGTGGCGAGGTAGTCACTTCTCCCGGACTACCTCCTGGGCACGCTCCAGAAAACGGAGGTCAATCCGGGTGGCCAGGGAAATCAAAGCATCCAAGGTGCGTGGAACTTCACGGCCGGTGAGTTCGTCTTTAATACGACCAGAGAGACCCTCCCAAAAGACCGCCGTTAAGGCCTCATTGTTCCAGCCCAGCTCCGAAGCGAGCGTGCGGAACTGTATGGCATACTGGCTGACTGCTTGGGTCCCTTGGCGTAGCCGGAGGAGCGTAGAGGTCACTGCGGTAGTTCGTCCAGGTTTGTCGAAGGTGCCCCGGAAGGCTCGTAGGAACTCCTGGATATCGGTGGTCATCGGGTCCTCGTTCTCCCACAGGGGGTTAATCCAAGCCAGGGCTTCACCTTCCAGGTGTGACATCAGGAACACCACCTTGGCCTGATCTGAGGCGAACAAGTGCGGGAGCAACTGGAAGTGCAAGAAGCACTGGTTCAGGGAGCCTTGGCAGGACTTGGGATCCCCTGCATAGTGAGGTGGAGCAGCAAGGCGAAGTTGCGAGGCCGTGGAGACAACTGGTTTGGACCTGGAGACTGGTTGCTGCGTGGACTGAGACGAGGCGGCGATCTGCAGCGCATATAACCGGTGATCCACGGACGTCATGAACTTCAGCATCCGGTTCAGGGTTTCGCGCTGTTGCGCTAGCTCCTGGTGCAGCTCAGCCAGCTCTGATTTCTGTGCTTCAGCGGAATCCATGGCCTGATCATACTGTGAGGGCCAGGGAGGCCTGGTAGGCCCAGGAGGTGGATCCACTGGACCGAGCACCCCACCTGGAGGGCAGGGTACACGGTAGCTGGAGCACTAGCGTGGCAGGAATGGGAAGAACCAGGTCCCCAGGGTCATGGAGTCCCATAGGACAGTACAGGAACAGGTGCAGGTATCAGGAAACAAAGACAAGACCAGGTCACTAGGGTCACAGCGTACTTTAAGGCAGTAATACAGGAAACAGGAACAAAAGGACCTGAGCACCTAGCTCACAAGACAAAGCAAAGAAACACAAGCGATGATCAGGCCCTGCCCACATGGAAAGGCCAGTCTTATATACCCAGCACAGCCTCAAGTCATTTCCTGTTGCAGCAGTGCTGGGCCTATAAGACCAGGTGAGTGGGTGCGGCCCGGTCTGATACAGAGGCATCAGTCAGAGTCAGACTCCTGAGACCTGGAACAGGACTCAGGGGAGAAAGAGCGGGAGCAGCAGGCATGACCGGTGGACGCATGGACTGAACCAGTGAGCAAGGAGCGGTGGTGCGATGGCAAGACTGGATTAGTGAGCAAGGAGCGGTGGTGCAATGGCAAAACTGGATCAGTGAGCACAGAGCAATACAGGTGAACTGGCTCAGTAGGTACGGAGCGGTGGTGCGATGCAGGTGCAACTGGCTCAGTAGGTACGGAGCGGTGGTGCGATGCAGGGACCGGCTCAGTGAGCAAGGAGCTGTGGTGTGATGGTGAGACCGGCTCAGTAGGTAAGGAGCGGTGCCGAGGCATCGGAAGCGTGACATCTATCTGAAACCACAGATAAGAATTCATCTATGAATACAAGAATTCTAGTTATCTATCTGAAACCACAGATAAGTATCTCTTCTATTCATGAACTAAAACTTATTCTACATAGCCCTAAGCATAATATGTTTTGGTTATATATTCCGTAAATATTTCAATTAGGTATATATAGAGAAGCAATACATAAAGCATTCAAAGGACATATTATTTTATTATTATACTGGACAAACGATTCATAGCCTAGGCCTTCACAGGCTGAGTTGGAGGTTCACCTTCAACAGCCACTCATCAGTTTCTGTTTTATGCCCATACACATTTCTTGCGTGGTGAGGTTTGTTTGCACCTCAGGCAGATGAGTTTAAGAATGGCCTGCTGTTATTTACTCCTTGCTGTGCTGAAGTTGGTGGTGCAGGTCTTACTCTGACTAGATCAGAAGGGAGTAAGAAGAGGTGGAAGAAGCGGAGTAAGAGGGAGAAGCAACACTGAGGCGGGCTTTGCACACTACGACATCGCAGGTGCGATGTCGGTGGGGTCAAATTGAAAATGACGTACTTCCGGCATCGCATGCGACACCGTAGTGTGTAAAGGCTCGATGATACAATTAACGAGCGCAAAAGCGTCGTAATCGTATCATCGTGCAGCGTCGGCGTAATCCATGATTACGCTGACGCGATAGTCCGATGTTGTTCCTCGTTCCTGCGGCAGCACACATCGCTGTGTGTGAAGCCGCAGGAGCAAGGAACATCTCCTACCGGCGTCACTGCAGCTTCCGTAGGATATGCGGAAGGAAGGAGGTAGGCAGGATGTTTACATCCCGCTCATCTCCGCCCCTCCGCTCCTATTGGCTGCCTGCTGTGTGACGTCGCAGTGACGCCATACGACCCGCCCCCTTAATAAGGAGGCGGGTCGCCTGCCAGAGCGACGGTCGCAGGACAGGTGAGTCCATGTGAAGCTGCCGTAGCGATAATGTTTGCTATGGCAGCTATCACAAGGATATCGCAGTTGCGACGGGGGCGGGCACTGTCGCGCTCGGCATCGTAGCATCGGCTTGCGATGTCGTAGTGTGCAAAGTGCCCATGACTGACAAAAGTCTAGCATTCCGAGGTGGTGGTAAGGTATGTGCTTGAACGCCTGGAGCCTCATGCACATCCACCACTACGTTTACTCAGCGTGCAGTTAAAGAGTTATACCTTCCCAGCCCTTGCTTATTGGTTCAAGTATCCATAGTTATGTTTACCTTTCCATTTATTGACTTGCGGAGTGAACAATAGTGGCAGCTGGGAACAACATTATTTGGTACAACCACAGACATAGTTTGTTGGAAACTGTCCGTCTCCACCAACAAGAATGTCATAATTTCAAAGGCAAGCATTTTGGAAGTTCTATCATTCAGGATGAGGGCTCGTGGGTGGCTAAACGTGTATTTCCTCTTTTTGTTGATGATTTGGGGATGGAGAGTTGCAGACGTCTGTGGGACTGTGTGGATATAGTACGTGATGCTGGTGGTGGTAGTTGTGTTGATGGTGGTGCTGTTGTTGCCACATCATGTGCTTGTGGGGAAGAAAGCGACCCTTGTGGTCATGAGCAGATGCCAACCCAACAGCTGAAGAGGCTAACACCGCAGCAGAAGAGGGAACAAGAGGAGCCAGAGTTCTTGCCTTATTTCTCACGAAATTATTCCATTCTACCTCCTGCTTGGAAGTTAGATGATAAGGGATGAGCGAATGTATTCGCCACTATTCAGTATCCGATGGATAATAGGGTATCCGAGGTATTCGCTATCCGATGGCTAATATGGTATTCGCTCCGGTACTTTCATTTTCGTTTCTGGACTTCCTGGCGCCATTTTCCAGCCAATGAACACATCTGACGTTGCATGACCTCACAGTAACGCCGCTGCCCTCTTTGTTGTGGTATTACTGTGATTGGCTTGGCCGCACACCGTTATAGGGGCTATATAAGGAAGCCGCCCTTTTGTGTGTGCACATTCATTCCTGAGCTGCCGATGTAGTGAGACTGTTCTGTTTGCGGTACAGCGTTTTTCCAGCCAACTAATAATAGTCCTTCTAAGGGCTGAAGCTATTTAGCATTTCCTGTTAGCGACTGTGTAAATCATAGAAACAGGTATAGGGGCAGTGCAGTTCGTTCTATGAGATAGTGTTCCTGCTGCAGAATCCAAAATAGTCCTTTTAAGGGCTGAAGACAGTGTCCACTTTACTAACAGCTGTGTAAATAATAGAACTGCTGCTGCAAAACAAAATCCTCTTCTTAGTGCTGCATACGGTCTGTTCCTGCAGTGTGTGATATAGGGGCAGCTAGGGACAGCTTACTCACAGACAGGGAGAGATTTAAAACTGACCTGACATCTGCTACTAATAATCAACAATCTCAGCACTGCTACATCCCTTGTGTCTGTTATACTAGCTATAGGTATTACAATTTGCAAAAAAAGGTCCCAAAATTGTAAAAACAAGGGGTTCAGGTGTAGTGTAGTGCCTATCAGCCACCATCTCAATTCAAAGTCTGAGTGTTACCCAATTTTTATTAATACTTGGTGTCAAGGGTGCTTTACACGCTGCGACATCGCCAGTGATAGTTAGCGATGTCGTGTGTGATAGCACCCGCCCCCATCGTTCGTGCGACATTT
This sequence comes from Anomaloglossus baeobatrachus, assembly GCF_048569485.1. Classification (NCBI taxonomy): domain Eukaryota; kingdom Metazoa; phylum Chordata; class Amphibia; order Anura; family Aromobatidae; genus Anomaloglossus; species Anomaloglossus baeobatrachus. The sequence continues at coordinate 188,379,663 of NC_134359.1, forward strand.
GGTGATCGCTGCCGTAGCGAACATTATCGCTACGGCAACATCACATGCACATACCTTTTCAGCGACGTCGCTGTGAACGACAAACAATCCCTCCTTCAAGAGGGAAGGTGCGTTCAGCGTCATAGCGATGTCACTGCGGCGTCACTAAGCGGCTGCCGAATAGCAGAGGAGGGGAGGAGATGAGCTGCCGGAACATGACGCCCACCTCCTTCCTTCCTCATTGCCGGTGGACGGCAGGTAAGGAAATGTTCGTCGCTCCTGCGATGTCACACGTAGCGATGTGTGATGCCGCAGAGACAACGAACAACCTCGCTGCTGACCAGACAACGATTTTTGGTAAATGAACAACGTCTCACAGACCAACGATTTTTGCCTCTTTTGCGATCGTTTAAGGTCGCACATAGGTGTTACATGCTGCGATGTCGCTAACGACGCCGGATGTGCGTCACAAACACCGTGACCCCGACGATATATTGTTAGCAATGTCGCAGCATGTAAATGGCCCTTCAGGGTCAGTTATTGTGCCTCAAGGCCAGTACCTTCCTACTAGCCACCTAGCATATTTTGGAGGGCTTCATATCTTACAGCACCTACATAGTGGCTTGCTGCAACTAACACACAGTCTCAGTGTTACCCAATTTTTATTAATACTTGATGTCAAGTCCAGTAATTTTGCCTAAAGGCCAGTACCTTCCTACCAGCCACCTAGCATATTTTGGGGGCTTTCACATCTTATAGCACCTACATAGTAGCTTTCTGCAACTAACACACAGTCTCAGTGTTACCCAATTTTTAGTCATACTTGGTGTCAGGGTCAGTAATTGTGCCTCAAGGCCAGTACCTTCCTACCAGCCATCTAGCATATTTGGGGGGGGCTTCATATGTTACAACACCTACATAGTGGCTTGCTGCAACTAACACACAGTCTTTAGTGTTACCCAATTTTTATTAATACTTGGTGTCAGGTCAGTAATTGTGCCTCAAGGCCAGTACCTTCCTAGCAACAACCTTGCATAGTTTTGGGGGCTTCATCTCTTACAGAACCTAGATAGTGGCTTGCTGCAACTAACACACAGTCTTAGTGTTACCCAATTTGTATTAATACTTGGTGTCAGGGTCAGTAATTGTGCCTCACGGCCAGTACCTTCCTAGCAACAACCTTGTATAGTTTTGGGGGGCTTCATATCTTACAGCACCTACATAGTGGCTTGCTGCAACTAACACACAGTCTCAGTGTTAGCCAATTTTTATTCATACTTGGTGTCAGGGTCAGTAATTGTGCCTCACGGCCAGTACCTTCCAAGCAACAAGCTACCATATTTTGGGGGCTTCATATCTTACAGCACCTACATAGTGGCTTGCTCTTACTAAAACATAGTCTGAGTGGCAAAAAACAATTCCAAAAAGAAAAGTGTTGTCAAACCCTGTTTTCTTTTGGGGCTGAAAGACATTCACAACATCTTTGTCAACTCCTCCAAGTGGTAGTTTGTCCAATAAAGGTACCTTTTGGTTTTTAGACTTACAGACACAGCTATCGTGAGAAATTATAACGCAAGTTTAACAACCCGGCATAAGTGTTGTTCCACTGCCTATAGAAAAGGTCATGTTACAGTGTTCCCCTTGAATAATCAAACCAAAAAAATGGGAAAAAGAGGGGGTAAGGGCCATGGACGAGGTGGTAGTGACAGTGTTGGTCGCCCAAGCAGTGTGATCGAGCCAAAGAAAAAGGTTCCTGCTTTATCTACCTCTGCTTTCCTATCCCAATTTTCTTCTCCACGTGGTAAAGCACTCTTGCGCCCTGAACAATGCGAACAGGTAACGGGTTGGCTAGCAGAAAATGGCTCCAGTTACTTGTCGAGTAGCAAATCCCAAGGGTCCACACAGACAGACTTGAGTAGCCCAGAGGCTGGCCCATCGAATCCTCAGCCTGGTCATGCTTCCTCACAACATCAGTATTCTAAGGAAACATATGACACCAAAGCAGGTTACTCTGAGGAACTGTTTACAGGACCCTTTGACCTTTCTTGCCTCTCACCGCGCAACACCACCACTGCAGGTGTGGCTGTGGTGTGCAGTGATACACAGATCTTTGAGCACCCATAGCCAGAAGAAAGCCATGTTGTTGGCGGTGACATGCTGGACAATCAGGTGGAAGTGTTGGAGGATGATGAGACACAGTTGCTCTCAGGTCAGCCTGAAACCTCCATTCCCAAAGATATTGATCTTCGAAGACGACATGGTCAATGATGAGGTGACTGATCCAACATGGGCAGGTGGCATGGATTATGAGAGCAGCAGTGCAGAGGAGCATGTGCCCATAGTCCACAATAGGGCTGTAAGACATAGGGTTTCGACCACTGACAGAAGTCAATCAACTGTGCACATGACACCACCACCTGTGCAATCTCAGAGTCCAAGTGTCCGTGCACCACCTCAGCCATCTCAGAGTCAAAGGGTCCGTGGTGCGATTGTGTGGGAGTTTTTTTTCCAAGAGTCCTTCGGACCAGACGGTTGCCATTTATCAAATCTGTCAGACTAAGCTTAAAAGAGGCAATAATACTTCCAGCTTGGGCACCTCCAGTATGAGAAACCATATGTTAGCCAACCACACCACTAGGTGGTTGACAGCTCTAGGTGAAAAACACGATTTCCAGACTCAAAACTCTGCCACTTCCCCTGGGCTGCCTGCTTCCCAAAGTGGTGTGCAAGAAGGTGGCGCTGATGCCTCCTTCTCCCAACCTGATGTTGGCCAAACTCAATCATCAATGATATCAGCTTTGGTGTCCCAGCGTTCCGTTCAGTTGTCCTTACCATAGACCTTTGAAAAGAAGTGAAAATACCCCGGTTACGCACCCAAGGGCAGAAACCATAACTGCACACATTGCACGATTGATAGCCCTTGAGATGTTGCCGTATTGGCTTGCGGGAACAGAGGCTTTCCGCGACCTTTTGGCGGTGTTAGAACATCGGTACTCTGTGCCTAGCTGCCACTATTTTTCTCGTTGTGCCGTCACCGCGCTCCACAATCATGTGTCTATAAACATCAAATGGGCCAACGCCATAACAGGGAAGGTCCACTTAACCACAGACACGTGGACAAGTAGAAGTGGACAGGGACGCTACATCTCACTGACGGCACACTGGGTGAACCTGGTGGCGGCTGGTACAGAGTCTGAGCCGGCAACATCCCATATAATTCCCACACCCAGAATAGCGGGGCTCACTTCAATCACAGTTTCAGTAGCCTCCTACACAGCAACAACTCCCTCCTCCTCCTACTCTTCATCCGGCTCCTGTGCATCCTCCTCAACATCCGCCGGTGTCCAACCGTCGACATCATTCCCCAGCTGGGATCTCTGCAGCACTACCTCGGCTAAGCGGCAACACTCTCTACTGAAGCTTATCTGTATCGGTGACAAATCTCACACGACACCTGAGCTTTTGAAAGCAATAACTGAGCAGACAGATGAATGGCTTGAGCCTTTGGAACTCCGTCCAGGCATGGTAGTGTGCAATAATGGTCATAATCTGGTGGCGGCTTTAAAGCTGGGAAAGCTTGTACACATTCCTTCTATGGCCCGTGTTGTAAATTTAGTAGTTCAGCACTTTCTGAAGAAATACCCTGGGATACCAAACCTACTTACCAATGTACGACGTATTAGCGCACATTTCCGCAAGTCATCTCCCTCTTTTGCTGGCCTGGCAGTGCTGCAGCAGCGCTTACACTTGCCTCGTCACAGACTAATATGTGACCTCCCTACAAGATGGAATTCAACCTATCATATGTTGGCCAGGATCCATGAGCAGCAGAGGGCAGTATCCCAATTCCAGCTGGAACATGCCCGTCAGACGCAGCTGCCAGACATAAATACTGCCGAGTGGGTGTGGATTGCAGACATTTGTCAGGTCTTGGAGAATTTTGATTACTGTACCAACATTGTGAGCAGTGAAGATGCTGATGTCAGCATTACCATTCCACTGATTTGTTTATTGAAACGCTCTCTGGATGGTCTGACTGACCAAAGTGTTCATGCACCCGAGTTGTCTGTGGATCAAGACTTCACAATGGTTGCTATTAGACACACAACCTCGGCCAACAAGCTCAGGTCACCTTTGCTCAGCATCATGAGGATGAGGATGAGGAGGATGATGAAGAACAAGAATGCTTTGAAGTTGGTAACCAAGGGATTGATAACCCAAGCTTCAGGGCTGACGAGCATGGATGGCCTGAGGAGAAGCAGGAGGAGAAGAGACAGACTGAGGTAGAGAGGAGGTTTAGGGAGACAGAATGTATTCTCAGCAGTGACACACAAAGGTTTCCAGTTTGGAGTCTGGGACACATGGCACAGTTCATGTCACACTGCCTTTCTCATGACTGTCGGATAGTCCACATTTTGGCAGACAACAAATACTGGTTATGTACCTTCCTTGACCCACGCTACAAAGACAAATTTGCTTCGCTACTTGTGGAGGTAAATAAGGATTGTACTACGCAAATATTCAAGAGAACTGTAGTGGAGCATTTGATGAAATGATTACCCTCAGATCATGCTGGCGTTAGAGGTAGCGTGTCATCTCACGCAACAGGATTACAAGAGAGGGCTACGCATAGTAGGAGCAACACAGGCGGGGGACTAATGTGCCAAAACTGGTCCATTTTCCACAAACCATCAACTGTGAATCAGATAACAGTTGGGGGAATGATGACAAGGAGGGAACAGTTAAGTAAGATGGTGAGGGACTATTTAGGTGACTGTATCAGCATGCTTTCCGAGTCTACTGTTCCCTTTAACTATTGGGTTTCCAAGCTCAACACTTGGCCAGACCTCGCATTATATGCTTTGGAAGTTCTAGCTTGCCCTGCTGCGAGTGTGTTGTCTGAGCATGTTTTCAGCTCAGCGGGGTCAATAATAACAGATAGTCGCACACGACTATCCACAGAAAGTGCAGACAGTTTGACCAGGATCAAAATTGAACCATAGATGAATTGCCCCAGAGTATCTCAGTCCGCCTGTTAACAAGACCCAATAATGAGTGTAGTCCCAAAATTTGGATTTCTTAAGTTCAAATAAGTTCTATTGTTTCTCATTCAAGACTATTTTGTCATCTATAATCTAATGACACCACATGACTAATGTAACTTGTTATGCTGCTGCCATGTAATTGTTTGGCCCAATCACCCACGCCAATATTTTTCAAGCCTTTGTACATTATGCACTGGCTCAAGCACTGTCCAGGCTACACTGTCTAGAACATTTGTTCAGGCAATCTCTATTTGTGTTCTTTATTGATGCTGTGCTCCACTGTGTGTTACACATGGCCCCCTGCAAAACCAGAATTTATTTTAGCTTCTTGGCATGTTATGCCCTGTTGCTTATCCTACCAAATTTTTAAAATAAGCTCTTGGGAGCTGTTGGGAGTACCTACTGATTGAGTGCTCCATAGTGTCTGAACCATTATTCCCTGGGGAATCTGAATGTATTAAACTCCTTGGCATGTTATGCCCTGTTGCTTATGCTATCAATTTTTTTAAAATAAGCTGTTGGGAGTTGTTGGGAGTACTTGTGATGCTTAGCTACATGGTGTCTGAACCACTACAACCTAGGGGAACGGAATGTATTAAACGTCTTGGCAAGTTATGCCCTGTTGCTTATGCTACCAATTTTTTTAAAATAAGCTGTTGGGAGCTCTTGGGAGTACCTAGTGATGCTTAGCTACATGATGTATGAACCACTACACCCAAGGTGAACTGAATGTATTAAACTCCTTGGCATGTTATGCCCTGTTGCTTATGCTACCATTTTTTGATAAAAAGCTGTTGGGAGTACCTACTGATGCAGTGCTCCATAGTGTCTGAACCATTATCCCCTGGGGAAACTGAATTTTTTTAAATCCTCGTGTTAGCTACTGTTAGCCTGAGTTCCAGGCTCCAAACTCTGCCCCTTCCCCTGGGCTGCCTGCTTCCCAAAGTGGTGTGCAAGAAGGTGGCGCTGATGCCTCCTTCTCCCATCCTGATGTTGGCCAAACTCAATCATCAACGACCACATCCGCTTCGGTGTCCCAGCGTTCCGTTCAGTTGTCCATACCACAGACCTTCAAAAAGAAGCAAAAATACCCTGTTACGCACCTAAGGGCAGAAACCATAAGTGCACACATTGCACGATTGATAGCCCTTGAGATTTTGCCGTATCGGCTTGTGGGAACAGAGGCTTTCTGCGACCTTTTGGCGGTGTGAGAAAATGAATGTATTAAACTCCATGGCATGTTATGCCTTGTTGCTTATCCTACCAATTTTTTTAAAATAAGCTGTTGGGAGCTGTTGGGAGTACCTTGTGATGCTTAGCTACATGGTGTCTAAACCACCAAATTCTAGGGAAACTGAATATATTAAACTTCTTGGCATGTTATGCCCTGTTGCTTATGCTACCAATTTTTTTTCAATAAGCTTTTGGGAGCTCTTGGAAGTACCTTGTGATGCTTAGCTGCATGATGTCTGAACCACTACACCCTTGGGGAACTGAATATATTAAACTCCTTGGCATGTTATGCCCTATTGGTTATCCTAACATTTTTTTTTAAATAAGATGTTGGCGGAGCTGTTGGGAGTAACTTCTGATGCTGTGCTACATGGTCTTTGAACCATTCCCCTCTGGGGAAATGGAATTTTTCAAAATCCTCGGTGTGAGCTAGTGGAATAAAGCCTGAGTTCCAGAGTTAAACAACTGCCACTTCCATGGTGCTGCATGCTTCACAAACTGCGGTCTAAGAAGCAGGCAATGATGCCTTCTGCTCCCAACCTGCTTTTGCTCAGATGCAATCATCATCAACAACATCAGTTTCGATGTCCCAGTGTGGCGTTCGTTTGTCCATAAAACATACATTTCTGAATCATTTGAATAGAATTTGAATAGGGGGCCAGTGGTGTTGGAGCCGGTGGTGTTGGTGGAGGAAGAGGAGGAGGGCAAGGCCAACACCCAAATGGCCACATTGGCAATAGCACTGTAAACTGTTATGGAGTACATATTCCAACTATCACACTAATGATATAGGGGATGCAGAAAACTACAAATGACTGCCATCCCTCCCCAATGTATGTTACAGGGCCCACCTGAGAGCCCTAAGAAGTCTGAGATTTGAGGACAGCCTGTGGCCCTTTCTACATTTGAATAGAGGGCGACTGGAGCCGGTGGTGCTGGTGGAGGAGGAGGGCAAGGTCAACATCCCAATGGGCACATTGTAGCTGACCTTTTAAAGTGCTGTCAAATTTGTCCCAAAAAAGGAGGTGTGAGACAGACACCAATATAATGTATAAGTTACAGCCCTTTCTAATCGAAAAAAAAGGAAAAATGTAAAAAATGAAACGTGTTAACATATGCTAAAGTGGTTTTTTTTGGAGGTCGGAGCTTGATTTGACATTTTATTACAGTTATTAGGCACTAGAAACTGTTTCTTATCAATTTCCCCTCTTTTACTTTGGTTTGAGAGCTGTTCTGGCGACTACGTAAACGCCGCCTGCTGCTCTGAGCACGTTATTCAAAGACACAAGAAATGCAGTCAGGCACCTTCTACAGGCTGTGCCCATACTGTTTCAGCCTTTTCCCATCCATTTCAGCCTTTTCCTCAGTCACCACAGGTCACCAACAGGTTCAACGTAAAATTATTCGAGTTTCCCTTAAACACATTGGGGGTCGAATATTCGCGAATACTCGAATAGTGGCGAGGTATTCGCTGGCTATTCGTCGAAGCAAATAATAGGGTATTTGATCATCCTTACAGATGACACATCATGCAGGTGGTGCTAAGGTAGTGAACATTTTTCCCTTTCTTCAGACTCTGATGGCACATGTTGCAATCCACCACTCTGTTGTCATTAGCACATTCCCGGAAGAAATGCCATGCCAGAGAGCTCTTTTTAGCTAGCTTTGCTGGGAAGTTTTCACTGTGCGACGTTCAGTAGTAGCTGACTGACTATGGGCAATCCACAGGGCTTTTGCACAATGCTCCCTCTTTTGTTGTGCTGCTGGTTCATCTGCTTGAACAGCTCGTCTTCATCGGAACTGCTCACGGCCTTCATTCCAGGTGAGGTCAAGCACTTCGTTATCGTCCCTCGCATCATCTTCCACCCACTCCTCAACTCTGTCCTCCTTCCCAGTCTGCACACTGACAAAAGCCACAGCAGTTGGCACCTGTGTTTCATCATACTCTGAGCTGTGGTGTGGGGATCCTAAGACCATGTCCAAAAACCCTCCCACTGATTCATCCTCCAACACAACTTGTGGTTTGAGCATCAGTGCACATGGTTTCTTCCACTTCTGGGGCAGTGCCAGATGGATGGGCCATGGGACCCCAACCAACAGATTCATTCAAAAGCATAAGGGACTGCTGCATGACTTGTGGCTCACACTGCTTGACTGATTTTGAATGGGTTGAGGACGGTGAAAGGAAGATGACCATGGAACTTAAAAGGTAACACTGAGCTTTCAGGTGTGGACCCCATGGAAGACAATACAAAGGGACTGGAGGCACTGATATCTGGCCATATTATCTAAATTGATCTGGCTTCACCATTAATGCAGTGGTACTTTGGCTTAAGAAATGACAAAGACGAGCCTGTGGCCTGCCTGCATGGAGGAAGGTGTTTCAGTTTGAAGCATAGCAGGCACAGATTTACCACGTCCTCACTCTGAAACAGCTATACCACCAGCAGCACCACCATGACCACCTCCCCTATTACATCTTCTTATCATTCTTTGGCACACAAATAAGTTCAGATTAATAGATGGCTTGTATACAGAGAGCGATTATAACAAAGCCTGTATGCAGCTGTTTTGTACTGGTTTCAGAGATTTTCACACAGGAAGGCACGCTGAAAAACACTCAGTTTTTGCTTGATTGAGCTAATAGATTACACTTATGTACACTCCTGTTTTAGACCCCTACGCAAATCTTCATGATGAAACACAGCACAAGGTTTCAGAGTTATTCACACAGCAAAGCACGCTGTACACACTCTGGTTTTTGTTAAATTGAGCTAATAGGTTACACTGGGTGTACAATGCTGTTTTTTACTGCAACACAAAGCTGCGAGATGCCGTGCTGCATTTAAATTAAAACTACATGCATCTATCACTGCCCCTCACTCTTAAAGAGTCCTATTCCTACAATGTATTTGTTTTTTCCTAACTGCACCTATTTCTGTCCCTCACTCCAACAGCATACTCTTCCTATTCTAGTGAAGGCAAAATGGTGCCATGTAGTGATGTGTCGGTCGCGAATGATCCGACACAAAGATCCAGCTCCCTGCTGTGATCGACAGGAGCCGGATCACCAGTGTGAGCCACTAAAATCTCTAAACGGCTCTTTTCGCCGCTGAAACCCTGTTCACAAGCGGCTAAACTCCGCCTACTCAACAATCTCATTGGTCACTTGTAAGTCGGTGGGGTTTAGCCACGGGTGGGCGGGGGTTTGGCGGCGTTACTATAATCCTGCTGTCAACTCTGCTCCTGCTTTTTTACCTGCACCATGAATAAATAAAGTCGTTTTTACTGGACGCTGGTGAGTGCTGCCCTATCTCTATTGTTGGACTCTATCCAGGAACTTTTTTTGCTTGGGGGATAAGCACCACCTGACCAGTGTATGTGGAGGATTAACGTCTGCTGTCTACAAAAGCAATACGGCTGATGCCCAGGGGTGGGTAGCTGCGCCAATTTCTGTTGATTGATCTGCCGTAGCGAACATTATCGCTACGGCAGTGTCACAAGCATATACCTGGTCAGTGACGTCGCTGTGACCGCCGAACAATCCCTCCCTCAAAGGGGAGGTGCGTTCGGCGTCATAGCAACGTCACTGCGGCGTCACTAAGCGGCCGGCAAACAGAAGCGGAGGGGCGGAGATGAGCGGGACGTAACATCCCGCCCACCTCCTTCCTTTCGCATTGCCGGTGGACGCAGGTAAGGAGATGTTCGTTGCTCCTGCGGTGTCACACATAGCGATGTGTGGTGCCGAAGGAACGATGAACAACATCATACCGGTGGCAGTAGCGATATTAAGGAAATGAGCAACGTGTCAACGATCACCGTTTTGGAATGATTTTGCGATCGTTGATCGTCGCTCATTAGTGTTACACACTGCGATGTCGCTACCGGCGTCAGATGTGCGTCACTAATGACGTGACCCCGACGATATATCGGTAGCGATGTCACAGCGTGTAAAGTACCCCATATAGTTGCTGTCATTGGCCTTCATCAACCGCTTCTTTTCCATATGTCTGGAAACATACAGGATACCATCTCTGAATCTCTGTGGCAATCCGCATTGGGTGTGCTCTCTTTTCCTGACTGTCCTCTTCATTTTTATTTACAAAAAGCTCTTCTGATCTAAATATGTGTTCCCTCCATTGCTAAGTTGTGCAGGTAATATGGTTGCAACTATTTGTTTATGCTGTTCTACAATAGCCTGTTTGTTTGTATTAGACCATTTAGGGAAACACATGGTTTATTCACTATTTGTGTGTTTTCATCCTTCATAATTACTGTATTTTATGATTTGATTGGGATTCAACTTGAATTGATGTATATGTTTTCTATTAAATCAGTTTTGGTTATCCTTTGGTTTAATCATGAACTTTTGGGATGTATATTATGATGGCCATGTGGTCCTTTTTTTAGGTGTTTTTTAATACGTGGGTTTGGCATATAAGTGTTAAATTTATATTTACCATTTGGATGTTTTGGGTAATCCTTTTTTCTGTTTATGCTCCTTTTCTCTTTTTACAATTGCTAATTTGGAATATGCAGGGTTCATCCCCTAATAAATTAGGTTGTGTTCTCTATCTTGTTTTTTCATATGTTAGTTTATGACAGTATTTATCCTTAACACTGTTTTTGTAGAGTGTTGGCACTAGTGATAGGCAAACTTGCAGATATCTGTGATCGGTTGCAATCGGGGTAATAAGGGATTAATAACATCAAAGTAGTAGAGAAAATAACCGCAAGATCAGCTGCTGTGCCGGATGAACTTTATTCAAGCTTCAGTGCAGAGTAAAATCAGCGGTGGGAGGAGACCTGGATACCGACCCCTCACTGAGTTCTCAGTGAGGGGTCGGTATCCAGGTCTCCTCCCACCGCTGATTTTACTCTGCACTGAAGCTTGAAAAAAGTTCATCTGGCACAGCAGCTGATCTTGTGGTTATTTTCTCTACTACTTTGATGTTTGGGACGCTGCTTCTCATGTAACCTGCACGCTGCATCCGGATCATACACCTGTGCTGGTGCAGTATCTTCCAGGACGTGAGTTTCTAACTGAGTAACAGAGACATACAAGTGGTGCAGGACTCACTCTTCTGAATACTTGTATAAAGGGATTAATAACAACCCAGAGCTGCCTCTAAACCCTAGATTAGAAATGGGAGGCATCTATGAGATTCACATTACTAATCTGTAAGTAAAAAAATAAACACAAACACCCAAAAAATTCTTTATTTCAAATAAAATACAAAACCCCCACTTTCTTTCATCAATTTATTAACCCAAAAGCACCCAGGTCCAACATAATCCACACAATGTAATCCCAAGACTAGAGATGAGCGAACCTGTTGGGTTTGTGTTTGCCAATTTCAGATTTGGTCTGAACCTTGGCAGATTTGTTTGGGCTTGGCTAAAGGCTGCTTTACACCAGACAATCTATCGTGCGATAGATCGTCGGGGTCACGGATTTTGTGACGCACATCCGGCATCGCTAGCGATGCCGGCCTGTGTGACACCTCCTAGCGACGCAGTATCGCTCACAAATCGTGAGTCGGGTACTGCTCGCTAGGTTCCATAATATCGTTTAATTTAGTTGACCATCGTTTCCGTGGTAGCACAAGCCGCTCCGTGTGACACCACGGGAACGATGAGCAGCTCACCTGCCTCCCGCGGCCGCCGCCGGCTCTATGTGGAAGGAAGGAGGTGGGCGGCATGTTTACGTCCCGCTCATCTCCGCCCCTCCGCTTCTATTGGCCGGCGGCCGTGTGACGTCGCTGTGACGCCGAACGTCCCTCCCACTCCAGGAAGTGGACGTTCGCCGCCCACAGTGAGGTCGCACGAGAGGTAAGTATGTGTGACGGGGGTTACTAACTTTGTGCGACACGGGCAGCGATTTGCCCGTGACGCAAAAAGGACGGGGGCGGGTACGATCGATTGTGAAATCGCACAATCGGTCGTACCGTGTAAAGCAGGCTTTACTGAACACTTTGGTCAAAAGTTGGCAACATTGGGTAAGTGTTTGTTTGCAGAAAGCCTCCTGTATATCAAAATAAGTGGAACAGCATGTGGCCTTTTTTATTATTATTTAAATAAATAATTTTGAAAAAAGGCATGTAGTCCCCCAATTTTTATACCCAGCCATGATAAGGCCAACAGCTGGGAACTGATATTCTCAGGCTGGGGAGGTTCATGGTTATTGGCCCCCAACCTCAAAATAGTATCCTGCAGCTGCCCAGAATTGTTGCATACATTAGATCCCAGCACTTTACCTGGCTCATACCAATAGCCCTGGTGCGGTGGCAATTGGGGTAATAAGGGGTTAATCCCCGCTCACAGCGGCCACTAAACTTTAGATTAGTAATGGAAGGCTTCTATGAGATTCCCCATAACTAATCTGTAAGTGAAATTAAACAAACACAAAATCCTTTATTTGAAATAGAATACAAAAAAACCCACCATCTTTCACCACTTTATTTATTCCCAAAAGACTCAGGTCTGATGTAATCCACAGAAGGTCCCATGACAATTCCACCTCTGCTACATCTGAACTGACAGCATGTGGCCATAGAACATGTCCGCATGCTGTAATTTCAGGCAGAGACTGAGCCACAGTAATGAGGGGTGAGTTCACTCAGATTATTTGCGCTCACAGCTGGAGGTTCCCTAGGTCCTCCACCTGTGACCACAGGTAACTGTAACGGTTGCTGTGGCACTGGAGTCTATGTCCAGATTTCTTGCTACTGCACATGTGCAAGCGCTGGAGACTAAGTCCTATCTTGGAGCCATTGCACATGTGCGGGTGACATCATCGTTGACACGAGGTCACATGTCTCTGACACCTTGTATGCCGATTGGCCGCTGGTCATGTGCTTGTGACACGTGGTCACATGTCTCTGACACCTTCTATGCCGATTGGTCGCTGGTCATGTGCTTGTGACGCTTTTCTCGGTGATAGGCCAGCGTGATGTCATTCCTGTCATTCTGGCAGTGGATTGGCTCTGGTGTCCTCCATCTTGGATGAGGCACAGAGTCTATATAAGACCCTGACGCACGCCGCATGGCGCTCAGTCCTCTTGGTTCATGCATGAGAGTAGACGCTCTGTGCACGTTCCTCTAGGCATCTCTCTGTCTATGCTAGGCGAGCGCTACCGGCAGGGTAGCGTTCTTATACCTTACAGCTTCGGCTGCAGTCCGTATCCTTACCTCTTAGGGGAGCGTACGTAGGCAGGTGCCTGAGGCACATGGTCCGGCTGGGCCTTGTGATTCTACTCGTAGGTGGACGTTGCCAATAGGGTAACGTTCCTTATACTGCGTCTGGCAGTTGTTCGTATCCTCGCACACTAGGGGAGCGAACAGAGGTAGGAGCTTTGTGCGGCTTATGCTGCTGTCTGTCTCTTTTGCACCACTAGAAGAGCGGACCTAGGCAGGTGCCATATCTAGTGGTTCGTGTCCTCGCACACTAGTGGAGCGAACGCAGGTAGGAGCTTTGTGCGGCTTACGCTGTTGTTCGTCTTTTTTGCACCACTAGAAGAGCGGACCTAGGCAGGTGCCATATCTAGTGGTTCGTGTCCTCGCACACTAGTGGAGCGAACGCAGGTAGGAGCTTTGTGCGGCTTACGCTGCTGTCCGTCTCCTGGCACCACTAGAGGAAAGGACCTAGGTAGGTGCCATTTCACACTCACTGCCTTTGTCTCTGTGATTATTAACAGAGACCATTCCACACACCCTCCAAGTAAGGGAGGAATTGCCTTATTTACTAATTATATTCCTCTGTGAGTTTAACAGAGGTATTGCACTCTGCCATAGTCTGCAGCAGAGTCTTTGCACGGTGGACCCTGACTGTCTGATACTACTTTAGGTTTTATTATCAGACAGCCCCCTGTAACATTAGGACTGAGCCAAGGGTCTGGCAGTTATGGCAGAATATCAGCAGTTACACCATTACATACAAGTACTTGAGTCACAGCTCAAGAGTATAGAGGATAAACCTCAGACCATGGTGACATCTGCACATGATCCTCGACTTGCTCTGCCAAACAGATATTCTGGCGATGCCAGATCATGTCGTGGTTTCATTAGTCAGTGTCAGATACACCTAGAGGTCAACTCTTCTCGCTTCTCTACGGAGAGGTCCAGAGTAGGCTTTATCATCTCCTTACTTCAGGACAAAGCCTTAGAATGGGCGACTCCCCTATGGGAGCGCTCTGATGTGGTTACTCTGAGACATCAAGACTTTCTTGATGCTCTTAAGGCGGTATTTATGGGTCCGCACGTTACCCATGATGCGGCCCTGAGACTGTTAGATCTATCTCAGGGTTCGTTATCCACTAGTTCTTATGCCATTGCTTTTAGAACTCTGGTGGCAGAACTAGATTGGCCAGAGAAGGTGTTGATTCCTATATTCTGGAGAGGGTTGGCAGGCTATGTCAAGGATGCTCTTGCTACTCGTGAGGTCTCTGCTTCTCTGGAAGACTTGATCACAGTAGCAACGAGGATCGACGTACGCCATAGGGAACGTAGACTCGAGGTCTCTTCCTCACGCCCTAAGCATCGGGCTATTCCAGTTGTTGAGGGTCCACTACCATCTTCATCAGCATCTGAAACATCTCCCACTCCTATGGAGTTAGGTCATACGTTCTCCAGACTAAGCAAGTCTGGTCCTCCTGTATGTTACGTATGTTGTCAGGCTGGGCACTATGCCAACAAGTGTCCTAGGCATCAGGGAAACTCCCAGGCCTAGTAACCATTAGAGGGGGGTTACTAGAGACGTCTTCTGCACCCTCTAAGTGTAGTATCCCAGGTCAGCTCTCATTCTCTGAGAATACATGGCCTATTATGGCTTTTGTGGATTCCGGAGCTGACGGGACTTTTGTGTCCTCAGGATTTGTAAAGAGACACAATATTCCATCTATCATGTTAGAGGCGCCTATTCCTGTCCGTGTTGTTAATGGAACTATGTTGTCTGACTCCATTACATTGAGGACAGTTCCCTTGCGCCTTTCCCTGTCTCAGGGTCCCATAGAGGAGATTTCTTTTCTTGTTTTGCCTGAGGGTATAGACGACGTCCTTCTGGGTCTCCCATGGCTTCGGACTCATGCTCCTCACATTGACTGGGAGTCCGGCAGCATTATTAGTTGGGGTTCGAAATGTCAGTCCCGATGTCTTCCCTTACCACCTAAGGTCGTTGCGGTTGCATCAACTGATCTCTCTCCCATACCTACACCCTATTTGGATTTCGCTGACGTGTTCTCCAAACAGGGTGTGAGGTTCTTCCACCCCATAGGCCGTATGACTGTGCCATAGACCTTATCCCAGGTTCGGTTCCACCTAAGGGCAGGGTTTACCCCTTGTCGATACCGGAGTCGGAGGCCATGTCGACCTATATAAGAGAGAGTTTAGAGAAGGGGTTCATTTGTAAGTCTGTCTCTCCCGCGGGAGCTGGGTTTTTCTTTGTTCGGAAGAAAGAGGGTGATTTGCGTCCCTGCATAGATTACAGGGGTCTCAACGCAATCACAATAAAGAACAAATACCCGTTACCTTTAATTTCGGAGCTCTTTGACAGACTGAGGGGAGCTCAAGTTTTTACGAAGTTGGATCTGCGGGGTGCGTATAACTTGGTACGAATTCGAGAGGGTGACGAATGGAAGACCGCTTTTAACACCCGAGACGGTCACTATGAATACCTCATCATGCCTTTTGGTTTATGTAATGCACCCGCAGTATTTCAGGACTTCGTAAACGATATGTTCAGGGATTTACTGTTATCCTCTGTAGTGGTGTATCTGGACGACATCCTGATTTTTTCTCCTGATCTGGAGACTCATCGTCAGGATGTCGTTCGTGTCCTTTCCCGTTTAAGGGAGCACTCATTGTTTGCTAAACTCAAAAAATGTGTATTCGAGCAGTCATCCTTGCCTTTTTTGGGCTACATTATCTCACAAGAGGGTCTGGCTATGGATCCTGCGAAGCTCTCTGCTGTCCTGGAATGGTCCGAACCTCATTCCTTGAAGGTGGTGCAACGCTTCTTAGGATTCATAAATTATTACAGGCAGTTCATACCCCATTTTTCTACTTTGGTGACCCCTTTTGTGGCCTTGACTAAGAAAGGTGCTAATCCCAAAGTCTGGTCTACTGAGACATTTCAGGCTTTTGAGGCAGTAAAAAGACACTTTTCAACTGCTCCCGTTCTTCAAAGACCCGATGAGAATAAGCCCTTCCTCTTGGAGGTTGATGCCTCTTCAGTGGGTGCTGGTGTGGTCTTGTATCAAAAGAACGGTGCAGGTAGAAAAAGGCCGTGTTTCTTCTTTGCTAAAACCTTTTCACCGGCAGAGAGAAACTATACCATTGGGGATAGGGAACTGCTTGCCCTGAGATTAGCCTTGGAGGAGTGGCGTCACTTGCTGGAAGGAGCGAAACATCCTTTCCAGGTCTATACAGACCATAAGAATCTGACATACTTACAAACCGCTCAGCGTCTGAATCCTCGCCAAGACCGCTGGTCCTTGTTTTTCTCCCGCTTTCACTTCTCCATCAACTATCTGTCTGGGAGTAAGAATAACAAGGCAGACGCCCTGTCTCGCTCTATGGTTTCTACCCAGGAAGAGATTGACGAACCTCGTCTTATCCTTCCCTCCAGGGTTTTTCATACGCTCTCCCCTGTGACGTTAGACCAAATCCCACCGGGCAAGACCTTTGTTCCGCCTGATCGACAGAATGATATACTGTCGTGGGCCCACACCTCAAAGGTGGGTGGGCATTTTGGTATTAGGCGGACACGAGAGTTACTGGAGAGGTGGTATTGGTGGCCACACTTAGCCAGCCACGTCAAGAGATATGTCGGTTCCTGCTACTCGTGTGCTCGCAACCGTCCATCACGGCAGAGACCGGCTGGGCTCTTGCATCCTTTACCAGTGCCAGATAGACCATGGGAGGTGGTAGGCATGGACTTTGTGGGTGATCTTGCGTGTTCACAGGGACATAGATTTGTGTGGGTCATTACGGACCATTTCTCCCGGATGGTTCATCTCGTACCGTTATCGAGAATCCCATCTTCCAGGGTACTAGCCAAACTATTCCTCAAGCATGTCTTTAGGCTTCACGGGATGCCAGATCGTATCATTTGTGATAGAGGCCCGCAATTTGCTTCCCGTTTCTGGCGAGATCTTTGTAGCCTTCTGCAAATTGAGTTGAATCTCTCTTCGGCATACCATCCGGAGACCAATGGTTTGGTTGAGCGTACCAATCAATCCATGATTATATACCTTCGACACTTTGTTGCTGAGAACCACGATAACTGGTCCTCCCCCCTACCCTGGGCAGAATTTGCCCTTAACAATTCGCTGGCTGAGGCCACTGGGCAGACACCGTTCGTACTCAATAATGGGCAACACCCTAGGGTACCGGTACCGTTTCCCGCTGCTGCACCTCCTCCTCTTGTGGCCGACTGGGCAACTAATGCCAGAGAGGCTTGGGATCGGACTCAAGAGTCGATCCAAGCAGCTAAGAACCGTATGAAGACGGTGTCCGATCGGTTTCGTCGCCCGGCTCCTGTCTTTTCTCCGGGGGACTTTGTGTGGCTCTCTGCAAAACACGTGAGACTTAGAGTGAGCTCTGTCAAATTTGCTCCTCGCTTCCTGGGTGCTTATGAGGTTCTTCGACAGGTAAATCCTGTAGTCTACCAATTAAAGTTACCCGTCCATCTTAGGATCCATGACAAATTCCATGTCTCACTGCTAAAGCCGGCTATTTTACCTCACGCTCGTGAAGTGCACTCTCCTGCCTCTGATTCCTCTCGCTCTAGCTATGAGGTACGAGCCATAGTTGGTTCTAAGATGGTTAGAGGGCGCAGGTTCTTCTTGATAGATTGGGAGGGCTACGGCCCGGAACATCGCTCTTGGGAGCCTGAGGAGGCTGTCGATGCTCCCGACTTAGTTGCCGATTACCTGCGTAGCCGGGAGGGGGGCCCTTGATGGGGAGCTACTGTTACGGTTGCTGTGGCACTGCAGTCTATGTCTAGATTCCTTGCTACTGCACATGTGCGAGCACTGGAGACTATGTCCAGATTTCTTGCTACTGCACATGTGCAAGCGCTGGAGACTAAGTCCTATCTTGGAGCCATTGCACATGTGCGGGTGACATCATCGCTGACACGAGGTCATATGTCTCTGACACCTTCTATGCCGATTGGCCGCTGGTCATGTGCTTGTGACACGTGGTCACATGTCTCTGACACCTTCTATGCCGATTGGTCGCTGGTCATGTGCTTGTGACGCTTTGCTCGGTGATAGGCCAGCGTGACGTCATTCCCGTCATTCTGGCAGTGGATTGGCTCTGGTGTCCTCCATCTTGGATGAGGCACAGAGTCTATATAAGACCCTGACGCACGCCGCATGGCGCTCAGTCCTCTTGGTTCATGCATGAGAGTAGACGCTCTGTGCACGTTCCTCTAGGCATCTCTCTGTCTATGCTAGGTGAGCGCTACCGGCAGGGTAGCGTTCTTATACCTTACAGCTTCGGCTGCAGTCCGTATCCTTACCTCTTAGGGGAGCGGACATAGGCAGGTGCCTGAGGCACATGGTCCGGCTGGGCCTTGTGATTCTACTCGTAGGTGGACGTTGCCACTAGTGTAACGTTCCTTATACTGCGTCTGACAGTTGTTCATATCCTCGCACACTAGGGGAGCGAACAGAGGTAGGAGCTTTGTGCGGCTTATGCTGCTGTCTGTCTCTTTTGCACCACTAGAAGAGCGGACCTAGGCAGGTGCCATATCTAGTGGTTCGTGTCCTCGCACACTAGTGGAGCGAACGCAGGTAGGAGCTTTGTGCGGCTTACGCTGCTGTTCGTCTCTTTTGCACCACTAGAAGAGCAGACCTAGGCAGGTGCCATATCTAGTGGTTCGTGTCCTCGCACACTAGCGGAGCGAACGCAGGTAGGAGCTTTGTGCGGCTTACGCTGCTATCCGTCTCCTGGCACCACTAGAGGAACGGAACTAGGTAGGTGCCATTTCACACTCACTGCCTTTGTCTCTGTGATTATTAACAGAGACCATTCCACACACCCTCCAAGTAAAGGAGGAATTGCCTTATATACTAATTATATTCCTCTGTGAGTTTAACAGAGGTATTGCACTCTGCCATAGTCTGCAGCAGAGTCTTTGCACGGTGGACCCTGACTGTCTGATACTCCTTTAGGTTTTATTATCAGACAGCCCCCTGTAACAGTAACCTGACCTTAGGGGATCTCAATGAACTCAGTAACTTCCCCTCAGGTTAGGGTTTTTTTCCATTTTTTTGCCATTTAGGTCCCTTGAGGTCATCTTACCTGCAGACACAGGTGGGGTACCATGGGAACCTCCAGCTGTGGCCGCAACTAACCTGAGTGATGTCACCACTGATCGCTGGGGCTCAGTCTCTGCCTGAAGTTCATAGTGGTCATGTCCTAGGTCCGTTTGTTGTCATTTCAGATGTAGCAGAGCTGGAATCATCATGGGACCTTGTGTGGATTACTTCGGACCTGAGTCTTTTCCAGGTTAATCAAGTGTTAAATCAGGATTTTTTTTTATTTTTTTATAAATAAAGGATTTTTTGGTGTTTGTGTTTATTTAGTTTCCTTTACAGATGAGTAATGGGGGGGGGTCTCATAGATGCTTCCAATTAGTAATCTAGGGCTAAGTGGTAATTCTGAGATTTAATCCTTATTACCCCGATTGCCACCGCACCAGGGCAATCGGAAAGAGCTTGGTAAAGTGCCAGGAAGGTCACATCTAAAAGGTGCAGCAATCCTGGGCAGCTGCATGCTGCTATTTTAAGGCTATTTTATAAGCATAGGTCTCCCCAGCCTGAGGATACCAGCCCCCAGCCATTGGCTTTATCTTGGCTGGGTATCAAAATTGGGGGGAGGAGGGGACCACATGCTGTTTTTTTAAATAATTTATTTACATAATTAATAAAAAGTTGCATGTAGGTACTCTTATTTTGATAGATATCCAAGATAAGCACATCGCTGGGGGCTGCAGCCTGTAGCAGTGAACCTTATCTATTGTGGTATCAATAGATTGGGGGACC
This sequence comes from Anomaloglossus baeobatrachus, assembly GCF_048569485.1. Classification (NCBI taxonomy): domain Eukaryota; kingdom Metazoa; phylum Chordata; class Amphibia; order Anura; family Aromobatidae; genus Anomaloglossus; species Anomaloglossus baeobatrachus. The sequence goes on from NC_134359.1 coordinate 188,399,971, forward strand.
GTACTACATATGATCAAAAGTTTCAAAGCTCGGTTTGCATAGCCTTGGCGAACAAATCCTAGGTTCCCCGAACCGTTCGTTGAACCTTTTCGAACCCCATTGGATTCAACGGGGGTCAAACCTATGGCAGAGAAAACATTTTTAGGGAGGTCACAAAGCTTTTAAAACAGCAAAATTACATTTTACAGTGCAGACCCACTGTTTGACATAGCCATTAGCTTCCTAGACTTTTGACAGAAGAAATATTGAGGTGGATAAACGACAGGGCTGGTGCTCCCAGACTCCTGCTGGTAAAAACAAGACACAACTTGGAGACCCATCTTGGACTCTTGATATTTTTAAACATTTCAGGCAGACAACAGGACTGTGGAATAAATTGCTCCCCAACAAAAAAAATACCCTATAATGACTTTGCACACCAATGAGGTATGGTCCATGCAACACACATGATGTGGACTGGCATTTCCATTTTTAAAAATACAGTGACCATGCCTTCTGCAGCATCTCATCCAGGCTGGAATAGAGGCCTATACATTTCTATACAACCTGTGTGAGGATGTGAGCCAAGCAAGGCACATGTGTAAGGTTGCTCAGGCGTAGTGCCGCCATGAGGTTTGCACTGTTATCGCACATGGCCATCCCTACCTCAAGGTCCTATGGAGACAGCCATTGATCTAACTCGGCCTGGTTAGCGCGTGCCACCACTCTGCAGCTGTGTGACTACATTCTGGAAAGCATAATAATTTCAGCAATGTCTGATTGTGTTGACTTCCACAGATAGTGGCATTTCTATTTTAAAAATCAAGATGTGCATGAGTGACAGGATTAGGCCTCTTGTGCCTACACCCCTGCCAGTACAGAAAAGAGACAATTTGGAGACCATCTTAGTGTATTTGCACAGCAGTCAGGTATGGTCCATGCAACACAATGGACTTGGCCTGACATTTCCATTTTAAAAATCAAAAGGTGGATGAGTGACAGGATTAGGCCTCTTGCCCCTATACACCTGCAGGTACAGACAAGTCACAATTTTAAGACCCTACTTGGCGTCTCCACATTTAAAAAAAATAAGATCAGACAACAGGAGAAGTGGAAACAATTGGCACAGACTATAAATAGTCAAACGTCGCAACAAGGATGCGTGTGACTGGCCCTGGAACAAGGCCTGAACCAACATTTCTATCTTCACTAGAGACAGCAAGATGACAGACAGCTGCAGACCTCTTGATTCCAGAACCCTGGCATTACAAAGAAAAGACAATTTGGAGACCCTACTTGGAGTCTCTACATTTCCAAAACTTAAAGTCAAACAATAGAAAAAGTGGCAACAATTGGCACAGACGACAAATAGTCAAACACCACAACATGGATGCGTGAGACTGGCCCTGTAACAGGGCCTGGACCAACATCTCTACCTTCACCAGAGACAGCAAGTTTACAGACAGGCGTCGGCCTCTTCCTCCCAGATCCCTGGCACTACAGACAAAAGACAATTTGGAGACCCTACTTGGAGTCTCTACATTTCCAAAAAATTAAGGTCAGACATCAGGAAAAGTGGCAACATTTGGCACAGAATGCAAATTGTCAAACGCCGCAACATGCGTACATGGGATTGGCCATGTAACAAGGCGTGAACCAGCATTTCGACCTTCACTAGAGACAGCAAGATGACAAACAGGCGTAGGGCTTGTGCTCCCAAACCCCTGGCACTTCACCATCGCCTACTCTTGACAATCTGGGACTGAGGTGACAAAGTCATTGGACATCCATGACTTGTTCATCTCTATCAAAGCTAGGCAGTCTACATTTTCAGGGGACAGCAGGATGCATTTATCCGTCAATACACTGCCAGCAGCGTTCAAGACAAGTTATGAGAGAACGCTCTCTGCTGGGCAGGCCAAAACTTCCAAGGCAAGACTCATGATCTCAGGCCACTCTTCCACTTTTCAAAACTAAAATTCAAAAGGGTCCAAGCTCCCCCTTATGACATTGATGTTGATCTGCAGATATTCCTGCACCATCCTCTCTAGTCGTTCACTGGGTATCAGACTTCTGCTCTGTTCTGCTGGTGTAGGCGATGGTCTAATTGCTTCTGCCACTTGAACTGCTGCTAATGTTTCTGCATTGATAACGTGACGTTGCTGTGGTTGGAATTCTAGAACTGTGATGCATGCTGTGTGCCTCACTCCTGTCTTGTGGAAAACTACTATTAAGATGGTCTACAAGCCTGTTTCGATACTCCAACATTGCACATCCCTTTCCAGAGGAGGGAAGCATCTTGCTAAATTTACTCTTGTATTATGGATCTAACAGTGTGGTGACCCAGTAGTCAGCACTATTTCTAATACTAGCAATACAGACATCATGTTGTAGATAGTGCAGCAAGGAGACTCTCATGTGTCAGACGCTTCCATGAGGTCCAAGTCCATGTTGTGTTGGTGGCGGGATAATGCTCAAGCTTGGCTCCTTCATCCCCTCCCACCAAACATAGATAACAGAGACGAGATCAATTTTTTCTTCATCTCCTGAGTTTTTTGTGTTCATACCCTCTTCCGCCTCCCTTTCTTCCTCAGCTCCTTCACCTTCACTACCAGTTAGTTTGTCTGTTACCATGAGCCCACGACGATCGATGGACTCCATCCTCCTGTGACACCCGCTTGTGCGACGACTGTCCGGACCTTACAGGAGATAGTATCATTCTCTCAACCTCCTCTGCTTCCTCTCCTTCTTCGACCACCACTTCCTCCCGATGACTATTTAAAGTCTGCTCTAATATGTAGATGATTGGAATAGTGATGCTGATTACAGCATCATCAGCGCTAGCCAAATTTGTATCCATTTCAAAACTGTGCAGGAGGGTGCAGAGGTCCTTCATCTGTGCCCACTCCACAGTCATGATTGGCCCTGCATCCGGACTGCGTTGTTCAAGGCTAGGTCTCATGGCGTAGTGCACCAGGGCTTGCTGCTGCCACAGTCACTGCAACATGTGCAGAGTGGATTTCCACATTGAATATCAACCGGTTAACCGGTAGGTCTAAAAACATTTGGAGTGTTGTAAGTCGATTAGCTGTGGGGGCAAATGGTGGAAGTGATCAAACAGCAACCAAGCCTTCTGCAGCAGTGCATCCAGACCAGGATAATGGGCTAGAAATTTCAGTACAACCAGGTTGAGGATGTAAGCTATGCTGGCTGGGCACATGTGTGATATCGCCCAGGCGTAGGGCCGCCAACAAGTTTGCATCATTATTGCACACGGTCTTCCCTGTCTTCAGGTTCAGTGGAGACAGCCAATTATGAAACTCGTCCTAGTTAGCGGTCCACAACTCTATAGCTGTGTGACTTGCTTCTCCATTGCATATTAATTTCAGCACTACATGATTGTGTTCAGCCCTGACTGAGCTGTGCATAGGTGGGGGGATTCTCTATGAAATCTTGGAGCGCCTGTTATATTAAGGGAAAGGTTGAGGATGCAGGTGGAGGCCCTAGAGGAGGTGGAGGAAGTAGAAGTCATGGAGGAAGTGATAGATGCAGAGGTTTGTCCCACAAGCCTTGGAGATTTCAAGACTTGGGAAGCAGCCCTTTCCCCGCCTGCCCCCACAGCCACCAGAGTAACCCAGTGCCCAGTCAGTGAGATGTAACGCCCCTGACATTCTTGTCCGTCTAGGTATGAGTGATGAAATGCACCCTGGGAGACAGAGTTTTTTAAGGTAATCTTGCCTGCGACATGATGGCGTAAGGTAGGTACAACTTTTGTAGAGAAGTGATGGCGACTGGGCAACTGTTGCTGGAGGGCTGCAATGGCCATCAGGTTTCGGAAACTATCTCTTTCCACCAGGCGGAAAAGAAGCATTTTAGATATGGTAAAGTTCAAGTTTTTGCTTTGGCATGTGTGGTAGGGAATGATCTTTTACGTGACCAAAACTGCGGGACCGAGGGCTGGCTGCTGTGCAGAGAGAGAGTGGAATAAGGTGTACATGACTGATTGATGTACTGTGAAGGAGATGTAGACTGAGATCTAATGCTGGATGGAAAAAAATGTGGTGTGCTCGGTGTCTTACATTGGTCAAAAACTCCAGGTATGATAACGTCCGCAACATCTGATGGGCTCTCACTCACCCCAACTGTAGCGGGTAAACAAGTGGAGGCTCTGTGGTAAGAGGCCTGTGTAATAGTTTCAATGATGACATAGGAGGAGAAAGAAGCAGCAGCAGACATGGTTGATTTTGCAGAAAAACAAAAAGCCAGCACTAAATGTGCACTTCAGCACTAACAATTCCAAACTGTACTTATTATAAACATTTTGAGATTTTTGGCAAAAAATTGCAATTTCTTGAGCTACCCCGCCACGTCACGGCAAATCTCATTTGGGGCAGTCCTACACTAACATATTTTTATAAAATGTGCCATACGGCCTCACATATGAATAGTAGAACTGCTCTTAGCAGCACTCACCTGGTCTATTTCAATCCCGTACCCATGACTGAGTCATGGCTGTGGGCGGGACAGGTCCAAGCAAATGCTGCATGAAGTAAATAGCCTGTGGACAAAGCATGATGACTTAATGTGAACAGTCACCAACCGCCAAAATCTAGACAGATGGAATACATCCCAAATTGGGGTGCATAGCAAGGTGGAGGTCAACCACCGACCAATTCAATGAAGAAAAACAAAAAGCCAGCACTAAATGTGCACTTCAGCACTAACAATTCCAAACTGCACTTATTATAAAAATTTTGAGATTTTTGGCAAAAAATTGCAATTTCTTGAGCTGCCTCGCCACGTCACAGCAAATCTCATTTGAGGCAGTCCTACACTAACATGTTTTTATAAAATGTGCCATACGGCCTCACATATGAATAGTAGAACTGCTCTTAGCAGCACTCACCTGGTCTATTTCAATCCCGTACCCATGACTGAGTCATGGCTGCGGGCGGGACAGATCCAAGCAAATGCTGCATGAAGTAAATAGCCTGTGGACAAAGCCCGATGACTTAATGTGAACAGTCACCAACCGCCAAAAGGTTGAGGATGCAGGTGGAGGCCCTAGAGGAGGTGGAGGAAGCAGAAGCCATGGAGGAAGTGGTAGATGCAGAGGTTTGTCCCACAAGCCTTGGAGATTTCAAGACTTGGGAAGCAGCCCTTTCCCCGCCTGCCCCCACAGCCACCAGAGTAACCCAGTGCCCAGTCAGTGAGATGTAACGCCCCTGACATTCTTGTCTGTCTAGGTATGAGTGATGAAATGCACCCTGGGAGACAGAGTTTTTTAAGGTAATCTTGCCTGCGACATGATGGCGTAAGGTAGGTACAACTGTTGTAGAGAAGTGATGGCGCCTGGGCAACTGTTGCTGGAGGGCTGCAATGGCCATCAGGTTTCAGAAACTATCTCTTTCCACCAGACGGAAAGGCAGCATTTTAGATATGGTAAAGTTGCTTTGGCATGTGTGGTAGGGAATGATCTTTTACGTACCAAAACTGCGGGACCGAGGGCTGGCTGCTGTGCAGAGAGAGAGTGGAATGAGGTGTACATGACTGATTGATGTACTGTGAAGGAGATGTAGACTGAGATGTAATGCTGGATGGAAAAAAATGTGGTGTGCTCGGTGTCTTACATGGGTCAAAAACTCCAGGTATGATAACGTCCGCAACATCTGATGGGCTCTCACTCACCCCAACTGTAGCGGGTAAACAAGTGGAGGCTCTGTGGTAAGAGGCCTGTGTAATAGTTTCAATGATGACATAGGAGGAGAAAGAAGCAGCAGCAGACATGGTTGATTTTGCAGAAAAACAAAAAGCCAGCATTAAATGTGCACTTCAGCACTAACAATTCCAAACTGTACTTATTATAAAAGCAGCAGCCGACATGGTTGATTTTGCGGCTGGTGATTGGGTAGTACCGGTAGTCCATATTTTAGCGCAGTAAAATTCTCATAGTAATGCATGTTTTTGTTCGTGTGGTGGTTCATGCATGTAGTAGTCAAATTATTTAAAGTTTTGCCTTTACTGAGTCATTGGTTACAACGTTGGCAGATAACAAAAATTGAGTCATCCTTTGCGTTCTCAGAAAAGGCGCAGGCAAAGCAACCCTTCCTGCAAAATGCAGACGCACCTCCACTGCTAGCCACAGCCCGAGTTGTTGTCATGTTTGTGTGGGGATTGCCAATGTTACCTCCTCCTCTTTCTCCTTCTTTTCCTCTGTGCTGAGCTACTCAGCTGCGTGCATCTAGGTTCCCCCCAAGTGGGATCTAGAACTTCATTGTTATGTGCTATGTTGTCCCACTCCTCCACTTCCTGACCTCACATTACAAAACATTACTCGCGCTCCTCAGGTATCTGAGTCTCATCATTATTACCTTCACCCCGGGGGTTAACGTCAATTGACGAGGGTCTCTATGTGACACCTGCTCATCCCAAATCTGTAAGTAAACGTAAATGAACACAAACACCTAAAAAATACTTTACAGTCCCTGACAGAAGTTCTGTCACTTATCCATGTTATGTAAATAAAAGCTTATAACCTGACTTTAAATTCATCCATTGGTTTCATAAATTACTCTTTTGAAAGCTGAAACCCTCCCAAATTTAGTTAAGGTTATGAAAATAAAGTTGCTGCAAAGCTGAAATATTGATCATTTAATGAACACAGAAAGGTCAGATTTGGCCAAGACAAAAGTTTTCTCGCCCACAGAAAGTAATGTGAAATTCAAACAAATAATTAGCTTCTAATACAAAGATATGTTGCATAACTTGGTGAATGAAGCTGTGGTGCTATTAGAGCTATATTTAATATTTTGTGTGACTTCCATGAGCTTGAAGAACTGCATCCATGCAGTTCAACAATGATTCATACAATTTATTGATGAAGTCATCAGGAATAGCAAAGAATGCAGTCTTACATGCCTCCCAGAATTCATCTAGATTCTTTGGTTTTGTCTTCCAAGCTTCCTCTTTCATCCTACCCCAAACATGCGCAATGAAGTTCATGTCTGGTGACTGGGCTGGCCAGTCCTTGAGTACCTTGATCTTCTTTGCCAGGAGGATCTTTGTTGTACAGATGGATGTATGAGATGGAGCACCATCCTGCTGCAGAATTTGACCCCTTTTATGATTGGGAATGTAATAGGTAGCTAAAACTTCTTAATATTTTAGACTATTGATATTGCCTTCCACTTAGTAAATGTATTGCACACCCCCATGCTAAATTTCACCCCAGACCATGATCTTTCCACCACTAAACTGTTTTCTGGATCACGGGCTCCAGTAGGTCTCCTGCAGTATTTGCGGGGGCTGTGGTGTAATTCATCTGAAGATTCATCAGAGAAATTAACCTTCTGCCACTTTTCCAGCATCCATCTGTTTAGCAGGCTGTGGGACTTGGCAAATGCCACACGTTTTTTTAATTGCCTTTTGTTTAGTGCTGGCTTCTGGGCACAAAATCGACCATGGAGGCCATTTCGAGACAGTATCCTACAAACTGTTCTAGTTGACACAGGAACTTGAGGTGACCAGGCGTTTTGGAGCTCTGCTGCAGTGGAAGAGGGGCTGGCTTTGGATTTTCTAATCAACAAACGTTCCTCCTGAGCAGTTGTCTTGCGGGGTCTGCCGGACGGGGCTTGTCAAAAACATCTCCAGTCTCTTCAAATCTTTTTTTAATTCTTTGTACTTGACGGTGAGACACATTAAAGGCGCCAGCCACCTCTGCAGTGGATATGGTTTTCAGCCTCTTGATAATCAAGGCTTTGGTCGCAGGGTGAATTTTTGGCATGTTGTCAGAGGTTAAGTTGCAGTTCAAGTGAAGATCTGGGGTGCTGGGTTTCTTTATACACACCCACTAATTAACCGATCATTTAGTGAGCACATGTGAGGATGTAAACTAGAATTGGGTGCATTACATAACAAGGCGACAAAACTTTTGTCTTGCCAAAATATGACCTTTCTGTGTTCAATAAATGATCAATATTTCAGCTTTGCAGCAACTTTATTTTCATAACCTAAACCAAATTTGGAAGGGTTTCAGTTTTCAAAAGAGTAATTTATGAAACCAACTGATGAATTTAAAGGCAGGTTATAAGCTTTTATTTACATAACATGGATAAGCAACAGAACTTCTGTCAGTGACTGTATTTGAAATAAAAGACAAAAAAGCCACCCTCTTTCACCACTTTATTAATACCCCAAATACTCCTCCAGGTCCGATGTAATCCACACGAGGTCCCATGATGCTTCCAGCACTGCTATATCTGAATTTCACAGCAATAGCCATAGAACATGACCTCCTGCTGTGAAAAGTGAAGTGAGCCACGTGGTCAGCGGAGATGCAACTCAGGTGATTTCTGGTCACCGATGGAGGACTCCAGTTGTGACCGCACATCACCAAAGTGACGTCACCCCTTGTCACAGTCGGTATACTTGATGTGATGCGGCGGACCATGGAGCTCAGTGATGAGCGCTGATGTCACGAGTTCAGTGGAGCTGATGATGTCAGCGCTTGTCATAGATAGATAGATGAGAAAGACATATATAATGTCCCACTCCCCTGAATTTTGTAATTTTGCACCCTTTTAGTGCCTATCAGGTGGCATTAAAGGGTATTTAGCCTTGTACTTAGCCAAAAAAATAAATAATTATAAAAACGATGTGGAGTCCCCCCTTATTTTTTGTAGCCAGCAGGGTAAAGCAAATGGCTGCAGCCTGTAAACCACAGCTGGCAGCTTCACCTTGGCTGGTAATTCAAAACAAAGGGCACCCCATGCTGTTATTTTAAATTAAATAAATAATTTAAAAAAAACGTGAGCTCCCCAAAATTCTATCACCAGCTAAGGTTAACCAGACAGCTGTGGTATGGTATTCTCAGATGAGGGAGGGCCACGTTATTGGATATGTGGCGCCCCTGACCTGGTCAGGCACCACTGAGTACTGCACCCATGCTGGGGACAGTACAACACAACAGGTAATCCAGAAGGCTGACAGGGGTGTGGAACACAGGCGCATAGTGATCAGGTCTCACACATGTACCCATGAGAGGACCCCTGGGGATCCCAGGAGGGGGCAAGCCTTCACCTTCACTGGAATAGTGGAGGGGGTAGAGCCTCCATCTCCTCTCAAGGGGTGTGGTGGAGAGTCTGGTTGCTAGGTGGCGTAGGCAAGAACAGGAGAGGAGGAGCAGTGAGTCAGTTAGAGCTGAACTCCAGAGGGCTCAGTGAGGAGCAGACCTGTGGGGCTGAGGCTGTCTAACAGCGCCCGCGCAGTGGCTACAGACGGGGGAGAACGGTCAACTAGGAGTGCTGCCTGAAAGCCAGCTTCAGCTAGAGAGTGCACGGAGTGGGAAGTAAGGAGACTTCTAGAGAGCACCAGGCCCAACCGGGCGGCAGATCCCGAAGCGAGGATAGATTCACCTTTCCCTGCTAAACCTGCCGGTGTGGGGCTCTTACAGCCCACACCACAACAACCAAAAGCCGCAGCCACGTAACCGCAAGTAGGGCCCATAGGTCACAGGAGGCAAGAGGCTGGAGTGGCCTGGCCCGGGGAACAAGCACACGGCAAAACAAGAAGGGGAGAGAGGCTTGGAGCATCTTCCCTGGGTGACCCCCATAGGGACTCAAAGTCGGGGTCACCCCAAACCACCAAGGGCTAAGGAAGGCGAGTTTGTAGTCACCCTCATACAGTCAGCCGGAAGGATACCTGGTTCCCACCTGGTTCATCCCAGCTACGCCCGGGTTACTCACCCTGCCACCTGAAGTGAGTAAAAACCCTGAAAGACACTCTGCCTGTGTGTGGTCATTCTGCGACTTGTGGTACTACAGCTTTACAAAGGGCCCTGGGGCTTGCCTCACTCTCAGGAGGCTACTACACCCGACTGCACCCACCATCAGCCCCAGGCGTCCTCTAACCTGCAGTGGCGGTCCCCTCTGACCGCAAATACTGAGAGTGGCGTCACGATCAAAAACAGAAGATTTCCTACCAGTGACGGAGATCCAGCAACGTGGAGTCCCTGAAGGTAATGCACCGACACTGACACAACACCTGTGGGGCTTCACATCTGGCGTCACGAACAGGATAAGGACTAGACCTGTTCAGACAGGTGACCATGTGCCTGGGCGGTCCGCTTGAAAAATTGGAAGCGCCGCCATATTGCCACCATGAAAAGCGCGCTGAAAAACAACAGCAGCCCGCGCTGGGAGAAGTTACCGCCCACGAAGAGGTGTGGCTACCCAGAGATCCCCTGCAGAGTTCTGACCTTGCCAGCTATGAGAGTGGAAGCGTCGAGAGACGGCGGGAAGGAAAGGAAGCCACAAGCCTGCTGCTGGGAGAGGAGCTGCTGAAAGAGGCAGAGCAGAAACTGGACAGCTTGTTACAGGAGGCAGCGAAGAGTCCACTGCTGGGAGACCGTGCAGAAGACGGCGCAGAAGAAATGGCGTCTGACCGCAGGAACCCAGAACCAGGCTCCGCTGCCTGGTGGTACCGAGAGCTGGCCCAGTTTTGCAACCGGCTGGAGACCCGGGTCGTGGAGCAGATTCGGGAGGAACGGATGGAACTGCAGGAGATGACCGCGGCGGTTCGGGCCTATGAAGGGAGAGCTGCGCGCCGGGTGTCAGGCGGGACGGCGACGACGCAGACCCCAGTGCTACCAACAACGGGTGAGTCGAATGATGCCCCGGCCCGCGCAAGTGCCCCGACCCCTGCTGCCACGTCCGCGGTCCCTGAAGAGGCGTCCGGTGCGGCGACGCTGAAGCAGGCCGCAGCCACGCCAGGTGCGGCCCTCCAAGCCCCAGCGGCTGCAGCGATGCCCTGCTCGGCCCACCAAGACCCAGTCCCTGCAGCGATGCCCTGCCCGGCCCGCCAGGACCAGGCCGCCGCCATCCTGGGCGCGGCCCGCCAAGACCAGGCCGCCGCCATACAGGGCGCGGCCCGCCAAGCCCAGACTGCTGCAGCGACGTCCAGCCCAGCCTGCACAGAGCCCCCTGCAACCGCGACACTGATCCAGGCCGCCGCCATGCCAGGCGCGGCCCGCCAAGACCAGGCCGCCGCCATGCCAGGCGCGGCCCGCCAAGACCAGGCCGCCGCCATCCCGGGCGCGGCCCGCCAAGACCAGGCCGCCGCCATACAGGGCGCGGCCCGCCAAGACCAGGCCGCCGCCATGCCAGGCGCGGCCCGCCAAGGAAAGACTACCTCAGCATTTACCCCGGCCTGTAAGGCCAGAGCAGACACCGCTCCCCGGTCCACAGAGGTTCCTGATAGGCAGCCCACGGTGGGTGAAGACCCTGCATATTGGCAGATGAGGGCTGACCTGGAGGCCAAATTTCCACAATGGTTGGTGAGCCAGTACATACCCCCTCCGCATACCCCAAAGAGTCTCCTGCTAACTCCTGCAGCAGCTACACCAAGGAGTCCCTCACCTGGGCCGGCCGAAGAGCAGCCATCCCCGGCACTGCCACAGCTGGAGTGCCAGGAAGAACTAAGGGGGAGAGGAGGCCAGGAAGCAGAAGGGTTGACTCCGACTCCAGTGCCACCAGTAGCAGTTGTGTATTCAGAGCCGGAAATGCTGCCATACTCCCGCTGGGACGAGGAGGACCTGACCCCCTCTGCAGAAGAAGAGCTGCCTAAGAGCTTCACCTGGGAGCCCACAGGCATGGATCCAGCCCGCAAGACACGGCGCAGAAGAACACAGTTTGCTCCAGCACCACAGTCTCCTGAACAGAGAGCAGTCACCGCCAGAGACCTAAAGGAGAAGCGTTTGTTGAGAGAGTCCAAAGCCCAGGCTAGAGGACCCCTGTGTTATGGCGTAGTGGAAGACTTTAATCTGAAAAGCGGCTATGGATTCGTTGTAGCACCAGGAATAAAAGAAGGGATATTTGTAAACCGCAGAGATGTGAACGCTCATCTGCCAAGAGGACACCCTTGCAGAAATCTAAAGATGGGAGATTCCGTTCAGTTCACCCTGCATCAAGGCGAAAGAGGATTGTATGCTCTGGGCGTAACGCTATGTCCCAACAAACCTTACAGCCATCCCCTGCAACAAGAAAGACAAGAAAGACAAGAAAGACAAGAAAGACAAGAAAGACAAGAAAGACAAGAAAGACAAGAAAGACAAGAAAGACAAGAAAGACAAGACAGAGATAAAGAAACAGATACAGAAAAGGAATCAGATGCAGACCAAGAAAGGAAAGGCACAGAACCTACAGATGAGGCAACCACAGATGAAGAAAGAGACAAAGAGCAAGAAAGTCACAGGTGCCAGTGCCCAACGTGCCCTCGCCCTAGTGAAAAAGAGGAGTAAAAAGTAAAGTAAGAAGTTACTGTTTTGACCAGTTTTGAAAAGTTTTGTTTGCAACGTTAAAGAAATGCGCCCACAAAAACTATTGTGAGAAATAAACTTAAGGCTATGAACTTGCTATAGCCACAAACTCTCGCAGTGTAAATAGTTACACCAGTGGCACCACCACCAGGGCCAGCCTGTTTAGGGGCTTGGCTCGTCTGCAACCAGGGGGGCCCGTCCGTAGAAAAGGGCCTTGGCTCACCTGCGACCAGAGAGCACGCCTGTTTATGGGGCCTTGGCTCACCACCACAAAGAGGGTACCTGGTCAGCACCAACTGTGGAGGCCGCCTCTGAATCCTGCCAGAAGAGGCTGACGGCGCGGATCCACCAGGCCAGGTATACCCTGAAACCACCAGCCCATGAAAGCCGCCTCTACATCCTGCCAGAAGTGGCTGAAGTCGCGGCCAACGGGAGAGGAAGATTGGAGGAAAGGTCTGGAGAAACGGATGGCCCAGACCTGGTTACCAACAGGACCGGTGACCTGCCTCCTGAGAGGGTTTTGGGTGGGTTAACGGACTTGTGGGTGGAGGGTGGTGATGTCTGATACCTGGTGGTTTTAAAAATGTTTTACATGTTTTAATGTTTTATGCATTTTAAAATGTTGTCTTGCAGCCCGAGGACGTGCTGGTGATAACTAAGGGGGAATGTGGCGCCCCTGACCTGGTCAGGCACCACTGAGTACTGCACCCATGCTGGGGACAGTACAACACAGGTAATCCAGAAGGCTGACAGGGGTGTGGAACACAGGCGCATAGTGATCAGGTCTCACACATGTACCCATGAGAGGACCCCTGGGGATCCCAGGAGGGGGCAAGCCTTCACCTTCACTGGAATAGTGGAGGGGGTAGAGCCTCCATCTCCTCTCAAGGGGTGTGGTGGAGAGTCTGGTTGCTAGGTGGCGTAGGCAAGAACAGGAGAGGAGGAGCAGTGAGTCAGTTAGAGCTGAACTCCAGAGGGCTCAGTGAGGAGCAGACCTGTGGGGCTGAGGCTGTCTAACAGCGCCCGCGCAGTGGCTACAGACGGGGGAGAACGGTCAACTAGGAGTGCTGCCTGAAAGCCAGCTTCAGCTAGAGAGTGCACGGAGTGGGAAGTAAGGAGACTTCTAGAGAGCACCAGGCCCAACCGGGCGGCAGATCCCGAAGCGAGGATAGATTCACCTTTCCCTGCTAAACCTGCCGGTGTGGGGCTCTTACAGCCCACACCACAACAACCAAAAGCCGCAGCCACGTAACCGCAAGTAGGGCCCATAGGTCACAGGAGGCAAGAGGCTGGAGTGGCCTGGCCCGGGGAACAAGCACACGGCAAAACAAGAAGGGGAGAGAGGCTTGGAGCATCTTCCCTGGGTGACCCCCATAGGGACTCAAAGTCGGGGTCACCCCAAACCACCAAGGGCTAAGGAAGGCGAGTTTGTAGTCACCCTCATACAGTCAGCCGGAAGGATACCTGGTTCCCACCTGGTTCATCCCAGCTACGCCCGGGTTACTCACCCTGCCACCTGAAGTGAGTAAAAACCCTGAAAGACACTCTGCCTGTGTGTGGTCATTCTGCGACTTGTGGTACTACAGCTTTACAAAGGGCCCTGGGGCTTGCCTCACTCTCAGGAGGCTACTACACCCGACTGCACCCACCATCAGCCCCAGGCGTCCTCTAACCTGCAGTGGCGGTCCCCTCTGACCGCAAATACTGAGAGTGGCGTCACGATCAAAAACAGAAGATTTCCTACCAGTGACGGAGATCCAGCAACGTGGAGTCCCTGAAGGTAATGCACCGACACTGACACAACACCTGTGGGGCTTCACAGATACTCCCCAGCCTAACAATAGCAGGCCACAGCTGCTCCAGAAGTGGTGCATCCATTAGATGCGCCAATCTTGGTGCTTTTCACCAGCTCATCCTGTTGCTCTGGTGCAGTGGCAAACGGGGTAATAGATGGGGTTGATACCAACTGTGTAATGTCACCTGGCATCAAACCCTGGGGTTTGTGATGTCACGGCATCTGTCAGATACCCGACAGCACTAACCCAGTCAGTAATAAAATAAAATAGACGACAAACACATTTTTATTTGAAAAAACACTCCCCAACTCCTCCTCTTTCTCCAATTCATTGGAAACAAAAATCAAATCCGGGTCCAGCGTAATCCAATAAGGGGTTCTCATGACGATCCATTCCATACTCACTGTCCCAGTCAATGAAAAACAGAATGTTCCCCATTGGGAGAGCAGTGCAGTGACCTGAGCTAACATCAATAGGTCAGCCAATGTCACCAAAGGGGATGACGAGTGCTGCCGTCTAGAGGATAGCTCAGATCGTTACCTGCGGTGATGAACTCCACTGCACTCCTGATGTCAGCACTCATCACTGAGTTCTATTGTCCGCTATATTCACAAGAGAAGTATCGCAAGCTGCATGTGATGTCATCGTTAGTCACAGTCTCGAACCACTCGCGAGACTTGATGTGAGAACACAACGAGCATGGAACTCAGTGGTGAGAACTGATGTCAGAAGTGCAGTGGACTTCATCCTCACAGGTAATAAACTTAGCCAACCTCCTGATTGTGGCACTTGTCATCCCGGCAGCTGCTTGCACTGCTGCGAGGCTGGCGCGGGAGTGGGACACAGACTGCAAGGGCACCCGATGGAAGTCACACAGAAGTACATTCGTGTGTGTGGCTTCCAGGGATTTTGCGGAGCCATTGACTTGTATTGTGTCACGGTGTGCAACTGCGGAACAGAATATGACATGTTCCAAAATATTGGAATGGACATACTGCATTCAATGTGTTTTTTGTAGGAACTGGTGGCATATGGAAGTGCTTATGTGTGCCATCCGATTCAACACAAAAGACATTGAAAAGATGGTCTTGTCAGTAGAACCGTAAAAGAAACAAGAACTGAACAGGACAAATGGAATGGTTGTCTGAATGAGCCCTTAGAGTCATAGACAGTGTACAAGTTCTTAGGAGGCAGGGAGATTGCCTGGGTTTTCTGAAGAAGAAGGAACTACATTGGATATATGAGTTGGATGCTTACAACCCAGGGTTTTGAATATAGAGTATAACCAACATAGGTGTCTTTTTGGATAAGATTTTCTTAATTGTTTTCTCAGAGATAGAGTTTTTTAAGGTACATTTTATTTTTTTTTTATAGATAACCACATGTGTAAGGAAAATGATAGAGACATCAAATATGTTAATTTTCTTGATTTTTTTTGTTTCCTTACTCGTTTTCTTCCCCACAAATAAAGCTTTTTGGTATGGTCAGAATACAATTATATGGGTTACAGTGGCATGCAAAAGTTTTGGCACCCCTGGTCAAAATTACTGTTATTTTTTACAGTTAAACAGGTTGAAGATGAAATTATCTCTAAGGCCTGTTTCACACGTCAGTGATTCTGGTACGTTTGTGCTTTTTTTTCTACATACCAGAATCACTGGCATACGCAGACCCATTATAATCAATAGGTCTGCTCACACATCAGTGATTTTTAACTGAACGTGTCTCCATGCGGCGTACCCGCATGTCCGTGATTGCCACACGGAGACATGTTAATTTTTTTCTGGCATCACTGATGTCCCACGGACTACGCAGTGGTGTGATCCATGAAACACGTGCCAGAAAAAAATGTGCATATAAAATAAAAATCATTTTTACTCACCCGGCTTCAGCGGCGCTCTCTGCAGCTGTTCTGCCTGCTGCTTCTGAGCCGGCTCATTACTGTGAATGCATATTCATGAATGCACGACACAGCCAACCCGGAAGCAGCTGCTGCGGGGGTCAGCGCCGGCCGGGTGCTGCACCGCGGGA
The DNA here is from genome assembly GCF_048569485.1 of Anomaloglossus baeobatrachus. Taxonomy (NCBI): domain Eukaryota; kingdom Metazoa; phylum Chordata; class Amphibia; order Anura; family Aromobatidae; genus Anomaloglossus; species Anomaloglossus baeobatrachus. The sequence continues at coordinate 188,416,090 of NC_134359.1, forward strand.
GCGTTCAGCACCATGGAGAGCGGGAGCGGGCACAGGTGAGTTAATCTCTATGTGCAATCACGAACCACGGAGAACGGAGCCCAGATTGCACTTAGACAACCCATGTGTGCCGTGAATCATGGCACACGGAGGGACTTGTGCGTGTTTTACACATCAGTGAAGAACATCTGTGGTTTTCACTGACGTGTGAAACGGGCCTTAAATGCATAAAGTTAGAGATGACACATTTCCTTTGTATTTTAGGCAAAAAAAAATATATTTTCATCTTCTACATTTTTAAATTACCAAAATGGAAAATGGCAGTTGCATACGTATTGGCACCCTGCATGGTTAGTACCAAGTAAAACCCCCTTTGGCAAGTATCACAGTTTATACATGCTATTTCTAGCCAGCAAAGAGTCTTTCAATTTTTGTTTGAGGGATTTTCATCCATTCTTCCTTAAGCGGGCTTTACACACTGCGATATTGGTCCCGATATCGCTAGTGTGGGTACCCGCCCCCATCTGTTGCGCGACATGGGCAAATCGCTGCCCGTGCCGCACAACATCGCCCAGACCCGTCACACATACTTACCTGCCCGGCGACGTCGCTGTGACCGGCAAACCGCCTCCTATCTAAGGGGGCGGTCTGTGCGGCATCACAGCGACGTCACTAAGCGGCTGTCCAATAGCAGCGGAGGGGCGGAGTTGAGCGGGACGTAACATCCCGCCCACCTCCTTCCTTCCGCATAGCGGCCGGGAGGCAGGTAAGGAGAGCTTCCACGTTCCTGCGGTGTCACACAGAGCGATGTGTGCTGCCGCAGGAACGAGGAACAACCTCGTTACTGCTGCAGTAACGATTTTTGAGAATGGACCCCCATGTCACCGATGAGCGATTTTGCATGTTTTTGTAATGATGCAAAATCGCTCATCGGTGTCACACGCAATGGCATCGCTAATGCAGCCGGATGTGCGTCACCAATTCCATGACCCCAACGAGTTCGCATTAGCGATGTCGTAGCGTGTAAAGCCCCCTTTAGAAGTTTTCCAGTTCTGTGAGATTCTTACAGTCATGGCCAAAAGTTTTGAGAATGACATCAAAATTATATTTTCACATGATCTGTTGCCCTCTGGTTTTTAATTGTGTTTGTCTGATGTTTACATCACATACAGAAATATAATTGCAATCATATTATGAGTACCAAAAGGTTATATTGACAGTTAGAATGAGTTAATGCAGCAAGTCAATATTTGCAGTGTTGACCCTTCTTCTTCAGGACCTCTGCAATTCTCCCTGGCATGCTCTCAATCAACTTCTGGATCAAATCCTGACTGATAGCTGTCCATTCTTGCATAAGCAATGCTTGCATTTTGCCAGAATTTGTTGGTTTTTGTTTGTCCACCCGTCTCTTGATGATTGCCACAAGTTCTCAAAGGGATTAAAATCTGGGGAGTTTCCAGGCCATGGACCCAAAATCTGTATGTTTTGTTCCATGAGCCATTTAGTGATCACCTTTGCTTTATGGCAAGGTGCTCCATCATGCTGGAAAAGGCATTGTTGGGCGCCAAACTGCTCTTGGACAATTGGGAGAAGTTGCTCTTGGAGAACATTCTGGTACCATTCTTTATTCACGGCTGTGTTTTTAGGCAAGACTGTGAGTGAGCCGATTCCCTTGGCTGAGAAGCAACCCCACACATGAATCGTTTCAGGATGCTTAACAGTTGGCATGAGACAAGACTGGTGGTAGTGCTCACCTCTTCTTCTCCTAATAAGCTGTTTTCCAGATGTCCCAAACAATCGAAAAGGGGATTCATCTGAGAAAATGACTTTACCCCAGTTCTCAGCAGTCCACTTCCTGTACCTTTTGCAGAATATCAGTCGGTCCCTGATGTTTTTTCTGGAGAGAAGTGGCTTCTTTGCTACCCTCCTTGAAACCAGTCCTTGCTCAAGCAGTCTCCGCCTCACAGTGCGTGCAGAAGCACTCACACCAGCCTGCTGACATTGCTGAGCTAGCTCGGCACTGCTGGTAGTCCGATCCCGCAGCTGAAACAGTTTTAAGATACGGTCCTGGCATTTGCTGGTCCTTTTTGGGCACCCTGGAGCCTTTTTGGCAACAATGGAAGCTCTCTCCTTGAAGTTCATGATGATGCGATAAATTGTTGACTGAGGTGCAATCTTTGTAGCTGCGATACTCTTCCCTGTTAGGCCATTTTTGTGCGGAGCAATGATGGCTGCACGTGTTTCTTTAGAGATAACCATGGTTAACTGAAGAGAAACAATGATACCAAGCACCAGCCTCCTTTTATAGTGTCCAGTCGTGTCATTCTTACTTAATCATGACTGATTGATCGCCAGCCGGTCCTCATCAACACCCACACCTGTGTTAATGGAACAATCACTAAAACAATGTTAGCTGCTCCTTTTAAGGCAGGAATGCAATGATGTTGAAATGTGTTTTGGGGGTTATAGTTCATTTTCTTATCAATATTGACTTTGCAAGTAATTGCTGCTAAGCTGATCACTCTTTATGACATTCTGGAGTATATGCAATTTGGGAACAAACCGTTATAGATAATGTTTAAGGGATCATATCTTGTACACCGTGAGAAAAAAACCCTTAAAAATTCAATTCTTTAATAATAAAGTTTAAAATAGATATCCCAACATGAATAACACACACACATGTATACATACAACAAACAGGGGAAAAAGTGCTGCAGTGCAGACTGGGAGTGGTCAACGCCCCTTCACTTCTCCCTACCTAGCCTGCGGAGGTCGGCACCCTAGATTGCGTAAAGGCGCCCCCGCTCACCGTCGGCTCGCCCTCCTTTCCCTGCACTAAATTAGAAAGTGCAACTAGTCTGGGAGTATAGGAGTGCTTAATTAAGATATTGCTGCACTGCAAAAATTTACAGGGTTGCAAAGAAAGTCGGGAATAACCCTATTGAAATCTGGCACACATGTGGGTGTGACTCTACAGGAATGCTGTAATGACTGATTATATATATATATAATGTGGGATGCTTGAAATGAATTAGAATAACCACCTCAATATGAAATTTAACAGTAGACACCGTGCATCCGTATGGATGTAACCCCCGGAGCCATCTACATGGATACCACTTGTCCTGTGCCTTCAATAAAAGCATATACTTGGACACATGTTATAGTGCTAGGCAAGCAGGTTACTACAATGTACGCAAGAGACTCTAATAAGCCTTGCCTCAGCCTGCTCCCACCAAAAATCCATGAGAGTCAATCAGCAACTAAACACATGACTCAACAGTAGGCACACAGATGGGTAGTCCTCAGATACAATAACATATTTAGCAATAGCATGGAAAAAACTTTCCCTTCAGTCAATTCACTGTAGATGTAACAATAACATATTAGATTACTTAGCTTTTTATGTGCACTTGGACTAATCGCCAGATCAGCAGTAATACTTCAGTGTAGTCACTGGAAAAGTACAGGCCCAGTTTGGGAACCGCTAGCTCGACGCGTTTCCCCCTGGCATACAGTCCTGCCAAGGTTCATCAGGAGCACCCACAGTCGGGCACAGAGTACCGGCCACAATGAGCCACTCTGCCTCGGTCCTAATCCCCGCCTACACACGTGGGGCAAAGAGCGCTCTTTAAAAATGGCGCTTCCTGACGTCACCGGAAGTGACGTCTATTAGACCGGAAGTGCCACTCGCGTGGAACGCACTATGCGCTCCACCGCGGCTCATCACTACGGGCCGGAAGATGACCCTCCATGTGGCGCTTCCTGACGTCACCGGATGTGACGTCTGTTAGAACGGAAGTGCCGCTCATGTGGAACGCATCATGCGCTCCACCGCGGCTAATCACTACAGGACGGAAGCTGTCCCTCCATGTGACGCGCGGTAACAGTCACATGATCGCGGGACGCAGTCATGCGCTCCGCAACCCCGCACCACATAGTTCACACCACTATGGAACAAGGAAACATAATCAAGTTATGCCCGCCAAAAGTAAACCTAGATGGGCTAATAACTCACCACCAATGGGCTCAAAAATCATGATATATTCCCCTTTCCGGCTAAATTTACAAAGAACGCCCCACAAATATACATTTATACATTATAGTTACAATTCACAAGGGATATCCGGAAATGCACATGTGGACCAATCCGTCAACATGAATAAACTGTAGCAACCAAGGACATTGGGTCCAAGATCAAAGAACAAACCCCGCAGTCCACAAAAAAACCTATACAGGATGGCTGTATACAAATATACTTAATTTCCCATATATCTAGGAAGGGATAAATATCCCAATACACTGAATGCTATGGTCAGATGAAACTAGAGAAGGTTAGTTGTTCGTTTAAACCGCCTGGACTGGTTGACTCTAGCCAAAAGATCCAACGTGTCTCCCTTTGAAGCAGTTTTTTGTCCCAGTCTCCCAAGCGTATTGATGGAGAAATTACTTCAATTGTCCTAAAAGAGAAAGACCCCAAATCTCCCTTGTGATGCAAATTAATATGACGAGCTAGGGGTGTGTTCCGTTTATTTCTCACATCCCCTAAATGTTCTCCTATCCGTATTTTCAACTGTCTCCTAGTCTTTCCCACATAGTCTTTTGGGAATGTACATGTACAGAGGTAAATAACTCCCTCTGTTTTGCAGTTCGCAAAGTTGCGATTCTTATACGTTCGCCCAGTGACTGCGCTACAGAACTCTCTTGATGGAGCCACATGTTTACAATATATACATGACCCACATTTAAAGGTCCCAACATCTCTCCTGTCCAACCACGTACCACTTTTTTTAGGGGGGACATAGAGGCTGTGTACTACCTCATCCTTGATTGTCTTCCCTCTCTTGAACGTTACCGAGGGGTGTGCCGTTATGTGTCCACAAATATCAGGGTCACTCTTTAGAATGCCCCAATGTCTCCTCAAGATGGCCATGATCTTCCCATGCTGATCATCGTACATCCCGATCAGCCGTGTGATCTGTCCATCAACGTTTTTGGGAGAAGTGGTAAGCAGATCCCTACGGTCACTGTGAAGGGCATTTTTCTGCGCCTTATCAATCACGTTAGGAGGATAACCCCTATCCCTGAATCTCTTTTTAAGGTGGACAGATTGCTTCTCATATTCATGTACAGTGGAGCAGTTCCTCCTTAATCTCAAAAATTGTCCCTTTGGGATCCCAGTTTTTAAACTGACTGGGTGATGACTTTCCCAATTCAACAGGCTATTTGTGGCATTCGGTTTTCTGAATATAGAGGTGCTCAAGGTACCATCTCTTTCCCTTGTTATTAGGACATCCAAGAAGGGGAGTTTATCACCTCCGATCTCATACGTGAATCTCAACCCCAGATCATTGATGTTCAGCTGATTGACAAAAGTAACAAAGGACTCAGCTGGTCCACGCCACACTACCAATATATCATCTATGTAGCGTCCCCAGAACTGAATCTGGGGACCCCACACATCATCATCCTGAAACACAACAGTATCCTCCCACCAACCCAGGAGCAAGTTTGCATATGTGGGAGCACAAGGGCTCCCCATTGCGGTGCCCCTGAGCTGGTGGTAATACTTTGCATTAAAAATGAAATAGTTGTGTGTCAAGATGAACCTGATTAGTAGTAGAATGAAATCATTATGCTGGGACATAGATGTTCCTCTAGAGTTAAGGTAGTACTTTACTGCTTCTATACCGATGTTGTGGGGGATACAACTATAGAGGGATTCTACATCAATAGACATTAACAAAGAGTCTGAATCAACCACTAGACCCTCAATTTTATTCAGCAGATCCATTGTATCCCTCAGATACGATGGCAGAGAAATAACAAATGGGCGAAGAATTTCGTCCACATACATGCTGCAGTTCTGGGAGAGTGCCTCGATCCCGGACACAATGGGGCGACCCTTCACTGGGGATAACCCCTTGTGGATTTTCGGTAAGACGTAAAAGGTCGCCACCATTGGTGTTTTGGGTAATAAAAAATCCAATTCGTCTGAGGATATCAATTTCATTGCTTTTGCCTCACATAAGATCACCTTTAGATCTTTAAGATAACCTGGGGTTGGGGTTTTTTTCTCACGGTGTACAGTATATGCAATTTGCCATTAGAAAAACTTAAGCAGTAGACTTTGTAAAAATTAATATTTGTAGCATTCTCAAAACTTTTGGCCATGACTGTACATGCAGAGGTGTATCTAGTCTTTCCAGCACCCGGGGCAAGAATTCAGTTTGGCGCCCCATCACCCCCCACCCACAAAGCAGTTTGGGTGGTCGTCATGTGACCAATTTCTCATATGTGATTTGCACACTTAGGGGTACTTTGCACACTACGACATCCCAGGTGCGATGTCAGTGGGGTCAAATCGAAAGTGACGCACATCCAGCGTCGCTGTTGACATCACAGTATGTGAATCCTTTTACATACGATTAACGAGCGCAAAAGCGTCATTATCGTATGATCGGTGTAGGGTCCGACATTTCCATAATTTTGCAGCAGCGACGGTATGATGTTGTTCCTTGTTCCTGCGGCAGCACACATCGCTGTGTATGAAGTCGCAGGAGTGAGGAACATCTCCTTACCTGCGTCCCGGCTGCAATGAGGAAGGAAGGAGGTTGGTGAGATGTTTATGTCCCGCTCATCTCCGCCCCTCCGCTTCTATTGGCCGCCTGCCGTGTGACGTTGCTGTGACGCCGCACGACCCGCCCCCTTAGGAAGGAGGCGGGTCGCCGGCCAGAGCGACGTCGCAGGGCAGGTAAGTGCATTTGAAGCTGCCGTAGCGATAATGTTCACTACGGCAGCTATCACAAGACATTGCTGCTGCGACGGGGGCGGGGACTATCGCACTCGACATAGCAGCATCGGCTAGCGATGTCGCGCATGTAAAGTACCCCTTACAGTCACGTAATGACGAGTTTCTCTTCATAATTCTGTTAATGTTCAATGAGAAACGTATGAAGAAAAGCTAATTGTCACATGCAAGTATGAAAATCACATGAGTGGAGTGGCCATGTGGTGACTGCTGGAACCAGCAAGCAGAGCTGAATTGTGACAGTGGGTATATTACACGCTGTTAGAACTAAGGATACTACACTGCTTAATTTTGTATTTAAAGGGGTTGTCCAGATTAGAGATGAAAATCTGCAGTGACTCTATTCGTGACTTCAGGCTTCTTAATTCTTTAAATGCATGGTCTGCACACTTTTACAATTCTTTGGTGGCAGTGACGAGAATGGATGATCATGTGAGCACAAGAATGAAGTATTTGTATACTTCTGGCCACATTCTGATTTGATGTGTGCAGCCTCAGTCAATTCATTTTCATTGAGCATGTCTGTTAAGCATGTGACCACATCTATGTAAATTGCATACTTGCAGCTTCGTAACCTCCCACTGTCACCGCCGGCACCAGAGAATCCTGACAGCATGCAGTGTGTGCACTGTGAGAATTCAGAAGTCTGCAGTCCCATAGAGTGACACAGAGTGACTGCAGACTCATCATAAACTTGGACAACCCTTTTAATGCTCCTAACAACATAAATAAAAACATAGTAACCCTTAACTTGTCAAATGGCACAAGACTTTATTAAAGAGATTGTCCACTACTTTAACACTGAAGGCCTTTCCTTAGGATAGATAACCAATGTCTGATTGGTCAGGGTCCGGCATGGGGCACACCAGCCAATCACCTGTTCTAGGTGTCGTGCCGGTGGTGGCAGGTGGCCGGAAGTGCTCAGTTCTGGATCTGCTCCGTCTTCTGATAGCGGCAGCAGCCTCCTATTAAAATCAATGAAGCGGATGTGCAGTACGCACCTGCAGACACAATCAGAGGATGGAGTAGATTCATAAATAAGCATTTCCAGCCCCCTGCACCAAGAACAGCTGATCAGTGGGGGTCCCATTGTGCTCACATCAGAAGCAATGCGCAAGTGGGACCGAGGCCTAATGATGAGACATAGTCAGTATCACAAATAAACATATATATTTAGGTACCTTATAGATGACGTTGTCTCTAGTCGTTTCTTTCTATTCTTCACCTTGTCCTGATGCCATGATTACTTTTCACATTCACATCTCGTCTCTGCAGATTTCCATCCTCTCCGGTCTTTTGCAGCACATCCTGGCACGATGCCCCTAAAAATAGCAGAATGATTAGAATACCCCCATTTAAAAATATCTGCCCTACACCGTGCCTCAGAATAAATAATGACCCCCTCACTGTGTTCTCTGTATGAAATATGACCCCTCACTATACCCTCTTATGGTACGTGCCCCCTACACTGTCCTCTCTTTTCCATACTGAGCCTCTTTACACTGTCCTTTACACTGTGTCCCCTTATATTATCTAGTTTTTATACTGTGCTCTCTCATCACACATCCCTCTTTGCTATGGCCTCACACTGTCCCCTGATGCTGCCCCCTCTCCATACCGCCCCCTCCACTACCCAGTCTCTATTCTGTGCCGCCCCACATTTTTCTCATGCCTTACTGTCTCCTCACTACCTCCTGCGTGTCCATACACTAGATAACTAAGGGCTCTGTGCGTCCGATACGTGTCTTCCTTTCATGATCATGTATTTCTGATGAAGAACTTTTAACATGTTTTTTAACATTTACTGAAATAAAGTGGAAGTTTGTATTTATCGGACCTGGATGCTGGATTTTTCTTCATGTGTCCAAAAATAGTTCCCTCGCCCCATCCTATCTCATCCATACTGTATCTATAGATACTGCCCCCTCCCTACCCTCTGTCCTCTCATACTGTGTCAATAGATACTGCCCCCTACCCACCCTCTGTCCCCTCATACTGTGCCTATAGATACTGCCCCCTCCCCATTCTCTCTACCCTCATACTGTCTATAGTTACTGCCCCCTCCCCACCCTCTGTCCTCTCATACCGTGTAAATAGATACTGCCCCTACCCACCCTCTGTCACCTCATACTGTGTCTATAGATACTGCCCCCTCCCCATCCTCTCTCCCCTCATACTGTGCCTATAGATACTGCCCCCTCCCCATTCTCTCTCCCCTCATACTGTCTATAGATACTGCCCCCTCTGTCCCCTCATACTGTGCCTATAGATACTGCCCCCTCCCCATTCTCTCTACCCTCATACTGTCTATAGTTACTGCCCCCTCCCCACCCTCTGTCCTCTCATACCGTGTAAATAGATACTGCCCCTACCCACCCTCTGTCACCTCATACTGTGTCTATAGATACTGCCCCCTCCCCATCCTCTCTCCCCTCATACTGTGCCTATAGATACTGCCCCCTCCCCATTCTCTCTCCCCTCATACTGTCTATAGATACTGCCCCCTCTGTCCCCTCATACTGTGATTATAGATACTGCCCCCTCCCACCCTCTGTCTCCTCATACTGTGTCTATAGATACTGCCCCCTCCCCACCCTCTGTCCCCTCATACTGTGTCTATAGATACTGCCCCCTCCCCATCCTCTGTCCCCTTATACTGTGTCTATAGATACTGCCCCCTCCCCACCCTCTGTTACATCTCGTGGCTCTCCTCTTGCAAGGAATGAGGTGGTCCCCCATTCCTTGTCTGCCGCGAGCCCTCCTGCTCAGCAGCGCCAAAGGCCTGGGAGACTGCAGGAGTTTCCTCCTCCTAGATGCAGCAGAAGGGTGACACCTTGTGGTTTACTCCTTGTAAGGAATGGAGTGGTCTCCCATCCCTTGCCTGCCACGTGCCCTCCTGCTCGGCATCGCAGAGGGTCAGAGTGGTTGCACAGTGTGCAAAGGATAGATGCTCAGGGAAGCAGCAAGACTTCCCTTAGCTCTGCACATTGTGAAACCGAAGATCCCGCCTTTATGACCCAGAGGCAGGAGGTTGAGCATGTGCCCCACGTGACGTCTTCTGATTCGCTCACTGGTATTACACGGCCAGATAAAAAGGCTGGTGATGTGCTGAATCCTGACTGGCCGGGCCAGGACGTCACAGATCATGATTGGGTCACATCCGTCTCGCGCCCGCCCTTGGCTGGAGCTACATCTCCTTAAAAACCCCTCCTGCCATCATGGCGGCGCGCGACCGTCCTTCTATGTTTGGATGTCTGGCAGCGTGCTGCCACGCCACTGTACAGACGTCATTGTATTTTGCAGGTCTCGCCCCTGCCTTGCTGCTCCGGCAGTATTCCGTTTAACAGGCTGTGTTCCTGTCCCAGGTGAGCTCCTTGAATCTCTGTCGGACTCACCTGGTTTCTGAAGCACACGTGCGTGGGCACCTCTGTGCTACCCTCGTGCCATATTCCTGTGACTCCCGCTGGCACACGTGCGTAGGCACCTCTGTGCATCCCCGTGCAACAGGTACACCGAGTTGTGAGCCCCGTGCCATACAACCTTCACGGGTTAGGGCAGACAGGTGTACGCAGATCGTCTGTGACATTCCAGACGATCGCTAGCAGCAACCCGCTCACTCTTCTCCCACCATAGCAGCGGTCCCTTACACCGCACAGTGGACCTTGACCGGCGGAAGCTGTCCATATACCATCTTGGCACGCTTCCCCGGGTCCCCCTCGTAACATTGCGGTCGCGCCAAAGGTCTGGCTATGGCAGAAGAGCAGCAGCAGTTGCTGCGTTATGTGCAGCAGTTGGAGTCACGATTGGCAGCTGTGGAGCGGTCTTCCCCCGATAAGGCTGCTCTAGCGACAATTGCCACCCAAGCGGCTACTCAGGCTGTGGAATTGAGCGGAAAGTCGCCTCACCTTGCGCTCCCAGAGCGCTTCAACGGGGACAGCTCCGAGTGCCGTGGTTTCATAAACCAGGTTACCACCTACTTGGAGATGTCCGCCACTCTTTATGCTACTGAGAAGGCGAAAGTAGCATTCGTCCAGTCCCTGCTCACAGGGAGAGCGCTAAAATGGTCCACGCCGTTGTGGGAGCGCGGAGATCGGGTGGTGAATCACCTTCCAGTTTATCTTGAGGCCATGAGAAAGGTGTTCCTCGGGCCTCAAGTCACCCACGACTCCGCGCTGCGACTCCTACGCCTTCGGCAAAAGTCCACTTCAGTCGGGGACTTTGCGGTGCAGTTCAGGACACTCGCCGCAGAGCTGGACTGGCCAGATAAAGTCCTTGTCCCTGTGTTCTGGGAGGGTCTGGCAGGGTTCGTCAAAGACGCGCTGGCCACGCGTGATGTGCCGACCACCTTAGAGGCCTTGATACGGCTTGCTTCTCGCATAGACATCCGCCACGCGGAGCGGAGGCTCGAGGTCTCTTCGGCACCCACGTCTACCTGGCCTACAGAGCCTCTGACTCTCCTTCCCCACCAGACCAGTCTCCCAGCCAGTTCTGTTGATGACTCTGTGGAGCCCATGGAAGTCTCCAAGGTCGTCTCCTCTACCACAGGCTCTCGGCCGCCGGTCGTTTGCTTTGCCTGTGGGCAGAGGGGACATGTAGCTACCCGATGTTCAAAACCATCGGAAAAGAGACAGTGTCTGGTTTCCATCAGAGGAGGAACCCTAGACGCTGCCTCTCCTTCTAAATAACCCTCAGCGCCCAGTTGCAGTTCGGCACCACTGTCTTCCCTGCCCTGTCTTGCTTAGACACTGGCGCTGACGGCAATTTCATTTCAGCCTCCCTGGCAACTAGGTACTCTGTTCCCCTGGTCCTGTTGCCTAAACCAATCAGTGTCCAGGTAGTCAACGGGTCCCTACATGTCAAACCCATTACCCAGATCACCGTCCCTCTCAGGATGGATGTACCACCAGGCCACCATGAGCAGGTGTCCTTTCTGGTGCTTCCAGAAGGGACGGATGAGATCCTACTAGGACTCCCCTGGTTGAAACTGCATGCTCCGATACTCAACTGGACAACAGGGGAGATCTTGTCCTGGGCAGGGTCATGTAAAGAACACCTCGGGACCACCGGGTCACCCACTCCCCTAGACCTGGTGCCACCTGGCCAGACCCTCGTTCCCCCTAGGTTACGGAATGATGGACTTTCCTGGGACCATACCTCCAAGGTCGTGGGCCTCTTCAGGTCCAAAAGGACCAGAGTTCTAGAGGCCAGACATGATTGGTGGCCGACGGCCGACTCCTCGTCCGACAACCCTGAAGTAGCGAGGTTGGTTAAAACAAAAATCGTTCAGGGCAAGAGGTACTTCCTCGTGGAGTGGGTCGGTCGTGGACCGAAGCATAGGACCTGGGAATTGGAGGATCATGTCCACGCTCCAGGTTTGGCAGCAGCCTTTGAGCACAGGCGGCGGGGCGGCCCTAGACAGGGGGGTAATGTTACATCTCGTGGCTCTCCTCTTGCAAGGAATGAGGTGGTCCCCCATTCCTTGTCTGCCGCGAGCCCTCCTGCTCAGCAGCGCCAAAGGCCTGGGAGACTGCAGGAGTTTCCTCCTCCTAGATGCAGCAGAAGGGTGACACCTAGTGGTTTACTCCTTGTAAGGAATGGAGTGGTCTCCCATCCCTTGCCTGCCACGTGCCCTCCTGCTCGGCATCGCAGAGGGTCAGAGTGGTTGCACAGTGTGCAAAGGATAGATGTTCAGGGAAGCAGCAAGACTTCCCTTAGCTCTGCACATTGTGAAACCGAAGATCCCGCCTTTATGACCCAGAGGCAGGAGGTTGAGCATGTGCCCCACGTGACGTCTTCTGATTCGCTCACTGGTATCACACGGCCAGATAAAAAGGCTGGTGATGTGCTGAATCCTGACTGGCCGGGCCAGGACGTCACAGATCATGATTGGGTCACATCCGTCTCGCGCCCGCCCTTGGCTGGAGCTACATCTCCTTAAAAACCCCTCCTGCCATCATGGCGGCGCGCGACCGTCCTTCTATGTTTGGATGTCTGGCAGCGTGCTGCCACGCCACTGTACAGACGTCATTGTATTTTGCAGGTCTCGCCCCTGCCTTGCTGCTCCGGCAGTATTCCGTTTAACAGGCTGTGTTCCTTTCCCAGGTGAGCTCCTTGAATCTCTGTCGGACTCACCTGGTTTCTGAAGCACACATGCGTGGGCACCTCTGTGCTACCCTCGTGCCATATTCCTGTGACTCCCGCTGGCACACGTGCGTAGGCACCTCTGTGCATCCCCGTGCAACAGGTACACCGAGTTGTGAGCCCCGTGCCATACAACCTTCACGGGTTAGGGCAGACAGGTGTACGCAGATCGTCTGTGACATTCCAGACGATCGCTAGCAGCAACCCGCTCACTCTTCTCCCACCATAGCAGCGGTCCCTTACACCGCACAGTGGACCTTGACCGGCGGAAGCTGTCCATATACCATCTTGGCACGCTTCCCCGGGTCCCCCTCGTAACACCCTCTCTCTCCTAAACTGTGTCTATAGATACTGCCCCCTCCCCACCCTTTGTCCCCTCATACTGTGTCTATAGATACTGCCCCCTCCCCACCCTCTTTCCCCTCATACGTGTCCATTGATCCCTCTCCCCTTCCTCTGTCCCCTCAGCCTGTGTACATAGATACCTTCTCCTTCACCCCATACTGTTCCTCTTCGGTGTCACTGTCTTCAGCTTTACACTGGAGCAGTTATCATCAGCGTTCTCCGTTCTCTGCCTCTGCACTGCACTGCGGCCCTGACTTCCGGGTCAGCAGTGTGATCAGCTGTCCTGATCACAGTACAGCTGTCGCTCTGACCCGGAAGTCAGCACCGGCGGTCAATGCTTCAATTGTCTTCTAGTCTAAAAGATACAAGTACAATTGATCAGTGGGAGCCACGTGCTGCAGTTTCTATGACTGCGGTTGTCAGCGTGACAGCTGCGCTCACAGAATGGCGGCTCCCACTACAGGGCAGCAAGCGCATCTGCCAGGGAGACTTTCACTGCGTCGCATCAGGCAGTGCTAAGTACACAGGAGGAGAACGAAGGAGCGCATGTGAAGAATTTCAGGGACACATTAGATGTTATTAAAGTGTAGCCGCTCACCTGAAGAGGTTGTGCAATCTCTGTAATGAGTAGGGGTGTGGTGTAATGGCATCAACACCCTATATAAGGTGTGCTTAATTATTGGGCAACTTCCTTTTCTTTGGCAAAATGGGTCAGAAGAGAGATTTGACAGGCTCTGAAAAGTCCAAAATTGTGAGATGTCTTGCAGAGGGATGCAGCATTCTTGAAATTGCCAAACTTTTGAAGCATGATCACCGAACAATCAAGCGCTTCATGGAAAATAGCAAACAGGGTCGCAAGAAGCATGTTGGGCAAAAAAGGCGCACAATAACTGCCCACAAATTGAGGAAAATTAAGTGTGAAGCTGCCAAGATGCCATTTGCCACCAGTTTGGTCATATTTCAGAGCTGCAACGTTACTGGAGTTCAAAAAGCACAAGGTGTGCCATACTCAAGGACATGCCCAAGGTAAGGAAGGCTGAAAAACGACCACCTTTGAACAAGAAACATAAGATAAAACGTCAAGACTGGGTGAAGAAATATCTTAAGACTGATTTTTCAACAGTTTTATGGACTGATGAAATGAGATTGACTCTTGATGGGCCAGATGGATGGGCCAGAGGCTGGATCAGTAAAGGGCAGAGAGCTCCACTTCGACTCAGATGCAAGCAAGGTGGAGGTGGGGTACTGGTACTGGTACTGGTATGGGCTTGTACCATCAAAGATGAACTTGTGGGACCTTTTCGGGTTGAGTATGGAGTGAAGCTCAACTCCCAGACCTACTACCAGTTTATGGAAGACAACTTCTTCAAGCAGTGGTACAGGAAGAAGTCAGTATTGTTCAAGAAAAACATGATGCAGGACAATGCTCCATCACATGCATCCAACTACTCCACAGCGTGGCTGGCCAGTAAAGGTCTAATAGATGAAAAAATAATGACATAGCCCCCTTGTTCACCTGATCTGAACCCCATAGAGAACCTGTGGTCCCTCATAAAATTTGAGATCTACAGGGAGGGAAAACAATAAACCTCTCGGAACAGTGTCTGGGAGGCTGTGGTGGCTGCTGCACACAATGTTGATCGTAAACAGATCAAGCAACTGACAGAATCTATGGATGGTAGGCTGTTGAGTGTCATCATAAAGAAAGGTGACTATATGTCACACTCCCCAGGTCTCGACGTCGTTCCTCACTCACCGCTCCGGTCCCCGGGTCCCCTGCCTCCAGCCACACGTCCTCCTCTGCACCGCTCCCTGCTCTGGCCTCCGGCACCCGGGCGTCGCGCATGTGCATTAGGGTGCACGCGCGGTCAGTTGCCTCCTCTTAAAGGCCCAGCACTCCCTAACAGGATATTGCATCAGTCAGGGTCAGGTATATTAGGAGCTTCGTGCCTGGAGGGCGTCGCCTGTTCTATGAGTTCTATAGCTAGGAGTCCAGGTCCTGCTTGCTGTGTCTTGCATTAACACTGTGTCTTCCACAGAACAAGTTCTACCAAGTTAACCTGGTCCTGTCCACAACCGGTCCGAGAGGTCCTGCAGGGACTGTCCTGCCAAGCTATCCTGGCCTGGGCCACAACCTGTCCGAGTGGTCCTACGGGGACTGTTAGCTGAGACTCCACCATCTTCTCCAGCCTGAACCCGCTTCCTACCCTCGGCTTCACCCGGTGACCCCTGTCTCCTTCTGGTTGGACTTTGCTCATGTCTGCCGACTCTACCTGGCACCAGTACCTGGGTACCGGTATCTTATCTGGCACCAGGAACTCTGTGTCTTCAAGGACTTCCTCATTCCTGCTTCTAGAAGGACTCTGCCCTTGCCCCGCCTTCTGCTCCGGCAACCGTGTCCCTGGTCCCTCTGGTAGGCTTGCAGGACTATCCCAGTCTAGGGGTAGCTCTAGCTGCTTCACCGGAGGTGACAGGGGCACGGTCCAGAGGATCCACCACCCGGGCGTAACACTTTATTGGTCACTTTTTTGGGGGTTTGTTTTTGCATGTCAGAAATGTGTATTTCTAAATTTTCTGCAGTTATATTGGTTTACCTGGGGGAATAAACAAGTGAGATGGAAATATATTTGTTTTTTTATTCAGTTGTCTAATAATTGTGCACAGCAATAGTTACCTGCACAAACAGATATCCTCATAAGTTGAGATGAGCGAACCGGTCCCGGTTCGGCTCGAGGTCGGTTCGCCGAACGGAGGTCCCGTTCGAGCTCGGCTCGTCGAACGTTCGACGAACCGAACTCGAACTGCATAGGAAACAATGGCAGGCAATCACAAACACAGAAAAACACCTAGAAAACACCCTCAAAGGTGTCCAAAAGGTGACAAACAACTCACAACACAACACAAACACATGGGAAAGTGACAAGGACAAATTCTCATGTGAAAACAAAACAGCGTTACGAGGAAAAAGAGGATGAGACACAGATATAGGCATGGCATGCCCTTCTAAAATCATGTAAAACTCCGCAAGGTGACTCCAAGCGGAGTCTCCCTTTTTTCCAAAAATTGTGCCCCACACAAACCCACCCATTCAGTGGCAGCACTTGTGCCCTAGTTGTACACTTCACAGCTAGATTTGCATCAAGCACATTCAAAAATACGATATTCTTAACCGTCCCCAGGATGACACCGGGGTAGGTAGCAAAGTCTTTCCTGATCCCAGCTCTGTTCATCTTGGCTTCTTTTAAAAACACAGCAAGCAAGGGTTACTCCAAGCGGAGTCTCCCTTTTTTCAAAAAATTGGGCCACACAGACACCCACCCCATCAGTGGCAGCACTTTTGCCCTAGTTGCAAACAGGATGTTTTGATTTGCATCAAGCACATTCAAAAATACGCCATAATTAACCGTCCCCAGCATGACACCGGGGTAGGTAGATAAAGTCTTTGCTGAACCATGACTTGTTCATCTTGGCTTCTTTTAAAAACAATATAAGCAAGGGTTACTCCAAGCGAAGTCTCCCTTTTTTCCAAAAATTGTGCCCCACACACACCCACCCATTCAGTGGCAGCACTTGTGCCCTAGTTGTACACTTCACAGCTAGATTTGCATCAAGCACATTCAAAAATACGCTATTCTTAACCGTCCCCAGGATGACACCGGGGTAGGTAGCAAAGTCTTTCCTGATCCCAGCTCTGTTCATCTTGGCTTCTTTTAAAAACACAGCAAGCAAGGGTTACTCCAAGCGGAGTCTCCCTTTTTTCCAAAAATTGGGCCACACAGACACCCACCCCATCAGTGGCAGCACTTGTGCCCTAGTTGCAAACAGGATGTTTTGATTTGCATCAAGCACATTCCAAATCCACAAGCATTTACTCTCCCCTGGATGACACAGGGGTTGTAAATTCCTTCTGGATCCATGACTTGTTCATTTTGATGATTGTCAGTCTGTCCACATTGTCACTGGACAGACGCATGCGCTTATCTGTCAGCACACACCCAGCAGCACTGAAGACACGTTCAGAGACAACGCTGGCAGCTGGACACGACAAAATCTCCAAGGCGTAACTGGATAGCTCTGGCCATTTTTCTAGATTTGAAGCCCAAAATGAGCAAGGCTCCATTTGCAAAGTCATGGCATCGATGTTCATTTGTAGATACTCCTGTATCATCCTCTCCAGCCGTTGACTATGTGTCAGACTTGTTGTCTCTGGTGGCCTTGCAAAGGAGGGTTTAAAAAAATTATGAAAAGATTCAATAAAATTGCTGTTACCAGCACCAGATATGGTGCTACTGGTACGGGTAGACTCTTGAAGATGACGAGACCGTCCCATGTTTGTCAAGTTACAACTGGGAGATTCACTCCCTGCACCTGCACGGTTGTTTGGTGGAAAAGCGGATCTAAGATCGAGTAACAGCTTCTGCTGATACTCCTGCATACGTGCGTCCCTTTCTATGGCTGGAATTATGTCACAAAATTTGGACTTGTACCGGGGATCTAATAGTGTGGCAAGCCAGTAGTCATCATCACTTCTAATTTTGACAATACGAGGGTCATGTTGGAGGTAGTGCAACAAGAAGGCACTCATGTGTCTTGCGCAGCCATGCGGACCAAGTCCACGCTATGTTTGTGGCATAGAGGTGCTAACCGTTCTTTCTTCCTCTGACATCTCCCCCCAACCTCTTTCAACTGAAATTTGACCAAGGTCTCCCTCATCTGCTGAGTCTTCCATGTCCATGGACAGTTCGTCCTCCATATCTTCATGTCCTCCTGCACCTTCCTCAACATCTCGCCTGCTACCATGCGCCCTTGTTGATCCCTGTCCCCCATGCTCCCATGCCTGCCGCGTTGGTGATGATGAACGTCTGGACCTTGGTGATGTTGTTGTGTCTTGCGCATATGAATCCTCCTGTAGTTCATCCCCTTCCTGTTGTCCCACCCCCTGACTCCGAATAGTGTTTAGCGTGTGCTCCAGCATGTAAATGACTGGAATCGTCATGCTGATAATGGCATTGTCAGCGCTAAACATATTCGTCGCCATGTCGAAACTGTGCAGAAGGGTGCATAGGTCCTTGATCTGAGACCACTCCATCAGGGTGATCTTCCCCACCTCTGCATCTCGTTGGCCCAGGCTATACGTCATGACGTATTGCACCAGGGCACGGCGGTGCTGCCACAGTCGCTGTAACATGTGGAGAGTTGAATTCCAGCGTGTCACCACATCGCATTTCAGGCGATGAACCGGCAGGCCGAAAGACTTCTGGAGCGATGCAAGTCGCTCAGCTGCAGCGCTTGAACGGCGGAAGTGAGCAGACAGTTTTCGTGCCCTGTTCAGAAGGCCATCTAGGCTGGGATAGTGTGCTAAAAATTGCTGCACGACAAGGTTCAACACGTGAGCCATACAAGGTACATGTGTCACCTTGCCCAGGCGAAGGGCCGCACCCAGGTTTGCAGCATTGTCGCAGACGGCCTTACCAGGCTGCAGATTGAGTGGAGACAACCATTTATTAAACTCGGACCGCAGAGCTGACCACAACTCCTCAGCTGTGTGACTCTTATTCCCAAGACATGTCAAGCTAAAGACCGCCTGATGCCATTGCGCTCTGCTGCCAGCATAGTAATGAGGGGTGCGTGATTCCTTCTGCGCAGTGAGAACGCTGGTGGCCTGACCAGGCAGGCTTGGGGCGGAGGTGGAGGACCCAGATGAGGTGGAGGATGCAGAAGCAGTGGCGGAACTTGGACAGACAGAGGATTGACACACAAGTCGTGGGGACGGCAAGACATGCGCAGCAGACCCTTCACCATCTATCACCATAGTTACTCAGTGCCCAGTGAGCGACATGTAACATCCCTGTCCATGCTTACTGGTCCAAGTATCGGTGGTGAAATGCACCCGTTCACACACAGAGTTTCTCAAGGAAGCGGTGATGTTGTGTGTGACATGCTGGTGTAGCGCGGGCACACCTTTCTTAGAGAAGTAGTGGCGACTAGGCATCTGGTACTGGGGCACAGCGACAGACATAAGGTCTCTAAAATCCTGTGTGTCCACTAGGCGGAAAGGCAGCATTTTGGTAGCAACAGCTTACAGAGGGATAGAGTCAACCTCTTAGCTTTGTCATGGGTCGCAGGAAATGGCCTTTTATTTGTCCACATCTGAGGGACAGAGATCTGGCTGCTGTGTGTAGACGGTGTTGAGTAGGGTGTCCCTGGAAAAATGCCGGTTTGTGAGGAAAGTGCAGGCAGAGACATGATGTTGCCTTCATCCAAAGTTGGTGCTATCGATGTCTGAGAGAGCTGTACACACTCACTTGTTTCCCCTTCCAAAACAACTGACGACCTACCAAGCAAACTGCCTGTTGCGGTTACAGTGGTGGAAGTTGTGGATGGAAAAACAGGTGTGACAGCTGTCCCCACAGTCCTAGAAGATGACGAGCGCGCGGATGCACTGGAAGGGGCAGGCGGTGGATGGTTCGCTCCGCTAGGCCGCATTGCAGCACGGTGAGCTTCCCACCGGGCCATATGATATTTATTCATGTGACGATTCATGGAAGAAGTTGTCAAACTGCTGAGGTTTTGACCTCTACTAAGAGAACCATGACAAATTTTACAGATCACATAATTTGGGCGATCTTTTTCTATGTCAAAAAAGGACCAGGCTAGGCAAGGCTTAGAGGCCATGCGACCTGTTGATCCACCCCGAATAATGCTCAGAGGCAGAGTGGTGGCTGAGGATGCAGTTGTAGACGTGCTACCAGTACTCCGACTCTGTCCAGGAAGGCGCAAGGTAACTTCGTCATCAGTTGCATCCTCCGCCACCACCTCTGTTGACCTCCTCAAGTGCCTGACTGTGGGTTGACAGTAGGTGGGATCTAGAACTTCATCATCAATTGTTGTGTTTGCACTTCCCTCCCCCTCAGACCGAGCCTCTTCTTGCCCTGACCGAATATTTAAGTTGTCATCCCAATCGGGTATCTGAGTCTCATCTTCATCAGTATGTTCCTCATTGTCTATAACCACAGGTGTTACAGTTTGTGACAAAGGGTCAACATTATGCTCCGAAACTTGGTCCTCACGGCCTGAATCAGAGTCACAAAAGTTCTGGGCATCACTGCAGACAATTTCCTGTTCTGTACTCACTGTAGCTTGGGAGCAGACCTCTGATTCCCAGGCTATAGTGTGACTGAACAGCTCTGCAGACTCAGCCATCTCAGTTCCACCATACTGTGCAGGGCTGATGGAGACTTCAGAGCTGGGAGAAAGCAAGTTTGATTGGGATGACAACTCAGAGGACTGGTGTTTTTTGGATGCGGTACTTGAAGTGGCTGAGAGGGCACTTGTTGGACCACTTGAGATCCATTCAAGCATTTTCCTTTTTTGGCCATCATCTACCTTTGTTCCTGTTGTTCGTGTCCGTAAAAAAGGGAGCACATCGGATTGTCCACGGTACGTAGTAGACATCTTACTTTTGCTGGTAGATGGTCTATCTTCAGCAGATGATAATGCAGCTTTGCCACCTTCCCCACGGACAAAACCTTTTTTGCCTTTTCCACCACGCCTCTTCCCCTTTCCACCAGCATCTGTCATTTTGCCACTCATGTTGATTGCGACAAGATTGTGGACTGAAAATGTGGTAGTAAAAATTCAGAGGTGGTGCAGATTGCAGTGGTGGTCTAGCTTTATTAACAGCAGAATAATAAAGAATAAATATCCCTGACAATGCAACTACGGCCCTTAAATTGGCAGCAAAAATTGCTAGTATAATGGCTTAGTTATAATGAGTTGGAGTGTGCAATGCAGGCAGAGGTGCTGCAAATGTCTTTGCACTAGTGGGACTATAGCAAAGTCCAATAGCCACGTTTAGGATGCCACTAGGTACACTGAGTGTTTGCTAGTATAATGGCTTAGTTATAATGAGTTGGAGTGTGCAATGCAGGCAGAGGTGCTGCAAATGTCTTTGCACTAGTGGGACTATAGCAAAGTCCAATAGCCACGTTTAGGATGCCACTAGGTACACTGAGTGTTTGCTAGTATAATGGCTTAGTTATAATGAGTTGGAGTTTGCAATGCAGGCAGAGGTGCTGCAAATGTCTTTGCACTAGTGGGACTATAGCAAAGTCCAATAGCCACGTTTAGGATGCCACTAGGTACACTGAGTGTTTGCTAGTATAATGGCTTAGTTATAATGAGTTGGAGTGTGCAATGCAGGCAGAGGTGCTGCAAATGTCTTTGCACTAGTTGGACTATAGCAAAGTCCAATAGCCACGTTTAGGATGCCACTAGGTACACTGAGTGTTTGCTAGTATAATAGTTTAGTTATAATGAGTTGGAGTGTGCAATGCAGGCAGAGGTGCTGCAAATGTCTTTGCACTAGTGGGACTATAGCAAAGTCCAATAGCCACGTATAGGATGCCACTAGGTACACTGAGTGTTTGCTAGTATAATAGTTTAGTTATAATGAGTTGGAGTGTGCAATGCAGGCAGAGGTGCTGCAAATGTCTTTGCACTAGTGGGACTATAGAAAAGTCCAATAGCCACGTTTAGGATGCCACTAGGTACACTGAGTGTTTGCTAGTATAATGGCTTAGTTATAATGAGTTGGAGTGTGCAATGCAGGCAGAGGTGCTGCAAATGTCTTTGCACTAGTGGGACTATAGCAAAGTCAAATAGCCACGTTTAGGATGCCACTAGGTACACTGAGAGTTTGCTAGTATAATGGCTTAGTTATAATGAGTTGGAGTGTGCAATGCAGGCAGAGGTGCTGCAAATGTCTTTGCACTAGTGGGACTATAGCAAAGTCCAATAGCCACGTTTAGGATGCCACTAGGTACACTGAGTGTTTGCTAGTATAATGGCTTAGTTATAATGAGTTGGAGTGTGCAATGCAGGCAGAGGTGCTGCAAATGTCTTTGCACTAGTGGGACTATAGCAAAGTCCAAGAGCCACGTTTAGGATGCCACTAGGTACACTGAGTGTTTGCTAGTATAATGGCTTAGTTATAATGAGTTGGAGTGTGCAATGCAGGCAGAGGTGCTGCAAATGTCTTTGCACTAGTGGGACTATAGCAAAGTCCAATAGCCACGTTTAGGATGCCACTAGGTACACTGAGTATTTGCTAGTATAATGGCTTAGTTATAATGAGTTGGAGTGTGCAATGCAGGCAGAGGTGCTGCAAATGTCTTTGCACTAGTGGGACTATAGCAAAGTCCAAGAGCCACGTTTAGGATGCCACTAGGTACACTGAGTGTTTGCTAGTATAATGGCTTAGTTATAATGAGTTGGAGTGTGCAATGCAGGCAGAGGTGCTGCAAATGTCTTTGCACTAGTGGGACTATAGCAAAGTCCAATAGCCACGTTTAGGATGCCACTAGGTACACTGAGTGTTTGCTAGTATAATGGCTTAGTTATAATGAGTTGGAGTGTGCAATGCAGGCAGAGGTGCTGCAAATGTCTTTGTACTAGTGGGACTATAGCAAAGTCCAATAGCCACGTTTAGGATGCCACTAGGTACACTGAGTGTTTGCTAGTATAATGGCTTAGTTATAATGAGTTGGAGTGTGCAATGCAGGCAGAGGTGCTGCAAATATCTTTGCACTAGTGGGACTATAGCAAAGTCCAATAGCCACGTTTAGGATGCCACTAGGTACACTGAATGTTTGCTAGTATAATGGCTTAGTTATAATGAGTTGGAGTGTGCAATGCAGGCAGAGGTGCTGCAAATGTCTTTGCACTAGTGGGACTATAGCAAAGTCCAATAGCCACGTTTAGGATGCCACTAGGTACACTGAGTGTTTGCTAGTATAATGGCTTAGTTATAATGAGTTGGAGTGTGCAATGCAGGCAGAGGTGCTGCAAATGTCTTTGCACTAGTGGGACTATAGCAAAGTCCAATAGCCACGTTTAGGATGCCACTAGGTACACTGAGTGTTTGCTAGTATAATGGCTTAGTTATAATGAGTTGGAGTGTGCAATGCAGGCAGAGGTGCTGCAAATGTCTTTGCACTAGTGGGACTATAGCAAAGACCAAGTGCCACGTTTAGGATGCCACTAGGTACACTGAGTGTTTGCTAGTATAATGGCTTAGTTATAATGAGTTGGAGTGTGCAATGCAGGCAGAGGTGCTGCAAATGTCTTTGCACTAGTGGGACTATAGCAAAGTCCAATAGCCACGTTTAGGATGCCACTAGGTACACTGAGTGTTTGCTAGTATAATGACTTAGTTATAATGAGTTGGAGTGTGCAATGCAGGCAGAGGTGCTGCAAATGTCTTTGCACTAGTGGGACTATAGCAAAGTCCAATAGCCACGTTTAGGATGCCACTAGGTACACTGAGTGTTTGCTAGTATAATGACTTAGTTATAATGAGTTGGAGTGTGCAATGCAGGCAGAGGTGCTGCAAATGTCTTTGCACTAGTGGGACTATAGCAAAGTCCAAGAGCCACGTTTAGGATGCCAATAGGTACACTGAGTGTTTGCTAGTATAATGGCTTAGTTATAATGAGTTGGAGTGTGCAATGCAGGCAGAGGTGCTGCAAATGTCTTTGCACTAGTGGGACTATAGCAAAGTCCAAGAGCCACGTTTTGGATGCCACTAGGTACACTGAGTGTTTGCTAGTATAATGGCTTAGTTATAATGAGTTGGAGTGTGCAATGCAGGCAGAGGTGCTGCAAATGTCTTTGCACTAGTGGGACTATAGCAAAGTCCAATAGCCACGTTTAGGATGCCACTAGGTACACTGAGTGTTTGCTAGTATAATGGCTTAGTTATAATGAGTTGGAGTGTGCAATGCAGGCAGAGGTGCTGCAAATGTCTTTGCACTAGTGGGACTATAGCAAAGTCCAATAGCCACGTTTAGGATGCCACTAGGTACACTGAGTGTTTGCTAGTATAATGGCTTAGTTATAATGAGTTGGAGTGTGCAATGCAGGCAGAGGTGCTGCAAATGTCTTTGCACTAGTGGGACTATAGCAAAGTCCAATAGCCACGTTTAGGATGCCACTAGGTACACTGAGTGTTTGCTAGTATAATGGCTTAGTTATAATGAGTTGGAGTGTGCAGAGGACAGGAGGGTACAGTGTCAGGATTGTGGGGCTCTGGATAGAGGAAAGGAAGCCTGCCTTTCTATTCCCTCCTAATAGGGAAATGCAGGGAGGAAATCCCTGACCTTTGCTACACAGACGCTGTCGCTGTTTTCAGGACCTGTCACCTATGGCTCTGACCCTACCGGTTTGAGCCCTTAAAAGGACTGATAGAAAGTGCTATCCCTATGCTGTCCAGCGCTGTGTATGGAGCGCATACAGCTGTATCGGCGATAGGACTCAGGAGGACGGAGCTGCGACAGTGATGTCTGACACTAAAGACGCAGAAGAGATAATGGCGTCCTGGAGGAAAATGTCCGGTTTTATAATGCAGGGACATGTGACATGGACATCCTATCACACATGCCGTTGCTTCTCTGGCTAAAAGTCCACTTAGCTGTGTGTGTGTCTGGGATTGGCTGACATGCTGGCCCGCCCCACTACACGCGCGCGCTTAGGGAAGGAAGACAAGGAGAAAAAAAAAAAAAAATGGCCATTATAGAAACAGCAGTGATCTGAAGGCGCTGTTCACGCACACTATACACTGAAATGTCATAATAGTGTGATTCACAGAGTGACTTACACTATTACAGCGGAAACCAAGCTAGGAATTAGCTGTTTTTTTGCTGCTAGAACCGTTCTCGAACGTTTCTAGAACTATCGAGCTTTTGCAAAAAGCTTGAGTTCTAGTTCGATCTAGAACAGGCCCCAAAATCACTCGAGCCTAGAACTGGAGAACCTCGAACCGCGAACCGCGCTCAACTCTACTCATAAGATAGCCAAATCTAAAAAAAACACTCCAACTTACAAAAATATTAAGCTTTGATATATTTGAGTCTTTTCGGTTGATTGGGAGCATAGCTGTTGAGCAATAATAAAAAAAATCCTCTAAAATACAACTTGCCTAATAATTCTGCACATGGTGTACACACATATATATATATATATATATATATATATATATATATATATATATATATATACAGTACAGACAAAACGTTTGGACACACCTCATTCAAAGAGTTTTCTTTATTTTCATGTCTCTGAAAATTGTAGATTCACATTGAAGGCATCAAAACTATGAATTAACACATGTGGAATGAAATACTTAAGAAAAAGGTGTGAAACAACTGAAAGTATGTCTTATATTCTAGGTTGTTCAAAGTAGCCACCTTTTGCTTTGATTACTGCTTTGCACACTCTTGGCATTCTCTTGATGAGCTTCAAGAGGTAGTCACCGGAAATGGTTTTCACTTTACAGGTGTGCCGTGTCAGGTTTAATAAGTAGGATTTCTTGCCTTATAAATGAGGTTGGGACCATCAGTTGTGTTGTGCAGAAGTCTGGTGGATACACAGCTGATAGTCCTTACTGAATAGACTGTTAGAATTTGTATTATGGCAAGAAAAAAGCAGCTGAGTAAAGAAAAACGAGTGGCCATCATTACTTTAAGAAATGAAGGTCAGTCAGTCCGAAAAATTGGCAAAAACTTTGAAAGTGTCCCCAAGTGCAGTGGCAAAAACCATCAAATGCTACAAAGAAATTGGCTCACATGAGGATCGCCCCAGGAAAGGAAGACCAAGAGTCACCTCTACTGCAGAGGATAAGTTTATCCGAGTCACCAGCCTCAGAAAGCTCAGGTTAACAGCAGCTCAGATTAGAGACCAGGTCAACGCCACACAGAGTTCTAGCAGCAGACACATCTCTAGAAAAACTGTTAAGAGAAGACTTTGCGCAGCAGGCCTTCATGGTAAAATAGCTGCTAGGAAACCACTGCTAAGGACAGGCAACAAGCAGAAGAGACTTGCTTGGGCTAAAGAACACAATGAATGGACATTAGACCAGTGGAAATATGTGCTTTGATCTGATGTGTCCAAATTTTAGATTTTTGGATCCAACCACCGTGTCTTTGTGCGACACAGAAAAGGTGAACGGATGGACTCTACATGCCTGGTTCCCACCGTGAAGCATGGAGAAGGAGGTGTGATGGTGTGGGGGTGCTTTGCTGGTTACACTGTTGGGGATTTATTCATTTATTCAAAATTGAAGGCATACTTAACCAGCATGGCTACCACAGCATCTTGCAGTGGCATGCTATTCCATCCGGTTTGCTTTTAGTTGGACCATCATTTATTTTTCAACAGAACAATGACCCCAAACACACCTCTAGGCTGTGTAAAGGCTATTTTACTAAGAAGGAGAGTGAGGGGGTGCTACGCCAGATGACCTGGCCTCCACAGTAACCAGACCTGAACCCAATCGAGATGGTTTGGGCTGAGTTGGACTGCAGAGTGAAGGCATAAGGGCCAACAAGTGCTAAGCATCTCTGGGAACTCCTTCAAGATTGTTGGAAGACCATTTCCAGTGACTACCTCTTGAAGCTCATCAAGAGAATGCCAAGAGTGTGCAAAGCAGTAATCCAAGCAAAAGGTGGCTACTTTGAAGAACATAGAATATAAGACATATTTTCAGTTGTTTCACACTTTTTTGTTAAGTATTTCATTCCACATGTGTTAATTCATAGTTTTGATGCCTTCAATGTGAATCTACAATTTTCAGAGTCATGAAAATAAAGAAAACTCTTTGAATGAGAAGGTGTGTCCAAACTTTTGGTCTGTACTGTATATATATATATATATATATATATATATATATATATATATATACATACATAGATACAGATAAATTGCAATGAAAGAATATCACATGAATCAAAATAACCATACTAACAGCACTGGTGCACCGTAACACCAAACACGAAAACCCATGAGAGGATAGTAGCTACAACGTTATCTCCTATCTTACTATCCTCTCTCATTATCAGTGCTTGGCAACATTTTCAATGGTCAAATTTAGACCTTCGGGGTGTAAGGTCCCGAACTTATAAATCCAATAACTCTCGCGTTTTATTAACCTTTCTAATCGATCAGAACCAGAGTTCGCCACATGATCAATAATAATTAATCTTAGTTGTTTAGGGTCCTTCTGGTGTGTAGTACAAAAATGTCTAAATAGACTGTGTTGTTGGTATCCACTCTTAATGTTGGATGTGTTTATTTAATCTAGCATGCATGGTTTTCACAGTGCGTCCCACGTACTGTAGGACGCATGTGCATTCCAGCAGATAAACAACATAGGTGCTTTGGCAGGTCAATTTGAATTTAATTGGATAAGAAGCGCCCATTGTGCAAGATGTGAAAATAGGGACTTTGTCCCCAATAAATTCACAACACAGGCATCTAGGAATATTACAACAAAAGCACCTTGACTTTTGGAGCAGTTGTAGCAATAGGCAAGGCATTAGGGATTGAATAGGTTGGGGCTACTAAATTACGTAGACTAATGTTCCTATGATAAATAATAGAGGGTTTAGGAGGGATCCGGCCTTGCAAAAGAGGATCACCTTGCAAAATGAACCAATATTTTTTCAAGAAATCATGGATTTGAACTCTAGATTGACAAAAAGTCGTGATTAAGCTCTATGTGCTAAATCCCAAATTGGTATTGCACTCTTTCCCAGTGTTATGATAAGAGATGAGCCACCCCCCTGGCGTTCGAGTTCGGTTCGGTTCGATGAACCGTTCGACGAACCACTCGAACCCCATTAAAAACAATGGGAGGCAAACACAAACACATAAAAACACATTATAAATGTACACATACAGTTAATAAACATTGCCATAACACTTACAGGTCCCCGCAATGCGTCCTGCACTCTGTCTTCTGACACCTTTCCTGCCGATAATCGCTTCGTCCTCCCGGTAACCAGCACTGATGATAGGACCTATCGTGACGTCAAAATAGCATGTGACCAGTCACATGTCTATTATCTCATTGGCTACAGACTGGTCACATGGCTAGACGTCATTGCTAGGTACTGTCAATGCATCTCTCCGATATGCGGTGCTCGTTTGAGCATGTCCGTGTACTGGCGAAATGCTCGGACTAGATGCCACAGCCGGTGAATTGCGGCACCGAGAATCACGCGATCAGAGCACCGTTGCTATGGTAACCCGCCTGTCAGCGGTGACATCACCGCTTACAGCACAAGGCTTCTGCTTACTCACTGAGTGATTAGACTGGACGGGGAGCAGCATCTTCCTCCCATGCAGTGCTGTCTGATGTAGCAGAGCTGCATGGGTTGGAGGAGAAAGAAGACAGAAGACCCGGATCATGGAGGGATGACAGGGAGTTATAAACATGGAGTCTCTAATTGTGTCTGTGTATTAAGAATCTCTGGCTTAATACTAGCTAGTAAAACAAAGCTAGTATTAACTCATTATTACCTAGCAAGCCACCCAGCTTCAGGGCTGCTGGAAGAATTGGATACAGCGCCAGATGCATACACTAGTGAATGGAGCATGCTGAGCCTTGTCGTTCTGCAGCTGCTGTCTGCTCTCCTGCACACACTAGTAAATTGAGCATGCTGAGCCTTGTAGTTCTGCAGCTGCTGTCTGCTCTCCTCCATACAGACAGACAGCAGACAGCAGTTGCAGAACTACAAGGCTCAGCATACTCCATCCAGGACTGTATGCAGGAGTTTTTTGTCCCCCCAAAAATTACGTGGGCTTTGCCATGTTTTTGTATGCTAGCCAGGTACAGCAGGCAGCTACGGGCTGCCCTCAAACCCCAGCTGCCTATCTATACCCGGCTGGGAACCAAAAATATAGGCAAGCCCTTTTTTTTTAATTATTTCATGAATTTCATGAAATAATTTAAAAAAAATGACGTGGGCTTTGCCCAATTTTTGTGTCCAGCCAGGTACAACTAGGCAGCTGGGGATTGGAATCCGCAGCTCAGGGTGCCCAAGCTTTCTGGGCACCCCTGCTGCGAATTGCAGTCCGCAGCCGCCCCAGAAAATGGCACTTTCATAGAAGCGACATCTTCTGGCGCTGTATCCAACTCTTCCAGCTGCCCTGGTGATGGGTGGCTCGCTGGGTAATAATGGGGTTAGGGCTAGCTGTATACTATCAACTGGCCCTAAGCCCGAAATTCATGGTGTCATGCCAATATTAGACATGGCCACCATGATTTCTAGTACAGATAAAAAAAAACACAACACACAGAAAAATATTTTTATTAGAAATAAAACACAACACAATTAGTGACTCCATCTTTATTGAAATAAAAAAAATCCCTCCGCAGTAATCCTGGGTCAAGGGTCCTGCGCCGTCCAATCCGGATCCAATATCATCTGATCGGTTTGCTGGAAGGCAAAGTGATCAGATGATGTGTCATGTTCAAGGGCCTGAATCACATGACACAGCAGCTGATTGTATAAACGACTTTCATACAATCAGCTGATGCATCAGTGCAAAAAAAAACCCCAAAAATTACAAAATTACACACTTCTGTGAAGACTCCTGTCCGACAGCATCAGCTGATAGTTTAGCCAGCAGGCGGTAAAAAGCCGGCCTCACCGCTCGACTTATGTGTCAGCTGGTTCCGTCAGGTAACCGCATCAGCTGATCATTGCCAGGTCTGAGAGAGAGAGAGAAATTCTATCACCCATACCCCGGACTTTCCATCCATGGACGAGAACATGAAACTCTGCTTCCTACTGGGGGAAGAGGAATCAATGGTGGAGATCGCCGCCCAATATGTCGCCACATGTCATAAGCTGAGGGGAACATAAGGCCCCTAAATGGACTTTCAGAGCCCAAATTGTGCCCCCCAACTCCCCATAACCCTGATCCCCTCCCACCAAACTTACTGTATTTCTCTTGCTTTGGCAACACTAATTGTATTTTGGTCCTGCCAATAAAGCATATTTGAATTTGAATTTGAGAAAGAAGAGAGAGAGAAGAGAGAGAGAGAAAAGAGAAAGAAAAGAGAATAGAGAGGGAGGGAGAGAGAGAAGAGAGAGAGAGAGGGAAAAAGAGAAAAAGAGAGACTGAGAAAAAAAGAGAAAAAGAGAGAAAGAGAGAGAAGAGAGAGAGAGAGAGGAGAGAGAAGAGAGAAGAGAGAGAGGGAAAAAGAGAGACTGAAAAAATAGAGAGAGAGAAAAAGAGAGAGAAAAAGAGCGAAAGAGAGAGGGGAGAGAGAGGGAAAAAGAGAAAAAAAGAGGCTGAGAAAGAGAGAAAGAGAGAAACAGAGAGAGGGAAATGACTTAGTGACTAAATGTAGAACTGGTGGAGGAAGGTTGAACTAGATGGACCCAGGTCTTTTTTCAACCTAAGTAACTATATGTAAAAAGACAAGTCCCCAGGTATTAATGTTAAAATGAGAGATGAAGGAATCTGCTTCTTCCCTACTGCCTTTCCAAATTAAGAACAAGTCGTCTATGAAGCAACGATAATAGATTAGATGCCCCTTAGACAGAGGGGACTGTGCAATGTGGACACAATTAGATTCCCCCATAAATAAGTTGGCATAACTGGGGGTGAATCTCGTCCCCATCAGGCAGCGCGACAGCGGCCCCTGACAGTTGCGCCCGGGGCAGATGCCCCACCAGCCCTCCCTAGATACGCCTCTGCTTTCATGCACTGTTCTTTTGAGGCCTAGCCACAGGCTTTCAATGATGTGAACATCAGGTGACTTTGAGGTAGATTGTAAATCCTTTGGCTTGTGCCTTTTGAGGGAGTCTATTGTGAATTTGGACATGTGTTTGGGATCATTATCGATTTATAGAAGCCAACCGATTTTTAACTTCAGCTTTTTTTTTTTACAGATGTTATATTTGCATCAAGAATTTGTTGAAATTGAATTGAATACATTCTTACCTCTACCTGTGAAATGTTCCTCATGCCATTGGAACATTTCACAGGTAGAGGTAAGAATGTATTCAAACAAATTCTTGATGCAAATATAATATCTGTAAAAAAAAGCTGAAGTTAAAAATCGGATGGCTTCTATAAATGGATAATGATCCCAAACACAACAAAAAAAGTATTTATTCAGCCACCAATTGTGCAAGTTCTCCCTCTTAAGATGGGAGAGACCTGTAATTGACACCATAGGTAGACCACAACTATGAGAGAGAAAATAAGAAAACAAATCCAGAAAATCACCTTGTCTGATTTGGCTAGATTTTTTTTGCAAATTATGGTGGAAAATAAGTATTTAGTCATCTAAAAACATGCAAGATTTCTGACTCTCACAAACCTCTAACTTCTTCTTTAAAAGACTCCTCTATCCTTCACTCATTACCTGTAGTAATGGCACCTGTTTGAGGTTGTGGACAGGTGTCTTTTATACTGATAACAAGTTCAAACAGTTACACTCCAAACTCCGCTATGTTGAAGACCGAAGAACTGTCTGAGGACATTAGAAACAAAATTTTAGCCAAGCACCAGGCTGGGAAGACTGAATCTGCAATAGGCAAGGAGCTTGGTGTGATGAAATCAACTGTGGGAGCAATAATAAGAAAATGCAAGACATACAAGACCACTGATTATCCCCCTCAATCTGGGGCTCCATAGAAGATCTCACCCCATGGGGTCAAAATGATCACAAGAACGGTGAGCAAAAATCTCAGAACCACACGTGGGGACCTAGTGAATGAGTTACATAGAGCTGGGATCACCGTAACAAAAGCTACCATCAGTAACACACTACGCCACCAGGAACTCAGATCCTGCAGTGCCAGACTTAAGCCAGTACATGTCTGGGCCCATATGAAGTTTGCTAGAGAGTATTTGGATTATCCAGAAGAGTATTGGCAGAATGTCATATAGTCTGATGAAGCAAAAGTAAAACTCTTTGGTAAAAACACAACTCGTGTTTAGAGGAGACTGAATGCTGAGTTGCATCCAAAGAACACAATACCTACTGTGAAGCATGCGGGTAGCAACATCATGCTTTGGGGCTGTTTTTTACTGTAAAGGGACCAGGACGACTGCTCTGTGTACATGAAAGAATGAATCGGGCCATGTATCGTGAGATTTTGAGTGCAAACCTCCTTCCATCAGCAACGGCATTGAAGATTAAATGTGGCAGGGTCTTTCAGCATGATAATGATCCCAAGCACACAACCAGGGCAACGAAGGAGTGTCTTCATAAGAAGGATATGAAGATCTTGTAGTGGCCTAGCCAGCCTCCAATTCTCAACCCCATAGAAAACCTTTGGAGGGAGTTGAAAGTCATTGTTGTCCAGCGACAGGCACAAAAGATCACTGCTCTAGAGGAGATCTGCATGGAGGAATGGGCCAACATACCACCAACAGTGCGTGCCAACCTTGTGAATACTTGCAGAAAACGTTTGACCTCTGTCATTGCCATCAAAGGATATATCACAAAATATTGAGATGAACTTTTGTTATTGACAAAATAACAGGTGATTTTGACAGGTAATTTTCTGGATTTGTTTTCTCATTTTGTCTCTCATAGTTGTGGTCTACCTATGATGTCAATTACAGCCGTTTCTTATCTTTTTAAGCGGGAGAACTTGCACAATTGATGGCTGACTAAATACTTTTTTTCCCCACTGTATATATGTCATTTGTCATATATGAGCCTTTAATGTGAGCTCGTGCTGCAAGCCCGCATTATTCCCTGCACCTGTCGGTTGATGTCGGCATTAGCTGACATGTACAGCTAACAGACGCAGTTGGATTGGAGATCCACTCAGACCTATTGACCCATTAAATTACACTGTCAAACTCTGATCAGCAGAAGTGATTGGACAGTGCAGGCTTCAATTCCCCTTAGGAGCCAAATAAAATCAATGTAAAATGTAAAAAAAGTTTTAAAAAATATAAAAAAAACCTTTTTAACCCATTGAAAATAAAACAAATAAAAAATAAATAAAAATACACATATTTGATATTGCCGCATTCAGAAATGCCCAATCTATCAAAATATAAAATCAATTAATCTGATCGGTAAAGGGCATAGCAAAAAAAACCCCAACAAACACCAGAGTTACATTTTTTCGGTCACCACAACATTGTATTTAAATACAATAACAGTCAAACAAAACATCACATCTACCCAATAATAATATAATTAAAAATGTCAGCTCAAGACAGAAAAAAATGCTCTCATGTAGCCCTATATCCCCAAAAATGCGCCCAATTCTTTTTTTAAAAAAAAATCTGATTTTTTTTAACTTGAAACCAGCATTCAAGGTACATAGAAAACCATTAACATGAAAAAAAAACGTTTCTTTAAAATCGATACTTTTACTTAAAGCAATTCAACACTTACAGTAGATAAACGTAAAACTATATATATTTGGTGTATGCCAACTCGTACTGACCTGGAGAATCATACTGCTAGTTCAGTTTTACCATTTAGTAAATATTGGAAATAAAAAAAATAGTGGAGTTGCCCTTTTGTTGCAATTTCACCGCACTTGGAATTTTTTTCCTGCTTTCTAGAACAGTGTGGGGATGAATGAATGGAGTCATTCAAAAGTACAACTTCCTTTCCAAAAACAAAAGCAAACATATGGCTATATTGATGAAAAAATAAAAAAAAACTCATGGCTCTTAGAAGAAGGGGAGGGTAAAACGAAAACGAAAAATAATTTGTTAACCCCCTCACCCGAGCCGATTTTCTGTTTTTCGGCGATTTTTTTGCTCCCTTTCTTCCAAGAGCCGTAACTTTTTATTTTTCTGTCAATCTTGCCATATGAGGGCTTGATTTTTTGCGGTATGTTTTACTTTTAAAGAAAACCATAAGATTTACCATAAAGTGTACTGAAAAACAACTAAAATATCCCGTGTGGAAAAATTGCAAAAAAAGTACAATTGCATGATGGTTTTTGAGATATTTTATTCACTGTGTTTCCTATATGGTAAAACTGATGGGTTAGTTTGATGCCTCAGGTCGGTACGGGTTCGTAGACATTAAACTTGTATAGGTTTACTTTTATCTAAGGGGCAAAAAAATCAGAATATTTTCCAATAAAAGTGGTACACTTTTTGTGCCATTTTTCACGACCTGTAGCGTTCTCATTATTTGGGATTTATGGCTCAGTCATGGCTTATTTTTTGTATTTCAAACTAATGTTTTTAATGATACCGTTTTTGCACAGATGTTGATCACCTCTTATTGCATTTTGAGCAAAATTTGCAGTGACCAAAAAACGTAATTTTGGCGTTTGGAATTTTTTGCCACTACACCGTTTACCGATCAGATTAATTGATTTTAGATTTTGATAATGCAGGCATTTCTGAACGCAGCAATACCAAATATGTGTAGATTTTTTAATGTTTTAACCCTTTAATTTTCAATGGGGCAAAAGGGGGGTGATTTGAACTTTTAGTTGTTTTTTTTTAACTTTTTTTTACTTTACTTATCCACCTAGGGGACTATAAGGATCAGCAGTCTGATCGCTAATTCATTTCTATTGATCACAGTTGAAATCACCAGAAATGCTCATGTCTTGTAACAGGCAGCACTCGGCTGAAACAGGAAGTGAATCATGTGAGCTACAGGAGTCCTCACATGACCCTGTGCTACCATAGCAACCATCGGCTCACAGTGATCCTGTCATGGCGCCGCTGATGGAGCCGGGTGAGTGAACATTTTATTGACGGGCATTTAAATTGCGCTGTCATGTCATGTCATACCCCGTGATTTAAGGGGTTAACAGGAGCAGGTAGATTGTGGATCTACCTGCCCCTGTGAGGCACACATGTCTGCTGTACAAATCAGCAGACATATGCGCGGATCACTGACGGCTGCCCACAGCAGCCTCAGGGAATTACACTATGATGGCTTAGGATGTAGCAGTATGGCCCGCAGTCATTAAGGGGTTTATGGTTGAGGTCATGTTCACTTCCTGAAATTCTGTGCTCTTTTTTCGCCATACCGTTGGTCAATGTGGCCATAGAGTTCTATTTTAACCTCATTGGTCTACAGGACTTGTTTCCAAAATGCATCAGGCTTGCTTAAATGTTCTTTTGCATACGTCTGATGCTGACATTTACGGTGAGAATGCAGGGGAGGTTTTCTTCTGATAACTCTTCTATGAAAACCATATTTGTGCAGGTATTTCTGAACAGTAGAGCAATGTACCATAGACTCCAAAATCTGCTAAATCTTCCAGAATGTCTTTTGCAGTCAAGCAGGGCTTCTGATTTGCTTCTCCAGAAATTCCACAAGCAGCTGTCATAAACATTTTGCTTGGTCTTCCAGATCTTATCTTGACCTCCACTTTTCCTATTAACTGCTATTTCTTAATATTATTTCAAACTGAGGAAAGGGCAACTTGAAAATGCTTTGCTATCTGCTTTTAGACTTCACCTTCATTTTCATAGTTCTTGCCAAGCTGCTTAGAAGAACCCATGGCTGCTGTTGCTTGGCAGAAGGTTAGATGAGGCTGTTTTTTATAAAACGGTGAAATTTGTATCACTTTGCCTTTCCTAATTGTGATAATGAACAAGCCATAACCCTAGCAG
This sequence comes from Anomaloglossus baeobatrachus, assembly GCF_048569485.1. Classification (NCBI taxonomy): domain Eukaryota; kingdom Metazoa; phylum Chordata; class Amphibia; order Anura; family Aromobatidae; genus Anomaloglossus; species Anomaloglossus baeobatrachus. The sequence goes on from NC_134359.1 coordinate 188,451,788, forward strand.
ACTAATTAAGGTCTGACACCTTGGTCAAAGTTGTCTGAGCACACAAGTCAAGGGTACCCAAACTTTTAAATCGGTCCATTTTCATCTTTGTAATTTTTCAAAAAGATGATTTTTTTTTTTGCCTAAAATACAACAGAAGCGTGTTCATCTTCATCCTTATGCCTTTTAGAGTTAATTTCATCTTCAACTTGCTTAACTATTCACAATAAAAATAATTTTGAGCAAGGGTGCACAAACTTTTGCGTGCAAATGTATTATTGCAGTAGTGCTTTGTGCTATATATTATCCATTTACACATATGGGGATGTATATATATATATATATATATATATATATACAGTTAGGTCCAGAAATATTTGGACAGTGACACAATTTTCGCGAGTTGGGCTCTGCATGCCACCACATTGGATTTGAAATGAAACCTCTACAACAGAATTCAAGTGCAGATAGTAACGTTTAATTTGAAGGTTTGAACAAAAATATCTGATAGAAATTGTAGGAATTGTACACATTTCTTTACAAACACTCCACATTTTAGGAGGTCAAAAGTAATTGGACAAATAAACCAAACCCAAACAAAATATTTTTATTTTCAATATTTTGTTGCGAATCCTTTGGAGGCAATCACTGCCTTAAGTCTGGAACCCATGGACATCACCAAACGCTGGGTTTCCTCCTTCTTAATGCTTTGCCAGGCCTTTACAGCCACAGCCTTCAGGTCTTGCTTGTTTGTGGGTCTTTCCGTCTTAAGTCTGGATTTGAGCAAGTGAAATGCATGCTCAATTGGGTTAAGATCTGGTGATTGACTTGGCCATTGCAGAATGTTCCACTTTTTTGCACTCATAAACTCCTGGGTAGCTTTGGCTGTATGCTTTGGGTCATTGTCCATCTGTACTATGAAGCGCCGTCCGATCAACTTTGCGGCATTTGGCTGAATCTGGGCTAAAAGTATATCCCGGTACACTTCAGAATTCATCCGGCTACTCTTGTCTGCTGTTATGTCATCAATAAACACAAGTGACCCAGTGCCATTGAAAGCCATGCATGCCCATGCCATCACGTTGCCTCCACCATGTTTTACAGAGGATGTGGTGTGCCTTGGATCATGTGTCGTTCCCTTTCTTTTCCAAACTTTTTTCTTCCCATCATTCTGGTACAGGTTTATCTTTGTCTCATCTGTCCATAGAATACTTTTCCAGAACTGAGCTGGCTTCATGAGGTGTTTTTCAGCAAATTTAACTCTGGCCTGTCTATTTTTGGAATTGATGAATGGTTTGCATCGAGATGTGAACCCTTTGTATTTACTTTCATGGAGTCTTCTCTTTACTGTTGACTTAGAGACAGATACACCTACTTCACTGAGAGTGTTCTGGACTTCAGTTGGTTGATGTTGTGAACGGGTTCTTCTTCACCAAAGAAAGTATGCGGCGATCATCCACCACTGTTGTCATCCGTGGACGCCCAGGCCTTTTTGAGTTCCCAAGCTCACCAGTCAATTCCTTTTTTCTCAGAATGTACCCGACTGTTGATTTTGCTACTCCAAGCATGTCTGCTATCTCTCTGATGGATTTTTTCTTTTTTTTCAGCCTCAGGATGTTCTGCTTCACCTCAATTGAGAGTTCCTTAGACCCCATGTTGTCTGGTCACAGCAACAGCTTCCAAATGCAAAACCACACACCTGTAATCAACCCCAGACCTTTTAAGTACTTCATTGATTACAGGTTAACGAGGGAGACGCCTTCAGAGTTAATTGCAGCCCTTAGAGTCCCTTGTCCAATTACTTTTGGTCCCTTGAAAAAGAGGAGGCTATGCATTACAGAGCTATGATTCCTAAACCCTTTCTCCGATTTGGATGTGAAAACTCTCATATTGCAGCTGGGAGTGTGCACTTTCAGCCCATATTATATATATAATTGTATTTCTGAACATGTTTTTGTAAACAGCTAAAATAACAAAACTTGTGTCACTGTCCAAATATTTCTGGACCTAACTGTATATATATATATATATATATATATATATATATATATATATATATATATATATATATGGTGTTTTTGCTACTGTTTGTGGATACTGTGTACTATTTGTAAAAACTCTTTTGGCCTTGCTAATATGGTGACACTACTCATTATAGAATCATCCTTCTATTGGTTATTAGTAGGGATGAGCGAATGTATTTGCTACTATTCGGTATCCGGCAGATAATGGGGTATTCAAGGTATTCGGTATCCGACAGCTAATATGGTATTTGCTCCGATACTTTTCATTTCATTTTCATTTCTGGACTTTCTGGCACCTTTTTCTATCCAATGAACACATCTGATTTTGCTTGCCCTCACAGTAGTGTAGCGCCCCTGAGACTGGTCACTACAGAGTATATCATTATATCTTTCCCTTTGGGGACCGCTGCCGTGACTCAGAGTTACTTACATGCTGTCATAGGAGTTGTGACTTTCACAACCCCTATAGGTGAGTGTGACTACCCCTTTTCATACCCCCCCTTCCTACCGGGGTAAGACACTATTGCGCTCTTTTTTCCACAGTTTTCTGTTCTATTATATCTTTCCCTGGCAGGTTAATATGTTAATCTAGTAAGTTCTACACACACCTCACACCCCCATACAGCAGGAAGAAGCAGTCACTAGGAAAGGGTTAACAATGTTTCTACAGACACAGGAAGTGACTCAGCCAGTTCTTAGCAGACCCAGGTACTGCCCCTGGGAGAGGACTAGTCGCAGGAAGGGTCGGCGGTGGAGGAGGCCGAGACCCCAGTCACCGCTGCAACCGGTGATACACTTCCCAGGGGCCCGTCAGCCTCCTTCCATCCCCATTTGTATTGGACACTAGTCCATTTGCTGTTCTTATTTAACATGTAGCCGACGGGGTCACGAAACCGGGTCAGGCCAGTCACAGCTACCCTAAGGAACCACTGGCCCAGTGATGAGTACCCTAAGGCCCCGTGGACGCTACAGTAGCGCCGCAGCCATCTTTGTTGTGGTGTTACTGTGATTGGCTTGGCCGCACAGCGTCATAGAGGCCATATAAGGCTGCCGCCATTTTGTGAACATGCATTAATTCCTGAGCTGCCGGTGTAGCTAGACTGTACTGTGTGCGGGACAGCGTTTATACCGCAAACTAATAATAGTCCTTGTAAGGACTGAACACAGTGTCCACTAGCTGCTACCAGCTGTGTAAATCGTCAAACCAAGTATGGGGACAGTATTAGTGCATTGCTTAGTTAGGTGAGAGCCGTTCCTGTTTTAAACCGGCCTCAAAAAATAATCCTCTTATTAGAGGTCATACGGTCTGTTACTGTAGTGTGTGATATAGGGAGAGCTTATTCACAGGCAGGGAGACATTTAAAACTGTCCTTACATCTGCTACTAATAATAAAAAATCTCAGGACTGCTACATCCCTTGTGTCTGGTATACTAGGAATAAGTATTACAACTTGCAAAAAAAGGTCCCAAAATTGTCAAAACAACGAGTTAAGGGGTAGTGTAGTGCCCGTCAGCCACCATTTCAGTTCATAACAGCTCAGTTGCATCCTTTTGTTGGCTTCATAGCGTACATAAACTCTATAGTACCCTACTGCTAAAAAAAAAAAATGTAAGTTTAAAAAAATAAATGAATAAATAATATTGCTGTCACAGCCTGTAGTTCTGCCTGAAGCCAAATACCATAATATATAGCACTCTGTGGTGGCTTCATATCTTACCGAACTTAGATATAATTACTCATATTAAAACACAGTCTCAGTGTTACCCAATTTTTATTAATACTCGGTGTCAGTGGCACTATTTCTTCCTGAAGGACAGTACCTTCCTATCAGCAAACTTGCATCATTTTGGGGGCTTCATATCTTAAAGAACCTACATAGTGTCCTGCTCTTTCTAAAACACAGTCTGAGTGCCAAAAACCAATACTAAAATAAAAGTGTTGTCAAACCCTGTTTTCTTTTGGGGCTGAAAGACATTCACAACATCTCTGTCGACTCCTCCAAGTAGTAGTTTGTCCAATACAGGTACCTTGCGGTTTTTAGACTTACAGAAGCAGCTATCGTGGGAAACTATTGACACAAGTTTACAACCCGGCATCAGTATTTTTCCACTGCCTGTAGAAAAGGTCATGTTACAGTATTCACCTTCAATAATAATAATAATAATAATAATAATAATAATCAAACCAAAAAAGTGGGAAAAAGAGGCGGTAAGGGCCATGGACGAGGTGGTAGTGACAGTGGTGGTCTCCTAAGCAGTGTGATCGAGCCAAAGAAAAAGGTTCCTGCTTTATCTACCTCTGCCTTCCTATCCCAATTTTGTTGTTCACGTGGGAAAGCACTCTTGCTCCCTGAACAGTGTGAACAGGTAACGGGTTGGCTAGCAAAAAATGCCTCCAGTTACTTGTTGAGTAGTAAATCCCAAGGGTCCAAACAGACCGACTTGAGTAGCCCAGAGGCTGGCCCATCGAATCCTCAGCCTGGTCATGCTTCCTCACAACATCAGTATTCTAAGGAAACATATGACACCAAAGCAGGTTACTCTGAGGAACTTGTTTAGGGGACCCTTTGACCTTTCTTGCCTCTCACCACACAACACCTCCAACGCAGGTGAGGCCGTGGTGTGCAGTGATGCACAGAACTTTGAGCACCCAAGGACAGAAGAAAGCCATATTGTTGGCCATGACATGCTGGGCAATCAGGTGGAAGTGTTGGTGGATGATGAGACACAGTTGCCCTTAGGTCAGCCTGAAACCTCTATTCCCGAAGATGTTGACCTTCAGGAATTTGAAGACGACCCGGTCAATGATAAAGTGACTGATCCAACATGGGCGGGTGGCATAGATTGCGAGAGCAGCAGTACAGAGGAGCATGTGCCCATAGGCTGTAAGACATAATGTTTCGACCACTGACAGAAGTCGATCAACTGTGCACATGAAACCACCACTTGTGGCATCTCAGAGTCCAAGGGTCCGTGGTGCGATTGTTTGGGAGTTTTTTCCAAGAGTCCTTCGGACCAAACGGTTGCCATTTGTCAAATCTGTCAGACCAAGCTTAGCAGAGACTGAAATACTTCCAGCTTGGGCACCTCCAGCATGAGAAACCATATGTTAGCCAAGCACACCACTAGGTGGTTGACAGCTCTAGGTGAAAAACACGATTTCCAGACTCAAAACTCTACCACTTCCTCTGGGCTGCCTGCTTCCCAAACTGGTGTGCAAGAAGGCAGTGCTGATGCCTCCTTCTCCCAACCTGATGTTGGCCAAACTCAATCATCAAAGACCACATCCATTTTGGTGTCCCAGCGTTCCGTTCAGTTATCCATACCACAGACCTTCGAAAAGAAGTGAAAATATCCCATTACGCACCCAAGGGCAGAAACCATAACTGCACACATTGCATGATTGATAGCCCTTGAGATGTTGCCATATCGGCTTGTGGGAACAGAGGCTTTCCGCAACCTTTTAGAGGTGTTAGAACATCGGTACTCTGTGCCTAGCCACCACTATTTTTCTCGTTGTGCCGTCCCCACGCTCCACAATCACGTGTCTGTAAACATCAAACAGGCTCTCACCAACGCCATAACAGGGAAGGTCCACTTAACCACAGACACGTGGACAAGCAGAAGTGGACAGGGACGCTACATCTCACTGACAGCACACTGGGTGAACCTGGGGGCGGCTGGTACAGAGTCTGAGTTGGCAACATCCCATATAGTTCCCACACCCAGAATAGCAGGGCCCATTTCAATCACATTTTCAGTAGCCTCCTACACAGCAACAACTCCCTCCTCCTCCTACTCTTCATCTGGCTCCTGTGCATCCTCCTCAACATCCACCGGTGTCCAACCGTCGACATCATTCCCCAGCTAGGTTCTCTGCAGCACTGCCTTGGCTAAGTGGCAAAATCCTCTACTGAAGCTCCTCTGTATCAGTGAAAAATCACACATGGCACATGAGCTTTTGAAAGCAATAACTGAGCAGACAGATGAGTGGCTTGAGCCGTTGGACCTCCGTCCAGGGATGGTAGTGTGCGATAATGGTCGTAATCTGGTGGCGGCTTTAAAGCTTTGAAAGCTTGTACATGTTCCTTGTATGGCCCACGTTGTAAATTTAATAGTTCAACACTTTCTGAAGAAATACCCTGGGATACCAGACCTACTTATAAAGGTACGATGTATTAGCGCCCATTTCCGCAAGTCATCTCCCTCTTTTGCTGGCCAGGCAGTGCTGCAGCAGCGCTTACACTTGCCTCGTCACAGACTAATATGTGACCTCCCTACGAAATGGAATTCAACCTATCATATGTTGGCCAAGATCCAGGAGCAGCAGAGGGCAGTATCCCAATTCCAGCTGGAACATGCCCGTCAGACGCAGCTGACAGACATAAGTACTGCCGAGTGGGTGTGGATTGCAGACATTTGTCAGGTCTTGGAAAATTTTGATTACTGTACCAACATTGTGAGCAGTGAGGATGCTGTTGTCAGCATTACCATTCCACTGATTTGTTTATTGAAACGCTCTCTGGATGCTCTGACTGACGAAAGTGTTCATGCACCCGAGTTGTCTGTGGATCCAGACTTCACAATGGTTGCTAGTAAGCCGCACAACCTCGTCCAACAAGCTCAGGCCTCCTTTGCTCAGCATCATGAGGATGAGGAGGATGATGAAGAACAGGAATGCTTTGAAGTTGGTATCCAAGGGATTGACAACCCAAGCTTCAGGGCTGTCCAGCATGGATGGCCTGAGGAGGAGCAGGAGGAGGAGAGAGACTGAGGAGGAGAGGAGGTTTAGGGAGACAGAATGTATTCTTAGCAGTGACAAACAAAGGTTTCCAGTTCGGAGTCTGGGACACATGGCACAGTTCATGTCACACTGCCTTTCTCATGACTGTCAGCTAGTCCACATTTTGACAGACAATAAATACTGGTTATGTACCTTCCTAGACCCACGCTACAAAGAAAAATTCGCTTCGCTACTTGTGGAGGCAAATAAGGATTATACGACGGAAATATTCAAGAGGGCTGTAGTGGAGCAGTTGATGAAACGATTATCCTCAGATCATGCTGGCGTCAGAGGTAGCATCATCTCACACAACAGGATTACAAGAGAGGGCTGCGCATAATAGCAGCAACACAGGCGGGGGGATAATGTGCCAAAACTGGTCCATATTCCACAAACCGTCAACTGCGAATAAGATAACAGTTGGGGAGACTCGGACAAGGAGGGAACAGTTAAGTAAGATGGTGAAGAACTATGTAGGTGACCATATCAGCGTGCTTTCAGACTCTGCTGTTCCCTTTAACTATTCGGTTTCCAAGCAAAACATATGGCCAGATCTCGCCTTATACGCTTTGGAAGTTCTAGCTTGCCCTGCTGCGAGTGTGTTGTCTGAGCGTGTTTTCAGCTCAGTGGGGTCAATAATAACAGATAGTCGCATACGACTATCCACGGAAAGTGCAGACAGTTTGAGGATGATCAAAAAAAAACATAGATGGATTGCCCCAGAGTATCTCAGGTCACCTGTTAACAATACTCAATAATAAGTGTAGCCCCAAAATTTGTATTTCTTAAGTTCAAATAAGTTCCATTGTTTCTCATTCAAGACTATTTTGTCTTCTATCATCTAATGAGGCCACATGACTGATCTAACTTGTTATGCTGCTGTTATGTAATTGTTTGCCCAATCACCCAGGGCAATATTTTTCAAGCCTTTGTACATTATGCACCGGCACAATCACTGTCAAGGCTACACTGTCTAGAAAAATTGGTCAGGCAGTCTCTATTTGTGTTCTTTATTGATGCTGTGCTCCACGGTGTGTTACACATGGCCCGTTGCAAAATCAGAATTTTTTTGTAGCTCCTTGGCATTTTATGTCCTGTTGCTTATCCTACCAATTTTTTTTTAAAGAGCTGTTGGGAGATGTTGGGAGTACCTTGTGATGCTGTCCTCCAAGGTGTCTGAACCATTATCCCCTGGGGGAATATCATTTATTAAACTCCTTGGCATTTTATGCTCTGTTGCTTATCCTACCAATTTTTTTAAAAAAAGCTGTTGGGATCTGTTGGGAGTACCTTCTGATGCTGTGCTACATGGTGTTTGAACCATTCTGCCCTGGGAAAAATGAATTTTTTTAAATCCTCGGTGTTAGCTAGTGGAATAAAGCCTAAGTTCCAGAGTGAAGCAACTGCCACTTCCACGGTGCTGCATTCTTCACAAACTGTGGTCTAGGAAGCAGGCGATGATGCCTCCTGCTCCCAACCTGCTTTTGGTCAGATGCAATCATCATCAACGACATAAGCTTTGATTTCCCAGCGTTGTATTCATTTGTCCATAAAACATACATTTCTGAATCATTTGAATGGAATTTAAATAGCGGGCCACTGAAGTTGGTGGTGTTGGTGGAGGAGGAGGGCAAGGCCAACATCCAAATGGCCACATTAGCAATAGCACTGTAAAGTGTTATGGAGTACGTATTCAAACTTTCACACTAATGATATAGGGGACACAGAACTACAAATGACTGCCATCCCTCCCCAATGTATGTTACAGGGCCAACCTGAGAGCCCTAAGAAGTCTGAGATTTGAGGACAGCCAGTGGCCCTTTCTACATTTGAATAGAGGGCCACTGGAGCTGGTGGTGTTGATGGAGGAGGAGGGCAAGGCAAACATACAAATGGCTACATTGGCAATAGCACTGTAAAGTGTTATGGAGTACGTATTCCAACTTTCACACTAATGATATAGGGGACGCAGAAAACTACAAATTACTGCCATCTCTCCCCAATGTATGTTACAGGGCCCACCTGAGAGCCCTAAGAAGTCTGAGATTTGAGGACAGCCAGTGGCCCTTCCTACATTTGAGTAGAGGGCCACTGGAGCTGGTGGTGCCGGTGGAGGAGGAGGAGGGCAAGGTCAACATCCCAATGGGCACATTGTAGCTGACCTTTTAAAGTGCTGTCAAATATGTCCCAAAAAGGTGTGAGACATGCACAAATATAATGTATAAGTTACAGCCCTTTCTAATCCAAAAAGGAAAAATGTAAAAAATGAAACGTGTGAACATATGCCAAATAGGTCAGGGCTTGATTTGTCGTTTTATTACAGTTATTAGGAACAAGAAACTGTTTCTTAGCAATTTTCCCTCTTTTACTTTGGTTTGAGAGCTGTTCTGGCGACTACGTAAACGCCGCGTGCTACTCTGACCACGTTATTCAAAGACACCAGAAATGCAGAAATGCAGTCAGGCACCTTCTACAGGCTGTGCCCATACTGTTTCAGCCTTTTCCCATCCATTTCAGCCTTTTCCTCAGTCACCACAGGTCACCGACAGGTCTGACGTAAAATTATTCTGGTTTCCCATAGACTTACATTGGGGGGTCGAATATTCGCGACTACACGAATAGCGGCGAGGTAATCGCCGGATACTCGACAAATCGAATAATAGGGTATTCGATCATCCCTAGTTATTAGTATTGAACAATGATATACATTCAGGGCCAGAAATATTTGGACAGTGACACAAGTTTTGTTATTTTAACTGTTTACAAAAACATGTTCAGAAATACAATTATATATATAATATGGGCTGAAAGTGCACACTCCCAGCTGCAATATGAGAGTTTTCACATTCAAATCGGAGAAAGGGTTTAGGAATCATAGCTCTGTAATGCATAGCCTCCTCTTTTTCAAGGGACCAAAAGTAATTGGACAAGGGACTCTAAGGGCTACAATTAACTCTGAAGGCATCTCCCTCGTTAACCTGTAATCAATGAAGTAGTTAAAAGGTCTGGGGTTGATTACAGGTGTGTGGTTTTGCATTTGGAAGCTGTTGCTGTGACCAGACAACATGCGGTCTAAGGAACTCTCAATTGAGGTGAAGCAGAACATCCTGAGGCTGAAAAAAAAAAAATCCAGCAGAGAGATAGCAGACATGCTTGGAGTAGCAAAATCAACAGTCGGGTACATTCTGAGAAAAAAAAAATTGACTGGTGAGCTTGGGAACTCAAAAAGGCCTGGGCGTCCACGGATGACAACAGTGGTGGATGATCGCCGCATACTTTCTTTGGTGAAGAAGAACCCGTTCACAACATCAAGTGAAGTCCAGAACACTCTCAGTGAAGTAGGTGTATCTGTCTCTAAGTCAACAGTAAAGAGAAGACTCCATGAAAGTAAATACAAAGGGTTCACATCTAGATGCAAACCATTCATCATTTCCAAAAATAGACAGGCCAGAGTTAAATTTGCTGAAAAATACCTCATGAAGCCAGCTCAGTTCTGGAAAAGTATTCTATGGACAGATGAGACAAAGATCAACCTGTACCAGAATGATGGGAAGAAAAAAGTTTGGAGAAGAAAGGGAACGGCACATGATCCAAGGCACACCACATCCTCTGTAAAACATGGTGGAGGCAACGTGATGGCATGGGCATGCATGGCTTTCAATGGCACTGGGTCACTTGTGTTTATTGATGACATAACAGCAGACAAGAGTAGCCGGATGAATTCTGAAGTGTACCGGGATATACTTTTAGCCCAAATTCAGCCAAATGCCGCAAAGTTGATCGGACGGCGCTTCATAGTACAGATGGACAATGACCCCAAGCATACAGCCAAAGCTACCCAGGAGTTCATGAGTGCAAAAAAGTGGAACATTCTGCAATGGCCAAGTCAATCACCAGATATTAACCCAATTGAGCATGCATTTCACTTGCTCAAATCCAGATTTAAAACGGAAAGACCCACAAACAAGCAAGACCTGAAGGCTGCGGCTGTAAAGGCCTGGCAAAGCATTAAGAAGGAGGAAACCCAGCGTTTGGGGATGTCCATGGGTTCCAGACTTAAGGCAGTGATTGCCTCCAAAGGATTCGCAACAAAATATTGAAAATAAAAATATTTTGTTTGGATTTGGTTTATTTGTCCAATTACTTTTGACCTCCTAAAATGTGGAGTGTTTGTAAAGAAATGTGTACAATTCCTACAATTTCTATCAGATATTTTTGTTCAAACCTTCAAATTAAACGTTACAATCTGCACTTGAATTCTGTTGTAGAGGTTTCATTTCAAATCCAATGTGGTGGCATGCAGAGCCCAACTCGCGAAAATTGTGTCACTGTCCAAATATTTCTGGACCTAACTGTAGTTATTATGGTGTGTTCTCCTTTAATATATATCCTGTGTGGCTATTTATGGGTATTTGCAAGTGGAACTTGGGGATCCTAATTCTAGAGTGATAAGGTTTGTTACATTCCTATGCTGATATGTATAGGGATATGATTACAAAGTATATTGCCTTTAGGTACGTAAGCGGTGATTGCGGCCATGGTTCTACATATGCAAGGATGGTTGACCTTAGGGAGATCAACATCCAACACAGCGTAGACACCATCACGTGTTTCTCAATGCAGTGATTCTAGAGCAATTTTTCCCAGGGGGCATTGCTAGCCAGTTTCCTACTCCACACTGATGAGGGGCAAGTACCCCGAAACAGCTGTATGTGGATTGATACCATGTTTGGCATGGGTGTCTCCTTGACTGGAGACTGCCCTTCCCTTGGTTGTTCCTTCCCGGTGAAAGACCTGGCTAGTTTGCTGCCAGCGTTGAGAAACATGTGATGGTGTCTCCGCAGGGTTTCTTGTTTTGAATGGTTCTACATATGACCACAGATTACTGCCTTGTCTTGGATGGGACAGCGGTAACACATGCGCCATATGTAAAAATAAGCGAACAGTCAAATATTCAGGTTCACATTCTTCATGCCGAATAATTTCTATTATTTATATATTTGTATTGAATAACCAACCTAATGCAAGTCAATGGAAAACTTGAATAATTTCAGGAGGACCTTGGAAGAAGGTCTGGGAGGGCTTTAAAAATGCTGCAATGGATGGAAAAGTTTTGAAAGTGAATGGGAATAGCATTAGGAAGATGCCTGGATGCATTTCTGACTCACAGTTGGTTTCTGGGAATAATGTGTTGAGTATTACTGAGGTTAAAGCAGGAGAATTATACTTTCTGAGTTTCCATGTGGCTGTCACACTGCTTCCTGGTCCAATCATTAAAGTTCATGAATATGCACTGCTTCCCCAGCCCATCCTCTGTAACATTGTTTGTGATTGGTTGCAGTTCTACTTCTCTGCCTAACCTCGGTGCCGACAACTGTGATTGGTTACCCTTACACTAGCTGTATGGGTCCTTGAAATGGAGTATAAAAAGAAATAATTTGAAAAAATGGCATAGGGTTCCACATATTTTGATAGCAGATAGCTACAGGCTTCACTCCCCAGATGTGTGCCTTATCTGGCTGTGTATCAAAGTACAAGGGATTCCAAGCATTTTTTTTGTCTTTAAATAAATAATTTAAAGAAATGTTGTGAGGTGCCCCCAATTTTGATAACCAGCCAACATAAAGCAGACAGCTAGTGGCTGGTATTCTCAGGCTGGGAAGGCCCATGGTTATTAGGCCCTCCTCAGCCTAAAAAATAGCAGCCTGCAGCCGACCAAAAATTGTAGTATCTATTAGATGTGCCAATTCTGGTGTTTACTTGGCTCATTCCGATTGCTGTGGTGCAGTGTCAATTGGGGTAATATAAGGAGTTAATGACAGCTGTGATTTGTGAAAAAATAACAGTTGTAATCAAGGCCGAAATTAGTAAAGTGGCGAGTAAAGCTGATACCAAAAAGTTCTATTTTGGTCTCATCTGACCACATGACTTTCTCCCATGCCTCCTCTGGACCATCCAGATGGTTATTCCGAACTTCAAACAGGCCTACCCATTACAGTGTAGTGTGCTACTAATGGTAGTCCTTGAAACTGTGGTCCCAGCTCTCTTCAGGTCATTAACCAGGTCCTCCCATGTACAGTACTTCTGTGCTGATTCCTGATCTTTCTCAGAATCATCTTTAACCCATCAGACGAGATCATGCATGGAGCCCAAGACCAAGTAAGAGTGACAGTAATCTTTTGTTTCTTCTATTCTCTAATAATTGCCCCTTCAGTTATTGTCTTTTCTCCAAGCTGCTTACCTATTCTCTTGTAGTCTATCCCAGCTTGTGCAGGTCTACAATTTTGTCATCGGTGTCTTTAAACAGCTCTTTGGTCTTAGCTTTGGTGGAGGGCTTGAAGTATGATTGAATGTGTGGACAGGAGTCTTTAATACAGGTAACAAGTTCAAACAGATGCAATTAATACAGGTAATGAGTGCAGAGTAGGAGGGCTTCATAAAGAAAAAAAAATTTAGAACAACAATTCTTGCTTGGTGGTAGGTGATCAAATACTTTTTTTTTATGCAAAAAAATGTAAATTAATTATTTAAGAATGATACAATGTAATTTTCTGTTTTAATTCTTTCTGTATAAACTGAAAATATAAGGAGCGCTGATAGTGTAAAACCAACAGATCAGTGAGGTAGATCAGGAAAAATACACTCACCTGAAAAGGTTGTGATAGTCACAACCACTGATAGAGCATAGGATGATGGCGTCTGCTGCAGCCCCACGTGGATGTGCATACAAATAAGAGTGAAAAGGGGGTTAGATAGATAGACAGATAGATGAATAGATACAGTAGGGAAAATAGTACTATGTTGATGCACTGGTCCTGAAGAAGAGGTATATCCTCGAAACGCGTAGACCGATGGAATAAAAGAATACGTGTATAACATTAACATGCTACATCTTCATTTTGGCTGATGCGCGGCATTAACCCCCTTTTCACTCTGATTTGTATGCATTTATTCTTTCTGTCACAGTTGAAAGGTACCTAAAAAATACAGGCCTCTCCTTTTTTGTGTAGGTAAGAAAACTTTCAAAATTGTCAGTGTATCAAATACTTATTTTCCCTACTGTATCTATTCATCTATCTGTCTATCTATCTATTTATCTAGTGCTTATCTATCAAGCATTTTTCAAGCTTTGCACATCCTTCACAAATAAAAAAACCTTCAATTTAGTATCATGCGTTTTTTTCCCAAATCTGTCACATGGATTTCACACGGATGTAACATACATGTATGGCACGTGGATGACACACAGATGAGTCACATATGCATACAAAACGAACCTTGCGTGAAGCACATGCCTTTTTTAAACTGACTTGGGAAGGAGGCCTAACAGAAAGCTTCAGATGCTCATTAAAGTAGAACAACAAAGCAGATTTCTTAACTGATGGTATCAATTTAATCTGTATTACAGAGCCACTACAGCCATGTCTATACTACTGGTTCTCTAGGTATTTCTATTTAGTCACCTCCAAACTAATAAAGCTAATATATTTAAAATAAATCACTGCATTTGAAACAAAGAAACAAAGAGGCCGTTGTGATGTTTCATTCAATATTGCTCAATTCATGTGTAAACTGTTAACATTTTTCTATAAAAAGAACTGATAAGGTAAATAATGTAAAGTGAACTTTGAGTGCACTTCACATTTAAAGCTGATTACTCCATAAATGGATTGGCGGCCTGATTGATAACATACTTTACCTACTGTTTGAGAAGGAGCAAACTCAGCAATACTTGATGAAATTAGAGGGAATCATTAATGTTGACTAAAACTAAGAGTGGATGGATGGGAGAATACTGGACCCTTGTAATATCTGATGGCTGCTATAAATCACAAATACACACATTAAGGAAAATAATACCATAACCCTATGTATTGGCTTTAGAATCAATCACTTTTAGATTTATAGGCATCATTCTCAACATTTGTATGGTACTAGTAGGAGAAAAATATTTAATGAATCAAATGGTTCAGAAAACATGGTGCAGTATTGATTATCTGCGGTTCTAAATGACATTACTATACTGCCTAAAATAGCCAAACTGTAAGCTGCATAAAGAGGTTTTTACTGTACGGAAATAAATTCACAAACATTTTAATTAGGGAAAATAACACTTTTAAACGGATTGTTTGTTTAAAAATATAAATATATATATACAAAAAAACCTAAAGCATTTTGCATATGGCAGAAGTGGGGGTCCCAATTTAGTTATCTATGAGCCACTATGAAGAGAGCTTAATACAATGTAAGGTGTTATTTCTCCTTTGGTGACATAGCTGCTAAATTGAACTGACAGCTGAGCGCTAAGTGTTCAGCAGCGGTGTACCTTACAAAGAGGACTATAACAGAAAAGCATTAATGACATAAACCAAAATGTGCTTCCTTTTTATGCCATAATACTGGCTTGAAGACATTTATAAGGTTCCCTCTGTATTCCCTACAGATGTCAAATGCTTTTCAACTTGCATGAATTTACTGATTTCAAAAACTGTTTTTTTGTTGTTGGTGGGGTAGCTCATTGTTTCATATTGGAATAGCCCCATGCAGATGTTGCGGGCGGAGGAGGGGACGCCGCGCTCTCCCACTGCTCGGGTCCGGCTGCCGCTGCTGCGGCCTCTGCTGCTCGGTGGCTCGAGCGATGGGCCGGATCCCGGGGACTTGAGCGGCGCTCCTCGCCCGTGAGTGAAAAGGGGATTGGTTTTGGGGATTTATTGTCCGTGACGCCACCCACGGTTGTGGTGATTGTGTGGACACCACCGCTGCTCTGTATGGGGATCCCGGGAGCGGTGACAGGGAGCAGCTTTGTTGTTATTTCTCCCCTCCGTGGGTAGGGGGTTGGTTGTCCCGGGGCCCGGTGATGGGGCAGGGATGGATGGCAGGCCAGGTGTGGGGCCTGGTGAGGTGCAGGGTCACGGGGGCAGCGCGGTGCCACACGGCACGGTGGTACTCACTCAGCCTGAGACGTTGACACAGTTCTCGGTAAAACACACGGCTGGAAAGACGGTTCCCACGGACGGCTGCTGTTGCTTTTCCCCGGTAGTTGACGGTGACGGTCTCTGTCCCTGCACCTAATGAAATGTTGGTATCGATGGGTTCCCACCGGTAACCCGCTCCCCGGCTTGGATATGGGCCGGAGGAGCCCCTCTTTGCCCGCAGGCGCTAGCCCTGAGAAACTGGTGCCTTGGTGGTGGCGGTGTCTCTCTCCTAGGGTTGGACTGTTGCCTTCAATCAGGACTTAGTTGTTGGGAGACCCAGAGGTCCCCTTCACTGACGGATTTGGCAAATTCACGGCGACTCCTAGCCTTGTCGGGATCCGAAAGGCCCCTGCCAATGGTGCTGGCTTCTCTTCGTATACCGCTCCGGTACCGCCGGGCCACCACCCGTCCACGGTCCTTTCGGCAACCTCCGAGCAGCCTCTCCTGCAGACGGTCACCGCCGTCTGCTGACCTTGCTGTCTCAGTCCGGGGCACACACCTGGACCAACTTCAGGCTCTTTGCTGTCACTTTCTCTTCCACCTTAACTCCTCTCTCTTGCTCCTCTACCACTCACTTCACTTCCCTAGCTTAACTCTTCACTCCTTCACTTCCCAAGCTTAACTCCTTACTCTTTCACTTCCCTAACTTAAGTGCCTGGTTTTCCTGCCTCCCGGGCTGTGAACTCCTCGGTGGGCAGAGCCAACTGCCTGGCCCACCCCCTGGTGTGGACATCAGCCCCTGGAGGAAGGCAACAAGGATTTTTGGGTAGCTTCGGTGTACCTATCCGGGGTGTAGGGTGTGGTGGTGTCATGACCTGTGACCCCTGGCTTGCCCAGGGCATCACACAGATCCATACTTTCTTACTTTGCAGTTTAAGTATGAACTCATTTCAAGTTTCCTAACCTGAATTTGAAGGCCTCATACAGTATGTGCCTATGTATATGACTGTCGAGACCAGGGTCGGACTGGAGTGTCTGGGGCCCACCAGGGGAAATAACTCTGGGGGCCCACCTATACAGCTACGTGCAAATATCTATTAGTTGCTATGCCTGTTATAGTTTAGCGCTAACTGTAAAGCACAGGTGGCTCCTGCACATCTCCTATGCACACACAATAACGCTGTACAATTACTGTAGTTTGCAGTAATGGGATCTTTGGAGACAAGTTATCACCGATCCACAGGTTCGCTAGGTGATAACTTATTGATTGGTGGAACCAGACCAGTGGAAACCGCACCGATCGGAAGAATGAGGAACTTTTATCCCTGACAGGGCACTTATATGCCCATTATACAATGCAGCGGCAGGTGGGATATGTGACCGCAGCTCCATTCATCCTCTGTGGGGTGGGATGTGTGACCGCAGCTCCATTTAACCTCTGTGGAGCAGTCAGATAAAAACAAGTGTGGCGCCCTGGACAAGCCAGGTCATCACAGAACAACACCAACACACCCCACACCCCGGTTAGGCACACCAAAGCCAAACACAAAATCCTTGTTGCCTTCCTCCAGGGGCTGATGTCCACACCAGGGGGTGGGCCAGGTGGTTGGTCCCGCCCACCGAGGAGTTCACAGTCCTGAAGGAAGAAGTTGTGAGTTGAGTAGTGAAAATGAGAGGACGTAAAGTGGTAGTGGAGCAGACAGAAAGCGGTCCGGGTGTGTGGCCCGGATGTTACAGCAAGGTTGGCAGACGGTGGTGACCGTCTGCAGGAGAGGCCGATTGGAGTGAGCCGTAAGGACCATGGACGGGCGGTGGCCCGGCGGTACCGGACCCGTGAAGAAAGAGAAGCCAGCACCATCCGGCAGGGCTTACGGACCCCGACAAGACTAGTAGTCGCCGTTGAAATGATCAAATCCATTAGCAAAGGGAACCTCTGGGGTTTCCCAGCAGTCAAGTCCCGATAGAAGGCGACAGCTCAAACCGTGAAGGGAAACACAGTCACCGCGAAGGCTAAAGTTCCCATTGCCAGAGCCTGCGGGCAAAAGGGGCTCCTTCAGCACCCATCCAAGCTGGGGAGCGGGTTACCGGTGGGAACCCATTGGACCCGTATACACTACACAGGTGCAGGGAAAGGCAGTCACCATCAACCTGCCGGGAGGAGAAACACCGCAGCCGTCTGTGGGACCCGTCCATCCAGCCGTTTGTTTTACCGGAGACTGTGTATTCATTACTGGCTGAGTGAGTACCACCGTGCCGTGCAGCACAGCGCTGCCCCCGCGACCCTGCACCTCACCAGGCCCCGTAACCCGCCTGTCATCCCTAACCCTCACCGGGGCCCCGGGACAACCAACCCCCCTACCCACGGAGGGGAGAACCAACATCCAAGCTGCTGCCTGTCATCGCTCCCGGGATCCCCGTCCAGAGCAGCGGTGGTGTCACAACCTCACCACAACCGTGGGTGGTGTCACGGACAATATCCCCAAACCACACACCACCCCCCCTTTCACTCACGGGCGAGGAACGCCGCTCGAGTCCCCGGGAACCGGCCCACCGCTCGAACCACCACCGAGCAGCAGCAGCAGCAGCAGTAGCCGGACCCGAGCAGTGGGTGAGTGCAGCGTCCCCTCCTCCGCCCGCGACACAAGTGCAGCGCTCGCAGCCACTGAGGAATGAATGGATCAGGGGTCGAGTCGGACATGTGCTTGTGTAATGGGGATAAAAGTTGCACATTTTGCCAATCAGTTCGGGTCCCAGCAATCAGACCCCACTGATGAATAAGATATCACTTATGCTTAGGCCACGTTCACACTGTCAGTATTTGGTCAGTATCTTACATCAGTATTTGTAGCCAAAATCAGGAGTGGGTGAAAAATGCAGAAGCGGTGCCTGTCTTTATATTATACTTTTCCTCTCATTTTACTGATTTTACAATTCCTGGTTTTGGCTTCAAATACTGAGGTAAAAAACTCACCAAATACTGTGTGCACGTGGCCTTAGTAAAGGAGATTACTTGTTTTCATTGGAGAACCTCTGTAAGTGCATATTTGCTGCAGTGCAATAGTCACAGGACAGCGGGGGGTTAAACATTCAAGTATTTAAACTATTGGAAATAAAGAATCTTCCCCATGTTGATATCAGAGAGAAAAAGTGACCTCCAGAAAGAACACAATCCACTACATCAAGACCACCACATATAAGGGAGAAATACCACCGTATAGTGAACAGACAACATATTACCAATACATAGTGATCAAACACAACCACATACAAGAGAGTAATACCGCCACACCATAATTAGACCACATAGTAACCAAATATTACCACATAAAAGGGAGAAATACCACAACACTATGACCAGACTACCAAATACTAAATACAAGAGACAAATACCATCAAACCATGACAAGACCATATATTACTATTACACAATGACGAATACTACAATAAATGATCATGAATAAAAACCACAATACTAATAACATTAATATTACCATCAGTGCCATTATACACAGGAGCTCTGTATATAGTGTCAGTATACAGGTAATACAGTGATCACAGATGACTTTATAAACAAGAGATCTGTATATAGGCAATGGGCCCCCACATCCGTGTGCCGTGTACCAACGCCCCCCCATCCTTGTGCAGTGTATGAATGGGCCCCCCATCCTTTAGTAATGTCCTCATTCCAGTCCCCTTCCTGTCCCCTATTATGCCGTTGTTCATACACACGTTAGCATAAGTTCACACACTGCATTTTTTTGATGCTGCGTTTGTGCGTTTTTTGCAGCAAAAAATGCACAAAAAACGCACCCGCAGCAAAAAACACATGCATTTTTACCGCATTTTGCTGCGTTTTTGCTCATTGCGTTTTTATGCTTTTTTTTTATCAGTGAACAATGTTGTTAAAGATTGTTGACAAAAAAAAGAAAAAAGGTCTGATGTAATTTCCTTCTTCAATATGTTCTTCATTCTCCACTAAAGTATGCAGGAGAGCAGACAGCTGCAAAAACTACAAGGCTCAGCATGCTCCATCCAGGACTGTATGCTGGAGGGAGAGGCAGGGGGAGCAGAACTACAAGGCTCAGCATACTCCATCGACTAGTGTATGCAGGAGAGCAGACAGCAGCTGCAGAACTACAAGGCTCAGCATCCTCCATCCAGGACTGTATGCAGGAGTTTTTTTGCCCCCCAAAAAAATGACGTGGGCTTCGCCCAATTTTTGTGTCCAGCCAGGTACAGCTAGGCAGCTGGGGATTGGAATCTGCAGTGCAGGGTGCCCAAGCTTTCTGGGCACCCCCGCTGCGAATTGCAGTTTGCAGCCACCCCAGAAAATGGCCCTTTCATAGAAGCGCCATCTTCTGGCGCTGTATCCAACTCTACCAGCTGCCCTGATGCCAGGTGGCTCGCTGGGTAATAATGGGGTTAGAGCTAGCTGTATATTATCAACTGGCCCTAAGCCTGAAATTCATGGTGTCACGCCAATGTTAGACATGGCCACCATGAATTTCTAGTAAAGATAAAAAAAAACACAACACACAGAAAAATATTTTTATTAGAAATAAAACCCAAACACAATTAGCGACTCCATCTTTATTGAAATAAAGAACCCCCCTCCGCAGTAATCCTGGGTCAAGTGTCCCGCGCCAACCAATCCAGATCCAATATCATCTGATCGGTTTGCTGGAAGGCAAAGCAATCAGATGATGTGTCAGGTTCAAGGGCCTGAATCACATGACACATCAGCTGATTGTATAAAAGCTGTTTATACAACAATCAGCTGATGCATCAGTGCAAAAAAAAAAAACTACTCACTTCTGTCACGCAGTGTCGTACTGGCTACCGGAGGAAACTCCAGTAATGCCAGGCCTGGATTGAGGTACCTTGCATTACACTCCGGAGCTCTTACCTGAGCACCGGAGTGCAGCTGAGACTGTACAGCGAGCGCCAAGTGTTTGATTCCCTGGCGCTTGCGGTTCAGTTCATGTCAGCTGCAGACAGGCCAGGGTGATCTCCGGTGCTCTCACCTGAACTCCGGAGATCACCTCGGCCTGTCTGTAGCTGTCATGAACTGACTGCAAGCGCCGGGGAATCAGTCACTCGCCGCTCACGGTACAGTCTAGGCTGCACTCCGGAGCTCTGGTGACCGTATCAGCTGATCAGCGGCAGGTCCTGCATCCATCGGACGTGCATGGGAGTCTGCAAACAGCCGGAGCAGGGGTGGTGGTACCGGGAAGAGGAGCTGGAAGCGGACATGTGCCGGGACAGGTGAGTATGATATTTTTTTTTTCTATTGTTCACTTTTGATTTTCAGCCGCTTCCATCTCTGGAAGCAGCGGTGGTGGTACGGGGAGGATTTACGCTTCTGTGTTTACTAACAGAAGGAATCCTTTTCCTGTACATTTCACTTTACTATCCACCCCTTGCGTTTATAGCTGTGCTTTTAGTCATAGAAACGCACTAAAATGCAGCTATATTTGCAATTTGCGTTTTTCATTGTGTTTTTGAACATCTCATTGAACTCAATGGGTGGAAAACGCAGTGAAAAACGCAAACATAATTGACATGCTGCGTTTGTATGGGTACCACAAAACGCAGCTAAAAAAAAAAACACTGTGTGCAGAAAACAAAAATGAAAACTCATAGACTTTGCTGGGGAAGCAAAGTCATAGAGTTTTGTGAGCAAAAACGCACCCGAAAAACGCGCAAAAACGCCGCGAAAAACGCACTGTGTGACCTTACCTTAATTCTCACCTGTTCTCCGTTCCTGCGCTGTCCTTACCTTATCAGTCCGCAGGCTCATAGACCCCATCCATGATCTCTTCCGGTGCACAGAGCCGCCGCCGCAGGATGCCATCATGGCTTTACTGCAGCTAAATGCTTTGCGGCGCCGTAAAGCATTTAACTACAGTAAGGCTATGAAGTCACCTGAAGCGGCGGCTCAGTGCAGAGGACGGCATCACTGAGGGGGCTGTATCCTGCAGTCTGGAAGGAGCAGCTGGACCACTGCGGGAACGAGGAGGAGAGGTGAGAATATATATATTTTTTTTCTTCGGCTCTCCTGAGCGCTTACCTGCAGCCTGCGCGTCCTCTTCCCTGCTGCTTTGGCGACAGTGTGATGACGGCCACTGTGTCGGTGCGTGGCTGATCAGCTCCTCCGCCTTAGTCCTGACACCAGCCGCACTGTTCACATGTACGCGCTTCTGAAAGATGCGTGTACATTTGAATAGCGGCGCGGTCTCCAGCACAGGTCTAGGACTTCCGCAGTGCAGGACCTACGGTGATATCACATGACTGTGATGTCACCACAGGTCCTTCTGCAGCCGCGCAAACTGCAGTGATAGTATGGAACTTGTGCTATCACTGCAGTTTGTGATTGAAAGGCTGGGGGGCCCTAAGAGCGTGGGAGGGGGGCCCATCACAGCGTGGGGGCCCTGCCCAGTCTGCCGTACATAACCTCGGCCCCAAAAAACCGGCGGCCCCACGGCGCTATACACTGTCTGGCCCCCGCACTATATAAGGCACAAGGGCACAAGGGCCCACTGAGGGCCCGGGGCCTACCGGGGGATTCCCCGCTACCCCAGCGGGATAGACCGACCCTGGTTGAGGCCCACAGACAGACTGTGCATTGTGGTTTGTACTCAATTAGCTCTACTAAACTTGATATATATGGTTGGAATTAATCTAATGAGTCTGTCAACCAAAACAAAAATTACACTGGTCAACACAAAAAAATCATCAGCAAATGTAATATGTCTTTTTTATGGAGTTTGATGTGCTGATTCCAAAAATATGCTTAATTTTGCTCTATCATATAAAGTTTCTTATTTAGAAGCATTTTTGTTATGACATTATTTCAGCATTTTCAATGTTTACTGGGCCCCTCATGTGATATGCTCAAGCTGATGGTCTTCGTGACTGGTTGAATATGAGGAAAGTGGCTAAGCCATTTGCTGTTCCTATGATTTGGAGAGAACCCAAAAATCATAGAGATGACTGCTGCTTTTCTTTTGTGAAACTGAAGGGCTTTTTTTTCGCAAAGAACAAACATAAGATTAATTACCCTGAACTTGAATCTGCGATTAGGCCAGTTCCATATGATGGTACCTTGCCAGTTCCTGTACGACTGTTGTCTGGATTAGATGAAAATGAAGTAGAATATAAAGACTATGGAGCTGAAGCTACTGGTGAAGACATGGAAACCTCAAGTGAAGATGAGTATATACCTGATGGAGCAGCTGAGCAGCCAGAACCCTTTACTCAACATGAATTCAATTATCTCATCAGAGACCTTTTATTTTCAAAAGATAAATCTGAACCTCTTGCATCTAGGTTGAAACAGAAACATTTTCTTCATGATGATATCAAAGTGTGTTATTACCGAAACAGAAGTAACACTTTAACGCAATTTTTCACAGTTGTACTGTAACAATGTGAATGGCCTCTTTAAATAACTGAATCAAGAATATTTTATTGCAGATTGTCAGTTGTTTATTGACTCATCCCAGAGAAGTTTGAAAGTAGTGTTGCTTCACAATGGAAATATGAAACCATCATTCCCTATTGCTCACTCAAGTCATCTAAAGGAAAGTTATGAAAATCTGTCAGAGTTGTTTTGGGTGCTATACAATATAAGCATCATCAATGGAATATCTGCGGAGATTTGACAATGATTGGTCTGCTAATGGGAATGCAAGGAGGTTTCACAAAATATTGTTGCTTCTTGTGTTTATGGCACAGTAGAAAGACAGTAGAACATTATGTTCATCGTGAGTAGAGATAGAGATACATCTATGCTCTAGGTATAGACAATGATCATCATAATCCTTTAGTTGCTCCAACAAATTTTTTTCTCCTTCCACTACATATAAAGTTGGGATTGATTAAAAACTTTGTGAAAGCCATCGCAAAGGCAAATTCACAAGGGTTCCAGTACATTTCACAGCAATTCTCCAGCATTTCACCAGAAAAACTGAGAGAAGGGGTATTTGTTTGTCCTCAGATAAGAGAGCTTCTGAGTAGTGATGGGCGAATCTCCCAAATGTTTAGGACCGGGAGACTCACCTAAGCTTTTTGAAAAGTTCAAGCTTGGGGCCGAAGATAATGCAAACTTCCTTCCGAACCCTGAGCTTTGACTTTACTGTTATGGGATGGGGCTGGGGTGGGCTGTAAAATAAAGAATATAGTTAATAATAAACATTGTCATATTTACCGGTCCCGCGATGCATCCTGCAGACCCGCTATCTCTTGGCCGCTTCTGGATCTAGGCCTGATCATTAACTTCCAGAGGTATTCACTGCACTGCTCATCACTTGTCAGTCTCTGGCTTTTTTCGGCCATGTTCGGGGTGACGTCAGGTTTCACTCGATTCAATGGTTTAGCCATGAACTTGATTGAACTTTGACTGTCACTGTCAGTGTCAGCCTCCTTCTCGATCTGTTGAGACGCTTGTCTGTACTGAACGATTTAGTGGATTAAACATTTCGGTCTGGTTGAGCGCTAATGAAAGGGCTGCCAGTCTTGTAAGGTGATTTGCTTTATTATTAATAGTAATAAAAAAGCTCCTGTTTTACACAACGCGTTTCAGCAAAATCTCTGTTGCTTTCCTCAGGTATAACAGGAGTAGTTTGCATACATTAAATTTATAGGTAAAATAAAGACCCCACAGGTAAAACTTATGGGTGTGCTGTATAATTAAGTGATTGGGTCATTTAACCCTATGGCTACCAAAGTTTTATAATGAATCAGAAGTATAATAAGAATTATAGTAAAACACATATTAAACACATATTAAAAGCAATGATGGCTAAAAAGATGTTGTTTTATAACTGTTATATAAATAAAATTGAATGAATTTATACTTGTTATATTAAATTAAATTATATAAAGTGTATCGATAATGTAGACACATTTAATAAAATCTTTATGGTACGGAATATTCCCCATATCCTCGATTTTAATATTTTAGTATTTTAATATTTTTTACAAAATTTTAAAAAGATTTTTTTATTTAAAAGTCATGATAACATTCAAATAATAAAAATAGGAAGCCCTTTTTGGACTGATGTTACAGTTGGGGTTATTCCCCATATCCTCCTTACCAACCATTTGTTATACCAGTCGTTATTATACCAGTATTAATATTGATTTCTTTATTATCTTTTGTTTTTTGTTTTTTGTTATTTGTGGAAAGTATATATAGAGGATGATTTCTCAAATATTAATTATTCTTTTTGTATACTCACATATATAAATATAAATACACACAACATATATATATATATATATATATATATATATATATATATATACATACGTATATCCTATATATTACTCTAATAATTTATGTCATTGGGAAATTAACTTTGTCATAGATTTACATGTTATTCCAAAGTTCACTCTTTGTCTCCTGTGATTTCCCTGTAGCCTAATTAGACAGATCTAATCTGTGAACTTTTATGAACGCACGTGTTATCCAGATGGTAATGCGGGTCGCATGTGCGATCGACCGGTGTTATAACAGCTACTTATGTGCAATTCATTTTTAATATTTACTTTATGAACTCTTTTGGTTCTCTTATTTCTTTCATTTTTCTGCTATCATTTGATTTATTTTTTAAATTAATGTTTTTTTTGTTATTTTTAAGATTTTAATATAAGGAAATGTATGTCAGGTAACCCTCATATTATTATTTAGCAACATTATCCAATGTTAGGTTATGTCTTTCTGGGGCTAAAGTGCCCAATTTAAAGATCAAGTAACTTTTTTTTCTGATTGGTTAATGCTAGTGGATCTTTACTGGTAATGGAATCTATAATGGTGAGTGTCATTTTCTTGTATTCCCTATTGTGCATGATGTTGTAGTGTTTTGAGATACTTTGTAGTGTATAACCTATTTTGATGTTGTGTCGGTGTTTGTTGAGCCTTGAGTGCATCTCTTGTATCGTCCGACCCACATATTGGGTGCCACAGGGGCATTCTAACAGGTAGACTACATATGTGGATTGGCAATTTAATTTATGCTTTATTGTAAAGGTTTCCCCTGTGGTTTTGGAGGTGAAAGTTTTTGCCCCTCTTGTTATAACCTGGCAGCATAAACATTTAGGTATTTTACATCGTTAACACCCCCATAGGTTCGGGTTGTCAACTTTGGTTCTTGATGGTCTTATGGAAGTATTACTGGGTGCGACCATATTACCTATACTCCTATTTTTCTTGTAGATAATAATGGGTCTGTGGGGTATATGTTCTGTTAGGATAGGGTTGCCCTTTAGTATGAACCAATATTTGTTAAGCAATTTTTCAATATGGGTTCTCGGTTGACAGAATGTGGTGACTAGACTCCATTTTGATAATTTCATTTTTCCTTCATTTTCTGTTGTATTCATTTGTTTTGGTTCTATACATTTTTTTTGAGTGAGGGAGTTTGTTTTTATAAAAGCATCGTATAATAGGTTTTAAGGGTATCCTTTCTCTAAAAACCGTTGCTTGAGGATTTTAGATTCCTTCTCGTAGTCCTTGTCAGCCGTACAACTTTTCTGTATTCTCCTATATTGTCCATATGGGATATTGCGAACCCATCTTGGTAGGTGTCCGCTGTCAAATTTCAGATAACTATTTACATCCACGGATTTGAAATGCGTCGATGTTGTGATCTTTCTGGTTTCATTCAAAGTAATCTGTAGAGTTGAGCGCGGTTCGCGGTTCGTGGTTCTCCAGTTCTAGGCTCGAGTGATTTTTGGGCTGTTCGAGATCGAACTAGAACTCGAGCTTTTTGCAAAAGCTCGATAGTTCTAGATACGTTCGAGAACGGTTCTAGCAGCAAAAAGCAGGGCTTTTTACAGCTACAGTGTGCAGGAGCCATCGCTGGCAGCCTGCCACAAGCTGGTAACCAAGATAAACATCGGGTATCCAAGCAAAGCGCTTTGGTTAGTAACCCGATGTTTATCTTAGTTACGTGCAGGAAGCCCACACTTTCCCGCTCAGCTCACTCCGCCCCCTCCTGCCCGCGGCATGTACACATACATACACACACACACACACACACACACACACATCCCCCCCCCCCCGCTCGGCTTACCTGCGGTGATGAAGTCCCGCCATCCCGACATCAGCGCTGTCACTGTCCTCCATGGCCGCCGCTTGTCACATCACCTCTCGCTTCCGACCCGAGACTGACTAGCGGTGACGTCACGGACCTCTCGCGATGTTTGGCTGTGAAGGAGCCGGTCACTGAACTCAGTGACAGGGGCTGTCAGTGTGCTGGAGATCAGCGCAGGTAATGTACCTCGCTGACAGCAGCACTTGTCACCCCCCTGCAGTGACCTGGGCTGACCCATTGATGTTAGCTCAGGTCACTGCATTGCTCTCCCAGCCAATGGGGAAC
The DNA here is from genome assembly GCF_048569485.1 of Anomaloglossus baeobatrachus. Taxonomy (NCBI): domain Eukaryota; kingdom Metazoa; phylum Chordata; class Amphibia; order Anura; family Aromobatidae; genus Anomaloglossus; species Anomaloglossus baeobatrachus. Next base: position 188,478,873 of record NC_134359.1, read on the forward strand.
ATCCTGCTCTTCATTGACTGGGACAGTGTGGATCGTCATGGCAACCCCTTGGATTACAGCAGACCTGGATTTGTTTTTCAATCTAATAAATTGGTTAAAGAGGGAATGTTTTGGGGAGTGTTTTTTCAAATAAAAATGTGTTTGTCGTCTATTTTTTTTTATTACTGACTGGGTTGGTGATGTCGGGTATCTGATAGACGCCTGACCTCACCAACCCCAGGGCTTGATGCCAGGTGACATTACACATCTGGTATTAACCCCATATATTACCCCGTTTGCCACCGCACCAGGGCGCGGGATGAGCTAGGGCGAAGCACCAGGATTGGCGCATCTAATGGATGCGCCACTTCTGGGGCGGCTGCGGCCTGCTATTTTTAGGCTGGGGAGATTCCAATAACCATGGACCTCCCTAGTCTAAGAATATCAGGCCCCAGCTGTCTGCTTTACCTTGGCTGGTGATCCAATTTTGGGGGACCCCTACGTGTTTTTTTTTTTAAATTATTTATTTAATTTAAAATAACAGCGTGGGGTGCCCTCAGTTTTGGATTACCAGCCAAGATGAGGTTGCCAGCTGTGGTCTGCAGGCTGCAGCCGTCTGCTTTACCCTAGCTGGCTACAAAACTAGGGGGAACCCTACGTCATTTTTTTTTCATTTTTTTGGCTAAATACAAAGCTAAGCACCCCTTAGTGCCACATGAAAGGCACCAAAGGGTGCTCCACTTTTTCTCCATTTTTTTCTCCACTTTTTCTCCACTTTTTCTCCACTTTTTCTCCATTTTTTTCTCCACTTATTCTCCACTTTTTCTCCTCTTATTCTCCACTTTTTCTCCACTTTTTCTCCACTTTTTCTCCTCTTATGCTCCACTTTTTCTCCACTTTTTCTCCTCTTATGCTCCACTTTTTCTCCACTTTTTCTCCTCTTAATCTCCACTTTTTCTCCTCTTATGCTCCACTTTTTCTCCACTTTTTCTCCTCTTATGCTCCACTTTTTCTCCGTTCTTTTTCTATGGTCAGTCAACCCATTAGCTCTGCCATGCATACTGTAGCTCTACACCTACTGCACATGTTACTTTATGATTGACATCTCTTTCGTACCAGAGCTGTCTAAGCCTACTCTGACCCCATATTTGTCATTACTATATTGTCCTTGTACTGTATTATGACATTTGTATCATGTGTTTCATTTCTTGCTGTGTTGCAATTTTTTTGCTGCATCCCAATTGTACCTCTACATTGTTCGAGTTTATGTTATTGTTCTCTCACTCTTATGTGATACTGATTATTGTCATTTTTCATGATTACATGCAGATAAGTCCAATCTGACTAAGGCTCAGGCCGAAACGTCATTTGTAACTTGTTTTGGACAAAAACATATATGCTTATGAAAAAATGTTTTTCTTAATACGGACCAATAAAGAGTGATTTTGCATTACTATCCATTGTGACTTACTGACTTAGTCTGGGAGATATAGAGTGCCGAGGTTACTCACTAATTTTATCTATTATTACCTCTGAGCACCTATATACCAGTGAGCAGAGCTTCCTCTACAGTAGTTCTACCTCATGAGCAGGGCATTGCAGCTTTGGTAGCAACCATTACGACATGAACTCTGCTGCTGTGGACCCGGGGAGAGTGAGTGCAGATTCATTGCACCCACACTCCTCACATGAAGGGTCCGCACTCCTAGAAAATGGGGGATACGTTCCCTGAGTGTCTCCCCCCCATATTTTAGACGGTCCAGAGTCGTCGTGGGACCCCTTTATTTTTTTTCTTACAATAAATTGGTGAAAGAGGAAATGTTTTGGGGACTGTTTTTTCAAATAAATTTCTTTTGTCGATTTTTTGTTTTTGTTAGTACTGACAGTTTATGATGTTGGGTATCTAATAGACGCCATGACATCACAAACTGCTGGGCTTGATCTCAGGTGACTTTACAGCTAGTATCAACCCGATTTATTACCCCGTTTGCCACTGCACCAGGGCACGGGATGAGCTGGGGTGAAGCGACAGGATTGGCGCATCTAGTGGATGCGCCACGTCTGGGGTGCCTGCGGCCTGCTATTTTTAGGCTGTGAAGGCCCAATAACTATGGACCTTCCTGTTACATCTCGTGGCTCTCCTGAGGCAAGGACTGAGGCAGTCTCCCATTCCTTGCCTGCCACGAGCACTCCGGCTCAGCAGCGCCGAAGGTCTGCCAGACTGTGCAGTGTGCAGGAGATACCTTCTCAGAGAGGCAGCAGAAGGGTGACACCTAGTGGTTCTCCTGTTACAAGGAGTGAAGCGGTCTCCCATTCCTGGCCTGCCGCAGACTCTCCTGCTCAGCGGCCCCGAAGGTCTGCGAGACTGCGCAATGTGCAGAGGTTTACTGCTCAGGGAAGCAGTGAGATTCCCGTTATCTCTGCACATTGTGAGACCGAGGATCCCGCCTCTATTTCCCAGAGGCAGGAGGGTGAGCATGTGCAATGCGTGGTGGGTCCTGATTCGCTCACTGACGTCACACGGCTTGATGACAAGGCTGGTGACGTGGTGAATCCTGACTGGCCAGGCTGGGACGTCGTGGACCCTGATTGGGTCAAGTCCGTCATCTCCGCCTCGCGCCCGCCCTCGGGTGGAGCTGCACCTCCTTAAAAGCTCCCCCTGCCATCATGGCGGCGCGCGACCGTCCTTCTATGTTTGGATGTCTGGCAGCGTGCTGCCACTCCACTGCTCAGGCATTACTGTCTCTTGTGGGCTTGGCCCTTGCTGCTCCGGCAGTACCTCGTTTGCAGGCCGTGTTCCTGCCTTGCTGCTCCGGCAGTACCCCCGTCAACAGGCCGTGTTCCTGTCCCAGGTGAGCTTCTCAAGTCTCCATTGGACTCACCTGGTTATTGAAAGCACACGTGCGTGGGCACCTCTGTGCTACCCTCGTGCCATATTCTCGTGACTTCCACTGGCACACGTGCGTGGGCACCTCTGTGCTTCCCCGTGCAACAGGTACACCGAGCCGTGAGATCTGTGCCATACAACCCTCACGGGTTAGGGCAGATCGGTGTACATAGATCGTCTGTGACATTCCAGACGATCGCTAGCAGCAACCCGCTCACTCTTCACCCACCATAGCGGCGGTCCCTTACACCGCACAGTGGACCTTGACCGGCGGAAGCAGTCCATTTCCCATCTTGGCACGCTTCCCCGGGTCCCCCTCGTAACACTACGGTCGCGCCAAAGGTCTGGCTATGGCTGAAGAGCAGCAGCAGTTGCTGCGTTATGTGCAGCAGTTGGAGTCACGATTGGCAGCAGTGGAGCAGTCTTCCTCCGATAAGACTACTCTGACGACAGTCGCCACCCAGGCGGCTACCCAGGCTGTGCTATTGGGCGGAAGGTCTCCTCGCCTTGCGCTTCCAGAGCGCTTTAGCGGCAACAGCTCTGAGTGCCGTGGTTTTATAAACCAGGTTACCACCTACTTAGAGCTGTCCGCGACTCTTTACGCTACCGAGAAGGCGAAGGTAGCCTTCGTCCAGTCCCTGCTCACAGGGAGAGCGCTGAAGTGGTCCACGACGTTGTGGGAGCGCGGAGATCGTGTGGTGAATAACTTAGCAGCTTATCTTGGGGCCATGAGAATGGTGTTCCTCGGGCCTCAAGTCACCCACGATTCCGCGCTGCGCCTCCTACGACTTCGGCAAGGGTCTGCTTCAGTCGGGGACTTTGCGGTACACTTTAGGACACTGGCCGCAGAGCTGGACTGGCCGGATAAGGTCCTTGTCCCTGTGTTTTGGGAGGGCCTGGCAGGGTTTGTCAAAGACGCACTGACCACACGTGAGGTGCCTGCCACTTTAGAGTCCTTGATTCAGGTTGCCTCTCGCATAGACATCCGCCAGGCGGAGCGAAGGCTCGAGGTCTCTTCAGCACCCACGTCTTCTCGGCCTAAAAAGCGTCTGACTCCCGTCTTCCATCAGACAGGTCCCCCAGCCAGTCCTGTAGGCGACTCCGTGGAGTCAATGGAAGGTGTCCAAGGTGGTCTCCTCTGCCCAAGGTTCTCGGTCTTGTGTCATCTGCTTTTCCTGTGGGCAGAGGGGACACATAGCTACCCTATGTCCCAAACCGTCGGGAAAAGACAGCGTCTAGTTTCTATCAGAGGGGGGACTCTAGACGCTACTTCTCCCTCTAGGTTGACTATCAGCGCCCAGTTGCAGTTCGGCACTACTCTCTTCTCTGCCCTGGCTTGCTTGGACTCAGGCGCTGAAGGCAATTTCATCTCGACCTCCCTGGCAACCCGATACTCAGTTCCCCTGGTTCTGTTGCCCAAGCCACTCAGGGTCCGGGTAGTCGACGGGTCCATACTACTCGATCCTATCACCCAGATCACCATCCTTCTCAGGATGGATGTACCACCGGGACACCATGAGCAGGTGTCCTTCCTGGTGCTTCCAGGGGGGACGGATGAGATCCTACTGGGCCTTCCCTGGTTGAGACAGCATGCTCCTATACTCAACTGGGCAACAGGGGAGATCTCATCCTGGGCAGGATCCTGTAGAGAGAACCTCATGACTACCGAACCACCCGCTACCATTAGGTCGGTTGGGTCCTCAGGGAATACTGAGGGGCCGGGTTTACCGACACCTTATGAGGCCTACAGGGATGTCTTTTCCAAAAGGGCCGCAGATACTCTTCCTCCCCACCGGCCATATGATTGCCGAATAGACCTGAAGCCAGGCTCCGAGCCCCCTAGGGGCAGAGTGTATCCACTCTCTGCTCCAGAGACGGAGGCTATGTCCAAATATATTCAGGACAGCCTGGCGAAGGGGTTCATTCGCAAGTCTATTTCACCGGCTGGTGCAGGGTTCTTTTTTGTGCAGAAGAAGGAAGGGGATCTGCGCCCCTGTATCGATTACAGGGGATTAAATGCAATCACAATCAAGAACAAATACCCTTTGCCCCTCATTACTGAGCTATTTGATCGATTCCGCGGGGCAAAGGTCTTCACAAAGCTGGATCTACGCGGGGCGTATAATCTAGTGCGAGTCCGAAAGGGCGATGAGTGGAAGACCGCCTTTAACACCAGGGACGGTCACTATGAGTATCTAGTAATGCCCTTCGGACTCTGCAATGCCCCCGCCGTATTTCAAGACTTTGTGAATGACATTTTCCGGGATTTGTATCTTTCCGTGGTTGCATACCTAGATGACATTCTTATCTTCTCCCCCGATCTTACCACCCATCGGAGGGATGTCATCCGAGTACTTAAGAGGCTCCGCACCCATTCGTTATATGCTAAGCTGGAGAAGTGCGTTTTTGAACAGGAATCCTTGCCGTTCCTGGGGTACATAGTGTCCAGTCAGGGGTTAGCAATGGATCCGGGGAAGTTGGAGACAGTGATGAACTGGCCTGAGCCCCGCTCGCTGAAGGCGATCCAGCGATTCTTGGGGTTTATCAATTATTATCGCCAGTTCATTCCCAACTTCTCGACGGTGGCAGCACCCATCATTGCCCTTACCCGCAAGGGCGCTAATCCCAAAGCATGGACACGGGAAACGGTAGAGGCATTTCACACTCTCAAAACTCACTTCTCCAGAGCTCCCATCCTTCATCGTCCAGACATCTCCAAACCCTTCCTACTGGAGGTAGACGCCTCTTCGGTCGGTGCAGGTGCAGTCCTGTACCAGAAAAACGAACGAGGAAGGAAGCATCCTTGTTTCTTTTTCTCCAAGACCTTTTCTCCGGCCGAGAGGAACTACTCCATAGGGGATAGGGAGTTACTGGCGATGAAACTAGCATTCCAGGAATGGCGGCATCTCCTGGAGGGTGCAAAGCATCCATTTGAGGTTTTTTCTGACCACAAAAACCTCACATACCTCCAGACAGCACAACGCCTGAACCCAAGGCAGGCCCGTTGGTCTTTATTCTTCTCCCGGTTCCGCTTTATTATCCGCCACCTGGCCGGTGAGAAGAACGTACGGGCCGATGCCTTGTCACGTTGTATGGTTGTGTTGGAGGAGGACGAGGAGGAGCCTCGTCTTATACTACCCCCGGACAGCTTGAGGATGGTCACTCCCACTTCTTTGGACCAGATGCCACCTGGCAAAACCCTCGTTCCCCCTGAACTTCGGAACGAGGTGCTATCGTGGGCCCATGCCTCCAAGGTCGGGGGTCACTTCGGGGTCAAAAGGACCAGAGACCTGGTGACCAGGCATTATTGGTGGCCGAGACTACCCCAAGACATACAGGAATATGTGGGAGCCTGTATGTCGTGTGCTCGGAATAAGCCATCCCGGCAGAGACCGGCAGGTCTTCTTCACCCACTGCCAGTGCCGGATCGTCCCTGGGAAGTGGTAGGGATGGACTTCCTGGGAGATCTGCCCAAGTCAGCAGGGCACAGGGTCGTATGGCTCATCACGGACCACTTCTCTAAAATGGTCCACTTGGTGCCTCTCCCACGACTCCCGACGTCACGTGCTCTCGCCACCTTGTTCATTCGGCATGTATTTAGGTTGCATGGCATGCCTGACAAGGTGGTGAGCGACCGGGGTCCCCAGTTCGCGTCTCGCTTCTGGAGAGAGCTCTGTAAGCTCCTGCAGATAGAGCTGAACATCTCCTCCGCATACCATCCCGAGACCAATGGACTAGTGGAGAGGACTAATCAGACCTTGGTAACTTACCTCCGCCATTTTATATCCGCGCACCACGACAACTGGGCTAACCTCCTTCCTTGGGCCGAATTTGCCATTAACAATTCGGTCCATGAATCCTCTGGCCAGACTCCGTTCCTACTCAATAACGGACAACATCCCAGAATCCCGGTTCCGATGCCCATTACGTCACCCGATACTAGGGTGGAGGATTGGGCGACCTAGGCCCGGGAGATCTGGGATGACACCCAAGAGGCTCTTAAAAGGGCTAAAGACCGGATGGTGACAATGGCTGATGTTCGCCGCCGCCCTGCACCATCCTTCGCCCCTGGTGACCTAGTATGGCTGTCCTCTAAGAATGTTAACCTACGGGTACAGGCAGCCAATATCGCCCCTAGGTATCTGGGTCCGTTTAAAGTACTACAGCAGGTAAACCCAGTGGCATATCGACTCCAGCTCCCTCCACGCTGGGCTATAGGCAACACCTTTCACGTGTCCCTCCTGAAACCCGTACGACTTAATAAATTCTCGGGGTTCCTGCCGGCTCAAACCGACTCCCCGTCCGACGACCCTGAGGTGGCAAAACTTGTGGAGACAAAAGTCATACAGGGCAAGAGGTACTACCTCGTTGAGTGGGCCGGCCGTGGTCCGGAGCATAGATCCTGGGAGTTGGAGGATCATATCCGCGCCCCGGGTTTGATAGCGGCCTTCGAGCACGGACAGGGGGGGGGCCTAGACGGGGGGGTAATGTTACATCTCGTGGCTCTCCTGAGGCAAGGACTGAGGCAGTCTCCCATTCCTTGCCTGCCACGAGCACTCCGGCTCAGCAGCGCCGAAGGTCTGCCAGACTGTGCAGTGTGCAGGAGATACCTTCTCAGAGAGGCAGCAGAAGGGTGACACCTAGTGGTTCTCCTGTTACAAGGAGTGAAGCGGTCTCCCATTCCTGGCCTGCCGCAGACTCTCCTGCTCAGCGGCCCCGAAGGTCTGCGAGACTGCGCAATGTGCAGAGGTTTACTGCTCAGGGAAGCAGTGAGATTCCCGTTATCTCTGCACATTGTGAGACCGAGGATCCCGCCTCTATTTCCCAGAGGCAGGAGGGTGAGCATGTGCAATGCGTGGTGGGTCCTGATTCGCTCACTGACGTCACACGGCTTGATGACAAGGCTGGTGACGTGGTGAATCCTGACTGGCCAGGCTGGGACGTCGTGGACCCTGATTGGGTCAAGTCCGTCATCTCCGCCTCGCGCCCGCCCTCGGGTGGAGCTGCACCTCCTTAAAAGCTCCCCCTGCCATCATGGCGGCGCGCGACCGTCCTTCTATGTTTGGATGTCTGGCAGCGTGCTGCCACTCCACTGCTCAGGCATTACTGTCTCTTGTGGGCTTGGCCCTTGCTGCTCCGGCAGTACCTCGTTTGCAGGCCGTGTTCCTGCCTTGCTGCTCCGGCAGTACCCCCGTCAACAGGCCGTGTTCCTGTCCCAGGTGAGCTTCTCAAGTCTCCATTGGACTCACCTGGTTATTGAAAGCACACGTGCGTGGGCACCTCTGTGCTACCCTCGTGCCATATTCTCGTGACTTCCACTGGCACACGTGCGTGGGCACCTCTGTGCTTCCCCGTGCAACAGGTACACCGAGCCGTGAGATCTGTGCCATACAACCCTCACGGGTTAGGGCAGATCGGTGTACATAGATCGTCTGTGACATTCCAGACGATCGCTAGCAGCAACCCGCTCACTCTTCACCCACCATAGCGGCGGTCCCTTACAACGCACAGTGGACCTTGACCGGCGGAAGCAGTCCATTTCCCATCTTGGCACGCTTCCCCGGGTCCCCCTCGTAACACCTTCCCACCCTGAGAATACCAGACCACAGCTGTCCGCTTTACCTTGGCTGGTGATCCAATTTGGGGGGGACCCTACTTTTATTGTGTAATTATTAATATTTATAAAATAATTATAAAAAAGAGCCTGAGGGGACCTCCACATTGGATCCCCAACCACGGAAAAGCTGCCAGCTGTGGTTTTCAGGCTACAGCCGTCTGCTTTACCCTAGCTGGCTATCAAAAATGGGGGGACCCAACGTAATTTTTTTTTTTAACTATTTTTTAAATAGAAAAAATTAATGGGCTTCCCTGTATTTTGATTGCCAACCAAGGTAACGGCAGGCAGATGGGGGTGGCAACCCATAGCTGTCTGCTTTATCTGCGCTGAGAATCAAAAATACCGCGGAGCGCTACGTCATTTTTTTAAAGATTTATTTTTACAGCACTGTGATGTCCAGCAATCAAAATACAGGGAAGCCCATTTTATTTTTAGTTATTTAAATAAATAATTAAAAAAAATATATATGGGCTCCCGCTGCATTTTTTGTATTGCTAGCTAAGGGTAATCCAAGCAGCTACTGGCTGCTAACCCCCACTGCTTGGTGTTACCTTCACTGGCAATGTAAAATCCAGGGAAGCATTTTTTATTTTTTTTGCCAAAAAACTACAAAAAAAGGACGTGAGCTTCGCCATATTTTTGTATGCTAGCCAGGTATAGCAGGCAGGTGCTGGAAGAGTTGGATACAGCGCCAGAAGATGGCGCTTCTATGAAAATGCCATTTTCTGAGGTGGCTGCAGACTGCAATTCGCAGCAGTGGGGCCCAGAAAGCTCAGGCCAACCGGTGGTGCGGATTCCAATCCCCAGCTGCCTAGTTGTACCTGGCTGGACACAAAAATGGGGCAAAGCCTACGTCATTTGTTTTCTAATTATTTCATGAAATTCATGAAATAATAAAAAAAGGGCTTCCTTTTATTTTTGGTTCCCAGCCGGGTACAAATAGGCAACTGGGGGTTGGGGGCAGCCGTACCTGCCTGCTGTACCTGGCTAGCATACAAAAATATGGCGAAGCCCACATAATTTTTTCAGGGGGCAAAAAACTTCTGCATAAAGTCCTGGATGGAGTATGCTGAGCCTTGTAGTTCTGCAGCTGCTGTCTGTCTGTATGGAGAAGAGCAGACAGCAGCTGCAGAACTACAAGGCTCAGCATACTCCATCCAGGACTGTATGCAGAAGTTTTTTGCCCACCAAAAAAATGACGTGGGCTTCGCCATATTTTTGTATGCTAGCCAGGTACAGCTGGCAGCCACGGGCTGCCTCCAACCCCCAGTTGCCTATTTGTACCCGGCTGGGAACCAAAAATATAGGGAAGCCCGTTTTTTTTAATTATTTCACTTATTTCATGAAATAATTAAAAAACAAATGACGTGGGCTTCGCCCTATTTTTGTGTCCAGCCGGGTACAACTAGGCAGCTGGGGATTGGAATCCGCAGCACAGGTTAGCCCGAGGTTTGTGGGCGCCTCTGCTGCGGATTTCAGTCCGCAGCCGTCCCAGAAAATGGCGCTCTCATAGAAGCGCCATCATCTGGCGCTGTATCCAACTCTTCCAACAGCCCTGGAGCCGGGTGGCTTGTTGGGTAATCATGAGTTAATACTGGCTTTGTTTTACCAGCCAGTATTAAGCCAGAGATTCTTAATGTCAGGCACGTTTGACCCGGCCATTAAGAATCTCCAATAAAGGGTTAAAAAAAAGACACCACACAGAGTAAAAATACTTTAATAGAAATAAATACACAGACACATTAGAGACTCCATCTTTATTACCCCCTGTCAGCCCTCCACGATCCTGCTCTTCTGTCTTCTTTCTTTCTAGTGTAGTAGTAGTGACGATTATAGTGAGGATGAGATTCACCAGCTCATCACTTGGGGCTGGGGAACCTCCATCCTCACTACAATGCTCACTACAATCGGGAAGCAGCGTACAGCCTTCACTCCGTGAGTGATCACTGCTGGCTGCTAGCGGTAACGCTGACAGACGCGTTACCATAGCAACGGTGCTCTCGGAGCCGCGGTTAGCGGTGACGTCACCGCTAACTGCGTTGCTATGGCAACGGTGATCTCCGTTAATGACCGGCTGTGTCAGCCGGTCCCTAACGGAACGGGGAGTCGGCCGTGTGCTAGAGCATGTCGCCGGTACACGGCGATACACATATGTGCACCGTGTACCGGAGAGATGCACTCGCAGGTCCTACATGACGTGTCATAGTCATGTGACCAGTCTGTAGCCAATGAGATAATAGCCACGTGACTGGTCACATGGCTATTTTGACGTCACGATAGGTCCTGCTTCTCTGCTAGCAGTGCAGGTCACCGGGAGGATTCAGCGATCATCGGATGGAATAGCGGCAGGAGACAGAGTGCAGAAGGGATCGCGAGGACCGGTAAGTGTTATGGCAATGTTTATTAACTGTTTGTGTACATTTATCATGCATTTTTATGTGTTTGTGATTGCCTCCCATTATAGCCTATACGTTCGAGTTCGGTTCGTCGAACGTTCAACGAACCGAACTCGAATGGGACCCCCGTTCGTCGAGCCGACCTCGAGCCGAACCGGGACCGGTTCGCTCATCTCTAGTAATCTGTAGATCTAAATATTGAATAGTTTTATCTGAGTGGGTGGGTGGGAAGGATAAACCCCATTCATTCTTATTTAAATCCTCTACAAATTTTTTTGCCTTTACTAAAGGGCCCCTCCAGATCAAGAAGAGGTCATCGATAAAACGACGGTATAGAACTATGTGTTCTTTGTATTTTGACTGTGCGATGGAGACGGATTCGAATGCACCCATGAAGATATTTGCGTAATTTGGTGCTAATCTCGTCCCCATCGCACAGCCCCTAGTTTGTCTATAGTGGAGCCCTCAAATGAAAATACATTATTTTCTAGTATGAATTCTATTGCTGTTAGTAGAAAAGTCCTTTGTGTTTCGGATATTTTTATGTCCTTTATTAGTATTTCTTCTATGGCTCGTAGGCCCCTGGTATGTGTTATGTTACTATACAGCGAACATACATCCAGTGTAAGTAACAAACTGTCCCTCAATGGGGGTAAATTTAGTATTTCTTTTATTAATTGGGTTGAGTCTTTAAGATATGAGTCTTGTTGGACTACATATCCTTGTAGGAATAGATCCACAAAATGGGAGAGGTTACTGGTTATGGAATTCACACCTGAAATAATAGGGCGTCCGGGTGGGTTTTTTGTATCTTTATGTATTTTAGGTACATAATAAAAGTATGGCATTGTATAATTTGTAATATTTAGAATTTTTTTTTCTTTTTTGTTTAATAATCCTTTCTGGGAGGCTTCCTTAATGATCATATTGTAGTCATAGAAAATTTGAGCTGAGGGATCCTGTTTTAGTAGTTCGTAATAGTCTCTATCATTAAGGATCTTATTGCCTTCATTAATGTACCATGATCTGTTCATTATCACAATCCCCCCCCTTTGTCTGCCCTTTTGATGATTATATTATCGTTCCCACGCAGTGTGGTGATTGCTTTTTGTTCTCCTGATGTAAGGTTATTTTTTATTTTTGGATTGATAAAGGATCTGATGTCTTTTAATATTAATTGTTGAAATGTTTCTACATGAGACCCCTTATGATGTAATGGGTAGAATTTACTTGTAGTGTTTCTCGGATCTACATGTTTGACATTCATCTGTAGTTCCTCATTATCATCCTGTTTTTTTGGTGGATGTTGTCCTTGTTTTCCTTTTTCTTCTATTAGAAAATGTCTTTGTATTGTGATTTTTTTGAAGTCGTTTAGATCTAAGTATAGGGAGAATGTGTCTAGTCCTGAAGTGGGGCTAAATGATAATCCATGTTCCAGAAGTGATTTTTCATCCTCCGTTAATATATGATTGGAGATGTTGAAAATCCCTGTTTTTCCTACAATTTTGTTATTATCTTTCTCTTTTTCTTCCATTTTATCTTTATTTAATTTTCTAGTTGTTTCTTTGTTTGCTCTATACTATTTTAGTTTTTTTCTGTATGATCTCTTGGTTGTTCATTTCTTCTTTCCCGATTACATCTGACTTCTCCTCTGCATCCTCTCCTCTTTTTCTCTTGGAGTGGCGTCCTGGAGCCACCCGAAAATAATGTGTAATTTTCATATTGTTTGGATCTTTTGGTCTAACAGGACTTTTTTCTGTTTGGTTGCTGGTATAATTTCCTTTTTTAGAGGGGTGTGTAGTTAAACTGGATTGTGTAGGGTTCTGTGTGTTTGGTTCTTCATGTACTGTCAGTAATGATAAATCAAGGAGTTGTGAGTTATTCTCATCTTCTGTATTTTCGTTTTGTGTCTCATTAATTTCTATTGCTATGTTTTTAATAGGGCTATTTTTATTGTTATTATTGGTGGAAACTGACACTGTGTTGGAGATTATATCAATTACGTGATTGTTCACTTCTATCATGGTTGTTAATGGTAATGGAGCATCATTAGGTAATGGCTCGATATTATTCACTTGGTTGGTCCCATTGTGGTTAATAGGACCAAACGTAATGTGTATTGTATTCAGATCATAGGAGAGGAATTTTTCTTTAGTATAGGTCTCTGGTTCGTTCCTCTTTATTTTATTATTTTTCAGTTTGGATTTATGTTGTTCATACCGTGTTTTTCCTAAAATAAGACCTCCCCCAAAAATAAGCCCTAGCAGGGATTTTCAGCATTTTCGGAGAAAGGCTTAAATATAAGCCCTCCCCCGAAAATAAGCCCTAGTCCCGGATCAATAATGAAGTGTCCATGCAGCTAAAAAAGTTACAGATACTGCAGGACACTTCATTATAGACAGCGGCACCCGGCAAATACACTCACCAGACGCCGAGCAGCAGGACCTGCAGTGATCGCACACCCGCAAACATCAGCTCTCTCTCACACACACACAAACACACACACACACACACCCGCACACAATCAGATCACACATACACACCAGATCTCACACACAAACATCGGATCGCACACACAGTCAGATCGCACACATAATCAGATCGCACACACAAACATCGAATCACACACAAACATCAAATCACACTCACACACACACACACACAAACATCGGATCGCACACACATCGGATCGCATACACACTCACCTCATCCAGTGACACCGATCTCTTCTCACCGGGAGAATCCTGAGAGGCAGTGCAGTGCAGCGCGACGAACAGGACCTGCGGCCGTACACGTGACTTGCTCTCATTCCCTGCTGCCGTAAGTGCTGGATGTGATGTGATGTTGTAGTGGGTGGGCCTACCCCCTACTAGTTTAGCATAGTTTACCCGGCATTGTGATTATTAAAAGTGTTGATTTTTATTATTGTATGTGTTGTGTTAGGGCACCCCCTAGTGGCCGGGTGGGACGGCTGTTGCCACCGGGGAAGGAGGAGTCGGCCGGATATCTAGGGAAGGGCTGTGACTGTGTGTGGGTAGAAGGATCCGGGACAGCAGGCAGTGAACATCTGCAGCGGCAAGTGTGAGTGTGTGAGCGGAACACCAGGGGACACCGGAGCAAAGGAGGTGGACGCAACCTCAGGGTCTATTCCGCTGGTGTGGGTCCAGTGTGTGCTTGACCGGAGAGTGGGAGCCCGGAGAAGAGGAGTATCTAGGGCATATCCCCACCAGAGGGCGCGTTTGGACAGGTTGTCCCCAGCTCCACCAATATTGCCGGAATCTGCTGACCGGAGTGTTATTTTGTGTTTGAATAAATGTCAGTTTTTATGCATTTCAACTTTTGCCTGAAGACTCTTTGTGCATCGGCCGGTGAAAGAGACGTCCCACACTGCACATTCAAGACAATCCCCGAAGTTAAAGAAGTGGTGGAACCAGGGGTCTGCCTCAGTACCAGTGCCACGACTACACAGCCAGAGGTGCCCCTGGGCCATCACTTCATGTGGCGTAGTCGGCAGGATACGAGTTCCCTGCCGGGGACCCAGGAAGCTGAAGATCAGGTAGTGCCTGAGGCACAGGATCCTGACTATGGAAGAAAATTCCCAGCCCCCTGGTGGGAAGAGAACACAGTGCCCGTAGCGTTGGACCGGGCCCAAGCAGAAGAAAAGGCGCGAAAAATTGGCGCCAAAAGAAGAGCCTGGGGCTGGCCGGTGCCGAGGAAGAGGTACGGAGTACTCCGCCCAAAGAGGGGAGGCGCCAGTCCCAGGGCACGCCGAAGAACATGTAGAGTGGGCGGTGTACTGAAGAGAAAGAAGTACCGCCGCGGAGGAGTCAAGAGGTTGCGTGAAGCTGGGGGAGGGTACTGTTTAAGAGCGGGAAGCAGAGGCCCGCCTTCTTTTCCCTCAGTCTTCACTTTGACACCACCGCTAGTTACAGCACAGCGATCCGAGATGGCAGCTTTTGGGCAACCGGAAGAACTGGCTACAACCATGGCTTTGATCACCTTAGGCCAGGGCCTACCCAGGTTTGCCCCTGCCAGTGAGGCAGCTCTGGTGGATCTTCCAGTGGGACCGGGAGGTTCTACACGCCCTGATAAGGTGTCTTGGAAAACCACCTGGGACGCACAGACCGGAAGTACCATCACCTAAGTGAAGGCGACATATGCTACGCCACCAGGAGGCCGTTCGGGGGTTACAGCCTTCCCTTGGGAGACCCCACAGCTTGGCGCCGCCACACCAGCTGCTCCCTTGTCAGAGCCGGCGGAATTGTTTACCGAGCGTCTGGAGAAGGACCACCGGGGCTTCATCTGGGACCCGGTAATCGTCCCGTCTGCTGAACCGCACCCCAGAGCTCCGGCCCCGAAGCCCGACCCTGTTCAGGAACGTCTTCTGGCTGAAACCCTTGTCCGGGAGATGCTGTCCGGTCCGGGCGGAGAGGAGCTGGCCCTGCAGTTTACCACCGGCGTGGTGGTAAAATTTAACCAGAAGGAGGGGTACGGCTTCATCCGCGAGGTCAGCACGGGGGATGACTATTTCTACAATAGAGTCCACCTGGACGTGGAGGGGTTGCCCAAACGGCTCCACACACTCTGGCCGGGTGAGAAGGTGCAATTTCTGCCGGACGCAGGTAGCCGCGGCCTATTTGCCGTTGCCGTGAACCGGATGCCGACCAGGAAGCAGCTCAGTGGCAAGAGGAGCTGGAGTGGGAGGAGCAACAAGAGCGGCGCCGGAGCCATGCAAGACCGGTTCCGTCCGAGCCCTCTCACCCCCGGCGCACCGCGGCTGCTACCCCGGAACCTTCGTCTGGACCGACCGTTGATCCGGAGAAGATTTCTCCAGTGGTAACCGTGAGTCAGCATGTGCCCAATCAACCGGTCATTGTTTTGGACTCGCCACCGCCACCCCGGGTAGCGACACCTTCACCCCCGCCAGGAGCCGAGGCAGCCACGCCAGCAGAACCACCCTTTGCCCCCTTGTCTTTCCGACGGGTCCGCCGTCAGCCGGGACAATCTCTGGGGGCCTACATCCAGGCTCAAGCGGAGGAGTGGAAGAGGGCCTGGCCTCCAGAGTAAGTCGTTTCAGTCAACATGTTTAAGACCGGTGTTGTTCCCAGACCGGCAAAAGGTTTCTGTTAAAAAGTTTTACGGGTCTGTTGCCCGCCAGCTAAGACCGGGAGCGCTGTTGAGCCTCCGGGCGCCCATCTAAGACCGGGAGCGCTGTTGCGTCTCCGGGCGCCATCGTAAGACCGGGAGCGCTGTTGAGCCTCCGGGCGCTACCTAGAGACCGGGAGCGCTGCTGCGCCTCTAAGCGCCCTAAAGACCGGGAGCGCCGCTGAACTGGTGCCGCTGTGGTCGTGGACTGACCCAAAAGGTTTTGATGTTTTAATGTGTTTACAGTTAAGAGCCTTGCCGGGAGGCTCGGATTTTAAGAGGGGAGGCATGTAGTGGGTGGGCCTACCCCCTACTAGTTTAGCATAGTTTACCCGGCATTGTGATTATTAAAAGTGTTGATTTTTATTATTGTATGTGTTGTGTTAGGGCACCCCCTAGTGGCCGGGTGGGACGGCTGTTGCCACCGGGGAAGGAGGAGTCGGCCGGATATCTAGGGAAGGGCTGTGAGTGTGTGTGGGTAGAAGGATCCGGGACAGCAGGCAGTGAACATCTGCAGCGGCAAGTGTGAGTGTGTGAGCGGAACACCAGGGGACACCGGAGCAAAGGAGGTGGACGCAACCTCAGGGTCTATTCCGCTGGTGTGGGTCCAGTGTGTGCTTGACCGGAGAGTGGGAGCCCGGAGAAGAGGAGTATCTAGGGCATATCCCCACCAGAGGGCGCGTTTGGACAGGTTGTCCCCAGCTCCACCAATATTGCCGGAATCTGCTGACCGGAGTGTTATTTTGTGTTTGAATAAATGTCAGTTTTTATGCATTTCAACTTTTGCCTGAAGACTCTTTGTGCATCGGCCGGTGAAAGAGACGTCCCACACTGCACATTCAAGACAGTCCCCGAAGTTAAAGAAGTGGTGGAACCAGGGGTCTGCCTCAGTACCAGTGCCACGACTACACAGCCAGAGGTGCCCCTGGGCCATCACTTCAATGTGATGTAATGTGATGTGATGTGTGTGTGTGTGATCTGCTGTGTGTGTCTGCAGTCGGCTGTGTGTGTCTGCGATCGGCTGTGTTTTTCTGCGATCAGCTGTGTGTGTCTGCTTTCGGATGTGTGTATCTGTGATCGGCTGTGTGTATCTGTGATCGGCTGTGTGTGCCTGTGATCGGATGTGTGTATCTGTGATCGGCTGTGTGTGCCTGTGATAGGATGTGTGTATCTGATCGGCTGTGTGTGCCTGTGATAGGATCTGTGATCGGCTGTGTGTGCCTGCGATCGGATGTGTGTATCTGAGATGGCTGTGTGTGTCTGCGATCGGCTGTGTGTGATCTGTGTATATCTGCGATCTGCTGTGTGCGTGCCTGTGATCGGATGTGTGTATCTGTGATCGGCTGTGTGTATCTGTGATCGGCTGTGTGTATCTGTGATCGGCTGTGTGTGCCTGCGATCGGATGTGTGTATCTGAGATGGCTGTGTGTGCCTGCGATCTGCTGTGTGTGATCTGTGTATATCTGCGATCTGCTGTGTGCGTGCCTGTGATCGGATGTGTGTATCTGTGATCGGCTGTGTGTATCTGTGATCGGCTATGTGTGCCTGCGATCTGCTGTGTGTGATCTGCTGTGTATATCTGTGATCTGGTGTGTGTGTGTGTGAGATCTGCTGTGTGTGACAGTATGTCAGCTAGCAGCAGGGTAGGACGGCGTGCAGCACCGACCGGAGATCACAGGAGGACCTGGGAACCACGCAGACGTCCTGGTCTGGTGAGTATGAGTCTCCTGGGAAGTGGGGGGGTCTGCTTTTTTGGGGGGTAAACTTACCCCCAACCGTGTTTCTTCAAGAATAAGACCTCCTCCAAAAATAAGCCCTAGCGCTTTTTTGGGGGGCAAAAAAAATATAAGACAGTGTCTTATTTTTGGAAAAACACGGTAGTAGGTTCTTTGTTTCTCAGATATTAAATAGTTTGATGGCTCTTTATATTTTTCTTTCGTGTTTTTATTTTTAGTGATAATGGATTTGTCCTTGTGTTGGTCCTTAGTGGTTATTATTTTATTTTTATTTTTATGTGAGGTTATATTAACCCCTTAACGATCGCGGGCCGTAAAATTACGTCCTTGCGGTCATAACGTTACTGCCCGCGGTCTGCCGGCAGCATCATGCTGCGATCGGCAAACATGTCAGCTGATTTTCACAGCTGAGATGTGTGCCTGCTAGGCACGAGCAGAATCGTTATCTGCTCGTGCTGTTTAACCCCTTATATGGCGCTGTCAATATGTGACAGCGCCATTATAAGCGCGATCGCGGTAAACTTTTAATTACCGCCCGATACCGGAAGTCACGTGACGCGATCACGTGACTTCCGATAGTTGTCATGGTAGCACAGGATCATGTGATGACTCCAGTACTACACCTGACTTGCTTTCACTTTCGCTGTGCCAGCGGCAAAGCAAAAGAGAAAGAGAGCGTATCTGCTGTTTACAGCCTTGTAGCTGTGATCAGCAGATACTGCAGAGCGATCGGATTGCTGATCGCAATAGTCCCTTAGGGGGACTAGTAGAATAAAAAACAAAAGTTAAAAAAAAGTTTTAAAAAATTAAAAAAAAAACAAAAAACCCTAAAAGTTCAAAAGTTCAAATCACCCCCCATTTGCCCCATTGAAAATTAAAGGGTTAAAAAAATAAAAAATATACACACATTTGGTATCGCCGCGTTCAGAAACGCCCGATCTATCAAAATATAAAATCAATTAATCTGATCAGTATACTGCGTAGCGGCAAAAAAATTCCAAACGCCAAAACGACGTTTTTTTGTCGCCACAACTTTTGCGCAAAATGCAATAAGAGGCGATCAAAACGTAGCATCTGCGCAAAAATGGTACCGTTAAAAACGTCAGCTCGAGACGCAAAAAATAAGCTGTCACTAAGCCATAAATCCCGAAAAAAGAGAACGCTACGGGTCATGGAATATGGCGTAAAACGTGCGCCACTTTTTTCAGACAAATTTCCGATTTTTTTAACCCCTTATATAGAAGTAAACCTATACATGTTTGGTGTCTACGAACTCGCACTGTCCTGAGGCATCACACCCATACATCAGTTTTACCATATAGTGAACACAGTGAATACAATATCTCAAAAACCATAGTGCTATCGCACTTTTTTTGCAATTTTTCTGCATTTGGAATTTTTTTGCCGTTTCCCAGTACACTATATGGTAAAACTGATGGTTTCATTAAAAAGTACAGCTAGTTCTGCAAAAAATGAGCCCTCACATGACCATATTGACTGAAAAATAAAAAAGTTACGTCTCTCAGAAAAAGAATGGCGAAAAAAAAAACGGAAAGCGAAAAATCGGCCGGTCGTGAAGGGGATAATATTATTAATGGTACTATCCGTGGTCTCTAGGTTTAAATGGTTAGTTTCAATTTCCATGTCATCATTATCCTTATTGGTTTCATATCTATCCTTTATATATTTTATGGCTTTTTTCTTTATTATTTCTTCTTCATACTTGTCAAGTGTTATTTTTAATATGAGGTCTATTTCTTTGTAATCGTATGATTGTGAATAGAGGTCGAGAGTTTGTTTGAGATTATTCAGATCATTTAGGGCTTTTTCAATTAATGGACGCACAACCGCTTCAGGTGAGCAAACCCATATTTGTATTAATATAATTTCAGCCCACAGGTGCTTCTCATATGCGCTTCCTCTATTTTCAGTGTACTGAACGATTTAGCAGAGCTGACATTGCTCTCCCTGTTGACTACGTCGGATTAAGGATTTTTTTATAATAAAGATGGAGTCTCTAAATGTTTTTTTTGTTTTATTTGTAATAAAAACATTTTTCTATGTGTTGTATTTTTTTACAGTTTACTAGAAATTCATAGTGGCCATGTCTAATTTGGCGTGACACCATGAATTTCAGGCTTAGTACCAGCTGAGAATACAAAGCTGGTATTAACACCTTTAATACCCAGTGTGCCACTGCCATCAGGGCTGATAGACGAGCTGGGGAAATCACCTAGAAATGGCGCTAAGAAACAACACGCCATTTCCAATGGTGGCTGTGGGCTTCAGTTTTTAGTGTAGGGGACCGACGCTTAGGCCTTACCACACTGAGAATCCCAGCCCCCAGCTGCCTGGTTTTACCTGACTAGCGATCAAAATATGGTGGGAACCCACACATTTTTTTAAATTATTTTTTAAAATAATTAAAAAAAAATTAATGGTGTCCCTGCATTTTGATTGCCAGCCAAAGTAAAGCCAGGACGTTGTGGGTGGCAGCCCATGAGCGTCTGCTTTATCTGCGCTAAGAATGAAAAATACTGCGGAGCGCTATGTAGTTGTAGTCCAAAAAATTGGACACACCTTCTCATTCAAAGAGTTTTCTTTATTTTCATGAAAATTGTAGATTCACATTGAAGGCATCAAAACTATGAATTAACAGGCTGTGTAGGGACTATTTGACTAAGAAGGAGAGTGATGGGGTGCTACGCCAGATGACCTGGCCTCCACAGTCACCAGACCTGAACCCAATCGAGATGGTTTTGGGTGAGCTGGACCACAGAGTGAAGGCAAAAGGGCTACCAAGTGCAAAACATCTCTGAGAACTCCTTCAAGACTGTTGGAAGACCATTTCCGGTGACTACCTCTTGAAGCTCATCAAGAGAATGCCAAGAGTGTGCAAAGCAGTAATCAAAGCAAAAGGTGGCTACTTTGAAGAACCTAGAATATAAGACATATGTTCAGTTGTTTCACACTTTTTTGTTAAGTATTTCATTCCACATATGTTAATTCATAATTTTGATGCCTTCAATGTGAATCTACACTTTTCAGAGTCATGAAAATAAAGAAAACTCCTTGAATGAGAAGGTGTGTCCAAACATTTCGTCTGTACTGTATATATACATATATATATATATATATATATATATATATATATATATGTATATGTATATATATATATATACATATACATATATATATATATATACACACATCGTGTGCAGAATTATTAGGCAAGTTGTATTTGAGGATTTTTTTATTATTGACCAACAACTATGTTCTCAATCAACCCAAAAGACTCATAAATATCAAGCCTTAATATTTGTGGAAGTTGGATTGTTTTTTTTTTAGGTTTGGCTATCTTAGGGGGATATCTGTTTATGCAGGTAACTATTACTGTGCAAAATTATTAGGCAACTTAATAAAAAACAAATATATTCCTATTTCACTTGTTTATTTTCACCAGGTAAACCACTATAACTGCACAAAATTTAGAAATAAGCATTTCAGACATGCAAACACAAAGCCCAAAAAAATTAGTAACCAATATAGCCACCTTTCTTTATGATGACACTCAACAGCCTACCATCCATAGATTCTGTCAGTTCCTTGATCTGTTTACATTGTGTGCAGCAACCACCACCGCCTCCCAGACACTGTTCCAAGAAGTGTACTGTTTTCCCGCCCTGTATATCACACATTTTATGAGGGACCACAGGTTCTCTATGGGGTTCAGATCAGGTGCACAAGGGGGCCATGTCATTATTTTTTCATCTTTTAGACCTTTACTGGCCAGCCACGCAGTGGAGTAGTTGGATGCATGTGATGGAGAATTGTCCTGCATGAAATTCATATTTTTCTTGAACGATACTGACTTCTTCCTGTTAGAGATGAGCGAACCAGTTGCGGTTTGGCTCGAGTTCGGTTCGCCGAACGGAGGTCTCGTTCGAGATCGGTTCGGCGAACCACTAGAACCGCATGGGAAACAATGGGAGGCAATCACAAACACATAAAAACACTTAGAAAACACCCTCAAAGGTGTCCAAAAGGTGACAAACAACTCACAACACAACACAAACACATGGGAAAGTGACAAGGACATATACTCATGCGAAAACAAAAGAGCAGGAAAAGGAAAAAGAGGAGAAGACACAGATATTGGCATGGCACGCGCCCTTCTAAAATCATGTAAAACACCGCAAGGTGACTCCAAGCGGAGTCTCCCTTTTTTCCAAAAATTGGGCCCCACACACACCCACCCCTTCAGTGGCAGCACTTGTGCCCCAGTTGTACACTTCACAGCTAGATTTGCATCAAGCACATTCAAAAATACGCCATACTTAACCGTCCCCAGGATAACACCCGGGTAGTTAGCTAAGTCTTTGCTGTACCATGACTTGTTCATGTTGGCTCCTTTTAAAAAACACAGCAAGGGTTACTCCAAGAAGAGTCTCCCTTTTTTCCAAAAATCAGGCCACACAGACACCCCATCAGTGGCAGCACTTGTGCCCCAGTTGTACACTTCACAGGTAGATTTGCATCAAGCACATTCAAAAATACGCCATACTTAACCGTCCCCAGGATAACACCCGGGTAGTTAGCTAAGTCTTTGCTGTACCATGACTTGTTCATGTTGGCTCCTTTTAAAAAACACAGCAAGGGTTACTCCAAGAAGAGTCTCCCTTTTTTCCAAAAATTGGGCCACACAAACACCCACCCCTTCAGTAGCAGCAGTTGTGCCCCAGTTGTACACTTCACAGGTACATTTGCATCAAGCACATTCCAAATCCACAAGCATTTACTCTCCCCAGTATGACACAGGGGTAGTAAATTCCTTGTGGATCCATGACTTGTTCATTTTGATGAACGTTAGTCTGTCTACATTGTCACTGGACAGACGCGTGCGCTTATCTGTCAGCACACACCCAGGAGAACTGAAGACACGTTCAGAGACAACGCTGGCAGATGGATACGACAAAATCTACAAGGCGTAAGTGGAGAGCTCTGGCCATTTTTCAAGATTTGAAGCCCAAAATGAGCAGGGCTCCATTTGCAAAGTAATGGCATCGATGTTCATTTGGAGATACTCCTGTATCATCCTCTCCAGCCATTGACTATGTGTCAGACTTGTTGTCTCTGGTGGCCTTGCAAAGGAGGGTCTAAAAAAATTATGAAAAGATTCAATAAAATTGCTGTTACCAGCACCAGATACTGGCCTACTGGTACGGGTAGACTGTTGAAGATGATGAGACCGTCTCATGTTTGTCAAGTTACAACTGGGAGATTCGCTCCCTGCACCTGCATGGTTGTTTGGTGGAAAAGCCGAGCTAAGATCGAGTAAAAGCTTCTGCTGATACTCCTGCATACGTGCGTCCCTTTCTATGGCTGGAATTATGTCACAAAATTTGGACTTGTACCGGGGATCTAATAGTGTGGCAAGCCAGTAGTCATCATCACTTCTAATTTTGACAATAGGAGGGTCATGTTGGAGGTAGTGCAGCAAGAAGGCACTCATGTGTTTTGCGCAGCCATGCGGACCAAGTCCACGCTGTGTTTGTGGCATAGAGGTGCTAACCGTTCTTTCTTCCTCTGACATCTCCCCCCAACCTCTTTCAACTGAAATTTGACCAAGGTCTCCCTCATCCGCTGAGTCTTCCATGTCCATGGACAGTTCGTCCTCCATTTCTTCATGTTCTCCTGCACCTTCCTCAACATTTCGCCTGCTACCATGCGCCCTTGTTGATCCCTGTTCCCCATGGTCCCATGCCTGCTGCGTTGGTGATGATAAACGTCTGGACCTTGGTGATGTTGTTGCGTCTTGCGCATATGAATCCTCCTGTAGTTCCTCCCCTTCCTGTTGTCCCACCCCCTGACTCTGAATAGTGTTTAGCGTGTGCTCCAGCATGTAAATGACTGGAATTGTCATGCTGATAATGGCATTGTCAGCGCTAAACATATTCGTCGCCATGTTGAAACTGTGCAGAAGGGTGCATAGGTCCTTGATCTGAGACCACTCCATCTTGGTGATCTGCCCCACCTCTGCATCTCGTTGGCTCAGGCTATACGTCATGACGTATTGCACCAGGGCTCGACGGTGCTGCCACAGTCGCTGTAACATGTGGAGAGTCGAATTCCAGCGTGTCGGCACATCGCATTTCAGGCGATGAACCGGCAGGCCGAAAGACTTCTGGAGCGATGCAAGTCGCTCAGCAGCGGTGGTTGAACGGCGGAAGTGAGCAGACAGTTTTCGTGCCCTGTTCAGAAGGCCATCTAGGCCAGGATAGTGTGTTAAAAATTGCTGGACAACAAGGTTCAACACGTGAGCCATACAAGGCACGTGTCTCACCTTGCCCAGGTGAAGGGCCGCACCCAGGTTTGCAGCATTGTCGCACACGGCCTTACCAGGCTGCAGGTTGAGTGGAGACAACCATTTATTAAACTCAGTCTCCAGAGCTGCCCACAACTAAGCCGCTGTGTGACTCTTATTTGCAAGACATTTCAAGCTAAAGACCGCCTGATGCGGTTGCACTCTGCTGCCAGCATAGTAATGAGAGGTGCGTGATTCCTTCTGCGCAGTTAGAACGCTGGTGGCCTGACCAGGCAGGCTTGGGGTGGAGGTGGAGGACCCAGACGAGGTGGAGGAGGCAGAAGCAGTGGCGGAACTTGGACAGACAGAGGATTTACACACAAGTCGTGGGGATGGCAAGACTTGTGCAGCAGACCCTTCACCATCTATCACCATAGTTACCCAGTGCCCAGTCAGCGACATGTAACGTCCCTGTCCATGATTACTGGTCCAAGTATCGGTGGTGAAATGCACCCGTTCACACACAGAGTTTTTCAAGGAAGCGGTGATGTTGTGTGCGACATGCTGAGGTAGCGCAGGCACACCTTTCTTAGAGAAGTAGTGGCGACTGGGCATCTGGTACAGGGGCACAGCGACAGACATGAGGTCTCTAAAATCCTGTGTGTCCACCAGACGGAAAGGCAGCATTTCGGTAGCCAAGAGCTTACAGAGGGATAAAGTCAACCTCTTAGCTTTGTCATGGGTCACAGGAAATGGCCTTTTATTTGTCCACATCTGAGGGACAGAGATCTGGCTGCTGTGTGTAGACGGTGTTGAGCTGGGTGTCCCTGGAAAAATGCAGGTTTGTGAGGAAAGTGCAGGCGTAGACATGATGTTGCCTTCATCCAACGTTGGTGTTATCGATATCTGAGAGAGCTGTACACACTCACTTGTTTCCCCTTTCAAACCAACTGACTACCTACCAAGCAAACTGCCTGTTGCGGTTACAGTGGTGGAAGTTATGCGTGGAAAACCAGGTGTGACAGCTGTCCCCACAGTCTTAGAAGATGAAGAGCGCGCGGATGCACTGGATGGGGCAGGCGGTGGATGGTTCGCTCCGCTAGGCCGCATTGCAGCACAGTGAGCTTCCCACTGGGACATATGATATTTATTTATGTGACGATTCATGGAAGAAGTTGTCAAACTGCTGAGGTTTTGCCCTCTACTAACAGAATCACGACAAATTTTACAGATCACATAATTTGGGCGATCTTTTGCTATGTCAAAAAAGGACCAGGCTAGGCAAGGCTTAGAGGGCATGCGACCTGCTGATCCACCCCGACTAGTGCTCAGAGGCAGAGTGGTGGCTGAGGATGCAGTTGCAGACGTGCTACCAGTGCTCCGACTCTGTCCAGGAAGGCGCAAGGTAACTTCGTCGTCGGTTGCATCCTACTCCACCGCCTCTGTTGACCTCCTTGAGTGCCTGACTGTGGGTTGACAGTAGGTGGGATCTAGAACTTCCTCATCAATTGTTGTGTTTGCACTCCCCTCACCCTCAGACCGAGCCTCTTCTTGCCCTGACAGAATATTTAAGTTGTCATCCCAATCTGGTATCTGCGTCTCATCATCATCAGTATGTTCCTCATTGTCTATAACAACAGGTGTTACAGATTGTGAAAAAGGGTCAACATTATTCTAAGAAACTTGGTCCTCACGGCCTGAATCAGAGTCAAAAAGATTCTGGGCATCACTGCAGACCATTTCCTGGTCTGTACTCACTGTAGCTTGGGAGCAGACCTCTGATTCCCAGGCTATAGTGTGACTGAACAGCTCTGCAGACTCAGCCATCTCAGTTCCACCATACTGTGCAGGGCGGATGGAGAATTCAGAGCTGGGAGAAAGCAAGTGTGATTGGGCTGACAACTCAGAGGACTGGTGTTTTTTGGATGCGGTAGTTGAGGTGGCGGAGAGGGAACTTGTTGGACCACTTGAGATCCATTTAAGCATTTTCCTTTTTTGGCCATCATCTACCTTTGTTCCAGTTGTTCGAGTCCGTAAAAAAGGGAGCACATCGGATTGTCCACGGTAAGTAGTAGACATCTTACTTTTGCTGGAAGATGGTCTATCTTCAGCAGATGTTAATGGAGCTTTGACACCTTCCCCACGGACAAACCCTTTTTTTCCTTTTCCAACACGCCTCTTTCCCTTTCCACCAGCATCTGTCATTTTGCCACTCATTTTGATTGCGACAAGATTGTGCACTTAAAATGTGGTAGTAAAAATTGAGAGGTGGTGTAGATTGCAGCGGTGGTCTAGCTTTATTAACAGCAGAATAAACAACAATAATTATCCCTGACAATGCAACTACGGCCCTTAAACTGGCAGCATAGTTTGCTAGTATAATGGCTTAGTAACAATGATTTTGAGTGTGCAATGCAGACGTGCTGCAAATAGATTTGCACTAGTGGGACACTAATGGAAGTCCAACAGCCACTTTTAGGATGCCACTAAGTTTACTCAGTGTTTGCTAGTATAATGGCTTAGTAACAATGAGTTTGAGTGTGCAATGCAGAGGTGCTGCAAATAGCTTTGCACTAGTGGGACACTAATGGAAGTCCAACTGCCACTTTTAGGATGCCACTAAGTTTACTCAGTGTTTGCTAGTATAATGGCTGAGTAACAATGAGTTTGAGTGTGCAATGCAGAGCTGCAGCAAATAGATTTGCACTAGTGGGACACTAATGGAAGTCCAACTGCCACTTTTAGGATGCCACTAAGTTTACTCAGTGTTTGCTAGTATAATGGCTTAGTAACAATGAGTTTGAGTGTGCAATGCAGAGGTGCTGCAATTAGCTTTGCACTAGTGGGACACTAATGGAAGTCCAACTGCCACTTTTAGGATGCCACTAAGTTTACTCAGTGTTTGCTAATATAATGGCTTAGGAGGGTACAGTGGCAGGGTTGTGGGTCTGGGTAGAGGAAAGGAAGCATCACTTTCTATCCCTTCTAATGGGGAAATGCAGCGAGGAAATCCCTGACCTTAGCTACACAGACGCTGTTATCTTGTGTAGCTGTTAAAATCTGTTTCCACGGACGTGACTGTCACCTATGGCTCTGAGTCTGCTGTAATTAGCCCTTAGAAGAGCTGAAAGAAACTGCTATCCCTATTCTGTATAGCGCTGTGTATAGAGCGTACACAGCAGTATCGGAGACAGGAGCTACGCCAGCGGTGACTGACACCCAGACGCAGAAGGCAGATAATGGCATCCAGACGGGCAGTTGACCGTATTTATAATGCAGGGACATGTGACATGGACATCCTATCACACATGCTGTTGCTTCTCTGGCTAAAAGTCCAATTAGCTGTGCATGTCTGGGATTGGCTGACATGCTGGCCCGCCCCACTACACGCGCGCGCTTAGGCAAGGAAGACAAGGAAAAAAAAAAAATGCCGATCGCCATTATCCCAGCAGCAGTGATCTGAATGCGCTGTTCCCGCACACTATACGCTGAAATTTCATAATAGTGTGAGTCACAGAGTGACTTACACTATTACAGCGGAAAGCCAGCTAGGAATTAGCTTGGCTTTTTGCTGCTAGAACCGTTCTCGAACGTAACTAGAACTATTGAGCTTTACCAAAAAGCTCGAGTTCTAGTTCGATTTAGAACAGCCCCCAAAATCACTCAAACCGCGAACTGGAGAACCACGAACCACGAACCGCGCTCAACTCTACTTTTTGTACCACTGCTTGAAGAAGTTGTCTTCCAGAAACTGGCAGTAGGTCTGGGAGTTGAGCTTCACTCCATCCTTAACCCGAAAAGGTCCCACAAGTTCATCTTTGATTATACCAGCCCATACCAGTACCCCACCTCCACCTTGCTGGCGTCTGAGTCAGAGTGTAGCTCTCTGCCCTTTACTGATCCAGCCTCTGGCCCATCTGTTTGGCCCATCAAGAGTCACTCTCATTTCATCAGTCCATAAAACCTTTAACAAATCAGTCTTAAGATATTTCTTGGCCCAGTCTTGACGTGTTATCTTATGTTTCTTGTTCAAAGGTGGTCGTTTTTCAGCCTTCCTTATCTTGGCTATGTCCCTGAGTATAGCACACCTTGTGCTCTTTGATACTCCAGTAACATTGCAGCTCTAAAATATGGCCAAACTGGTGGCAATTGGCATCTTGACAGCTTCACGCTTGATTTTCCCCAATTCATGGGCAGTTATATTGCGCCTTTTTTGCCCAACATGCTTCCTGCGACCCTGTTGGCTATTTGCCATGAAACGCTTGATTGTTCGGTGATCCTGCTTCAAAAGTTAGCAATTTCAAGACTGATGCATCCCTCTGCAAGACTGCTGCATCCCTCTGCAAGACATCTCACAATTTAGGACTTTTCAGAGCCCGTCAAATCTCTCTTCTGGCCCATTTTGCTAAAGGAAACGAAGTTGCCTAATAATTAAGCCTACCGTATATAGGGTGTTGTTGTAATTACACCACACCCCTCCTCATTACAGAGATGCACATTACCTGATTTACTTAATTGGTAGTTGGCTCTCAAGCCTATACAGCTTGGAGTAGGACAACATGTAGAAAAAGTATCATGTGATCAAAATACTCATTTGCCTAATAATTCTGCACACAGTGTATATTGTGGTGTAGATACAGAACGGGTTTTTTTGGGGCCATGGAGGGCTGGTTCAAATTTGGGGACACACCAAAGTAACAGTAATATGAACTAAAGTCTAGCCATGGCTGTGTGTGGCTGTTATAGTTTTCTATTCAGCCAAATGTAGGAAAAAATCCTGTGCAATCCATGCCTGGTTCAGTTTAAGGAAATCAAAACCAATATAATTTGTATTTAGAATAGAGGATATACTACCATATAACCATGAAAAGACCTCTAAAACATCAATTTTATTAAATATTCATTAAAATACTCCCAATCTAAAACCTTGGGGTCATACCCAGTAGTTCCGCTTGTAGGAAACACACACTAAGGGTGCCAATGGTGTGACACCCGAAGAATACCTCACACCCTCAAAATGCCCAAGCCCCACAGAAATGGAGTGATGCAATAGTTTGAGCACAGTGTCCATAAACTGGGACCATCAAGAAACAGGATGAACAGTACAAAATCAATTAAACAAATCAAAGTCCCAGATAGTACCGAGGTGGATTAGCAAAATAATAGTATCAACAACAATGGACATTATTTAAAGCAGAGATGACACATACAATACCACCTACGGACGGACACACTAAGGGGTGCAGGCAAGGAATGGAGGGGTGAGGTATAAGCCCCACGTGTATCGCTACAAACAAAGTGTAGCTTCCTCAGGGGAGATGTGCAATGAGAGGAACAGCGTGCCTTTTTATAGTACACCATAATTACAAAATTGCCTACCAGCATGTGGAGAAAGAGGCGAGGAAAGGATGCCATGGAGATGGAAGACGCCCGGTGGGAGCTGCCATGTTGCCACGTGATCACAGTCACAGGAAATATCATGCGCGCATGCGTTAGCCACATCAGGTAACGGGCGGTATGGAGAATCACACTAGCTGCGCAAGTCTCGTAGCCGGCGCATGCGCAATAAGCTGAAGCGCCGAAAACAAGCGAATATTGAGATAAACAGTTTCTGCGCATATGCAACCAGCCGTGGTGCTATATTTGGACTAACAAAAGTGCCACATATGCTGTAGGTTACCATATTTAAATAAGAATAAATATATTACCAGCATTCAAATAGAACAGCACAGATAGTATGTAATATAAGCAAATTACAGCCCAGTAGTTGATAAGGTAAGTATAGAGTAGATCACCCCTTTTTTTTGCCATTTAAAGTATACCCTACCTACCATATAAAGATATACCTGGGGCAAACATGATTTATCAAAACAATTGAAAATCATATGGTGCTATGGAGAACCATATGATGTATTGATAAAAAGGTGATATAAAAATATATGCAAGCCTGCACCCTTCCTGCATGCAGGGCCAAGCATGCCAAAAACCAAACGGTCTGTTTACATATAGATACTGCTGCACACATGCATTACCCGATATGTGTAATGTGCCGGACCACGTGGCAAGAGGCAAACAAGAGGTAAGGAGAGTATATACAAAACAAAATAACAGTACAATAATGAAAAACATTTATACAAATGGAGCAATCAGGCATGAAGGTTCTTTTTCATTTCTTCACAGAGATGTAGGGTCTTCCTCACAACAATGGAAATATCAAAAAATTGAAGACAAACCAGTGGTCCATCATACCGGTTTCGGGCAAGCAAAGCTGCCAAAAGGATAAAAGGTAAAAATGAATTAGTAAAACTGAAATGAAGCAGAGAAAAAACAACAAAACCGGCAATAGAAACTCCAAAAGGAGGAGAAAAAGTGACAACCAAACACCCTGAGAGGAATAAGATGACCAGAAAGAACCATCCAGTCATATGAAGATGGACCACCCCCCAAAACCAGACAACCAACCAAAAAATAGTAGTGCAAAAGGGGCAGCAGCATGGACAAAGGCCCAATAAATGAATATAAGGCCCCCTGTCCACGGTGCTGATCAAGAGGAGTCACAAGGACTGTTTTTTATTTCTTGTAGAAGCCTGTAAACAGAAGCTCCTCATTAAGTCCGTTGGAAGAAAGGCTCCGTAGTTGGTAGATCCATCTTGCCTCTCTTCTCAACAATTCATCCGACAATCTACCTCCACGAATGTTGGAGGGCACGGACTCCAATACCAAAATCCGGACACCCTGTAGCGAGCCATTATGCATTTCCAAAAAATGTTTTGCCACTGATGTAATGGACTTACCTTGGGCCTGATCTTTCTTTGCCCGTCCAATGTCCGAAAAGTGGTGCTGTATCCGACGTCGAAGCTCCTGCGTGGTCTGCCCCACGTATAGTTTCGGGCAGCCACATGTGAAGAGATATACCACAATACTAACAATGAAGGTGTTGTTCTTTTTGAGATCAGACAAAGCTTTCTGTTCCACAGCAGTAAGATTGTTCTGTTGGAAAGGAACAATCTTGAGTTTCTGTATGTCACGACACATTGTCTTGTCTCACAAGCTTACCGCAAAACGGGCTAAGAATTTAAAGATATTCTCTCCTCCAGCCATTTCTTAAAGCCTACAATTTCCTTGGGTCGAGGGCACAGATTGGTTGGCTCTTTTCCCTGTGGCGATTGTACTATCTGTCCCTTTATGGCTGCCAACAGATGCATTGAAATTTCTATTTTCCCAGGGACTATAACGACTAAAATTTATTCCAACTGTCGGACGAAGAATGTGGTATATTTCTTCACATGTGACTGCCCGAAACTATACGTGGGGCAGACCACGCAGGAGCTTCGACGGCGGATACAGCACCACTTTTTGGACATTGGACGGGCAAAGAAAGATCAGGCCCAAGGTAAGCCCATTACATCAGTGGCAAAACATTTTTTGGAAATGCATAATGGCTCGCTACAGGGTGTCCGGATTTTGGTATTGGAGTCCGTGCCCTCCAACATTCATGGAGGTAGATTGTCGGATGAATTGTTGAGAAGAGAGGCAAGATGGATCTACCAACTACGGAGCGTTTCTCCCAACGGACTTAATGAGGAGCTTCTGTTTACAGGCTTCTACAAGAAATAAAAAACAGTCCTTGTGACTCCTTTTGGTCAGCAGTGCACCGTGGACAGGGGGCCTTATATTCATTTATTGGGCCTTTGTCCATGCTGCTGCCCCTTTTGCACTACTATTTTTTGGTTGGTTGTCTGGTTTTGGGGGGTGGTCCATCTTCATATGACTGGATGGTTCTTTCTGGGCATCTTATTCCTCTCAGGGTGTTTGGTTGTC
This sequence comes from Anomaloglossus baeobatrachus, assembly GCF_048569485.1. NCBI lineage: Eukaryota > Metazoa > Chordata > Amphibia > Anura > Aromobatidae > Anomaloglossus > Anomaloglossus baeobatrachus. Next base: position 188,510,758 of record NC_134359.1, read on the forward strand.
ACTTTTTCTCCTCCTTTTGGAGTTTCTATTGCCGTTTTTGTTGTTTTTTCTCTGCTTCATTTCAGTTTTACTAATTCATTTTTACCTTTTATCCTTTTGGCAGCTTTGCTTGCCCGAAACCGGTATGATGGACCACTGGATCGTCTGCAATTTTTTGATATTTCCATCGATGTGAGGAAGACCCTACATCTCTGTGAAGAAATGAAACGAACCTTCATGCCTGATTGCTCCATTTGTATAAATGTTTATCATTATTGTACTGTTATTTTGTTTTGTATATACTCCCCTTACCTCTTGTTTGCCTCTTGCCACGTGGTCCGGCACATTACACATATCGGGTAATGCATGTGTGCAGCAGTATCTTTATGTAAACAGACCGTTTGGTTTTTGGCATGCTTGGCCCTGCATGCAGGAAGTGTGCAGGCTTGCATATATTTTTATATCACCTTTTTATCAATATATCATATGGTTCTCCATAGCACCATATGATTTTCAATTGTTTTGATAAATCATGTTTGCCCCAGGTATATCTTTATATGGTAGGTAGGGTATACTTTAAATAGCAAAAAAAAGGGGTGATCTACTCTATACTTACCTTATCAACTACTGGGCTGTAATTTGCTTATACAGTTAGGTCCAGAAATATTTGGACAGTGACACAAGTTTTGTTATTTTAGCTGTTTACAAACACATGTTCAGAAATACAATTATATATATAATATGGGCTGAAAGTGCACACTCCCAGCTGCAATATGAGAGTTTTCACATCCAAATCGGAGAAAGGGTTTAGGAATCATAGCTCTGTAATGCATAGCCTCCTCTTTTTCAAGGGACCAAAAGTAATTGGACAAGGGACTCTAAGGGCTGCAATTAACTCTGAAGGCGTCTCCCTCGTTAACCTGTAATCAGTGAAGTAGTTAAAAAGTCTGGGGTTGATTACAGGTGTGTGGTTTTGCATTTGGAAGCTGTTGCTGTGACCAGACAACATGCGGTCTAAGGAACTCTCAATTGAGGTGAAGCAGAACATCCTGAGGCTGAAAAAAAAGAAAAAATCCATCAGAGAGATAGCAGACATGCTTGGAGTAGCAAAATCAACAGTCGGATACATTCTGAGAAAAAAGGAATTGACTGGTGAGCTTAAGAACTCAAAAAGGCCTGGCGTCCACGGATGACAACAGTGGTGGATGATCGCCACATACTTTCTTTGGTGAAGAAGAACCCGTTCACAACATCAACTGAAGTCCAGAACACTCTCAGTGAAGTAGGTGTATCTGTCTCTAAGTTAACAGTAAAGAGAAGACTCCATGAAAGTAAATACAAAGGGTTCACATCTAGATGCAAACCATTCATCAATTCCAAAAATTGACAGGCCAGAGTTAAATTTGCTGAAAAACATCTCATGAAGCCAGCTCAGTTCTGGAAAAGTATTCTATGGACAGAAGAGACAAAGATCAACCTGTACCAGAATGATGGGAAGAAAAAAGTTTGGAGAAGAAAGGGAACGGCACATGATCCAAGGCACACCACATCCTCTGTAAAACATGGTGGAGGCAACGTGATGGCATGGGCATGCATGGCTTTCAATGGCACTGGGTCACTTGTGTTTATTGATGACATAACAGCAGACAAGAGTAGCCGGATGAATTCTGAAGTGTACCGGGATATACTTTCAGCCCAGATTCAGCCAAATGCCGCGAAGTTCATCGGACGGCGCTTCATAGTACAGATGCACAATGACCCCAAGCATACAGCCAAAGCTACCCAGGAGTTCATGAGTGCAAAAAAGTGGAACATTCTGCAATGGCCAAGTCAATCACCAGATCTTAACCCAATTGAGCATGCATTTCACTTGCTCAAATCTAGACTTAAGACGGAAAGACCCACAAACAAGCAAGACCTGAAGGCTGCGGCTGTAAAGGCCTGGCAAAGCATTAAGAAGGAGGAAACCCAGCGTTTGGTGATGTCCATGGGTTCCAGACTTAAGGCAGTGATTGCCTCCAAAGGATTCACAACAAAATATTGAAAATAAAAATATTTTGTTTGGGTTTGGTTTATTTGTCCAATTACTAGTTTTGACCTCCTAAAATGTGGAGTGTTTGTAAAGAAATGTGTACAATTCCTACAATTTCTATCAGATATTTTTGTTCAAACCTTCAAATTAAACGTTACAATCTGCACTTGAATTCTGTTGTAGAGGTTTCATTTCAAATACAATGTGGTGGCATGCAGAGCCCAACTCGCGAAAATTGTGTCACTGTCCAAATATTTCTGGACCTAACTGTATCACATACTATCTGTGCTGTTCTATTTGAATGCTGGTAATATATTTATTCTTATTTAAATATGGTAACCTACAGCATATGTGGCACTTTTGTTAGTCCAAATATAGCGCCGCGGCTGGTTGCATATGCGCAGAAACTGTTTATCTCAATATTCGCTTGTTTTCGGCGCTTCAGCTTATTGCGCATGCGCCGGCTACGAGACTTGCGCAGCTAGTGTGATTCTCCATACCGCCCGTTACCTGATGTGGCTAACGCATGTGCGCATGATATTTCCCGTGACTGTGATCACGTGGCAACATGGCATCTCGCACCGGGCGTCTTCCATCTCCATGGCATCCTTTCCTCGCCTCTTTCTCCACATGCTGGTAGGCAATTTTGTAATTATGGTGTACTATAAAAAGGCATGCTGTTCCTCTCATTGCACATCTCCCCTGAGGAAGCTACACTTTGTTTGTAGCGATACGCGTGGGGTTTATACCTCACCCCTCCATTCCTTGCCTGCACCCCTTAGTGTGTCCGTCCGTAGGTGGTATTGTATGTGTCATCTCTGCTTTAAATAATGTCCATTGTTGTTGATACTATTATTTTGCTAATCCACGTCGGTACTATCTGGGACTTTGATTTGTTTAATTGATTTTGTACTGTTCATCCTGTTTCTTGATGGTCCCAGTTTATGGACACTGTGCTCAAACCATTGCATCACTCCATTTCTGTGGGGCTTTGACATTTTGAGGGTGTGAGGTATTCTTTGGGTGTCACACCATTGGCACCCTTAGTGTGTGTTTCCTACAAGCTGTTTTGCTTTTTTAATTGATTTTAATTGTTTGCTGGTATGTGTGCCTATTCTATAATAAAGATTTTCTGTATATTTATCTATTTTGGTGATCCCACTTTTTTGCACATTTCTTTTTCTTTTGTTAATGCATTTTAGCTTACAAATGTGCTAAGTGGCTTTGATCCCTTCTTGCGTCTTTCATTATTTTTTGGTACCCTCCCTCTTTTGTCTTCTTTATACCCAGTAGTTCAACACTAAACAAAAAGTCGTGAATGTGAATAGTGTATAAGGTCCTAAAAATAGGGCAGTGGGCCAAGGCATGCGCCCCCCGTTCGTGATTATTTTTAGGTATATCACCATATGGGATAGAGGGACCTAATATTCCCTAATGTTTATCCCTACCTGGCAACGGAGGTGAATACACCTTAAAGTTTTTGGGTGCCCCCGTTCCTCGGTGGCTAGCCCTATATGCCCCTGTCACTATTTCTGGCCTATAACCACCACCAGTGCATTGTGTTGGGGTGATTAAGTGGTCATGCGTCACAAGTCATACGTCAAGACCTTAGGTAAGTCAGACACAGAGATTATTCATCCCCAGTACTCCAGTTAGTATAATTCTAAGGCTATCAGCCCTCAATCATTAATTCAGCTAGTAAACCATATTGTTAAGGGAGATATCTATAATGAAGTTCTGGGGAGATGTAAAAGGTCTTGACAGAAGGTATGATAGGCCCAACTGTCCTAGTACTTATCTTGCCAGGACCGTTATTACTCCCGACGCGTTTCTCCCCAGTATAGCGGGGTTCATCAGGGGAGATGTTTGTTTAGTGTTGAACTACTGGGTATGACCCCAAGGTTTTAGATTGGGAGTATTTTAATGAATATTTAATAAAATTGATGTTTTAGAGGTCTTTTCATGGTTATATGGTATTTCAGTTTAAGGAAAGTCAGTGCTCCTACATTGGCTGTGGATAGATATGTGCACTTGTCTGTTATGACAACCCCTGCCATGCTGAAAAAATGTTCAGATATAACACATGTCAGAGGGCAGGCCAGCACCTCCAAGGCATAAAGGTCAATATCAGGCCAGGTGTCCAATTTCGAGACCCAGAAGTTAAAAGGGGCAGACCCATTAGATTGCACCTCAAGATAATGTCCCCTCCTCTATAAGCTTTATGGCTGTGTGCAGTTCCTGCCACATACGAATGTATGGCCTGGTTTCAGGTTACTGCAACAGGCAATCACAGACGCCCATTCTCTGTGCTGGTGTCTGTGATTGCCTGCCATCACAGTACTGTAAAAATAATTAAATCATTAAAAAAATGACATAGCACTCCACAGTATTTTTGATGCTCAGTGCAGATAAAGAGGACGGCTATGGGCTGCCACCCCCATCTACCTGGCATTACCTTAGCTGGCAATCAAAATTCAGAGAAGCCCAATTTTCTTTTTAATTATTTAAATAAATATCTTAAAAAAAAATTTTGATGGCCAGCCAGGTAAAACCAGGCAGCGGGGGGCTGGAATCCTTCAGCACAGGGTGGCCCAAGCTGTCAGGGCCTCCCTCGCTGTGAATTGCAGCCCGTAGCCACTCCAGAAAATGGCGCATTCATAGAAGCGTACTTTTCAGGCATTTTACCCGGCTCGTCCAGTTGCCCTGCTGGCAGTGGCATGCTGGATAATAATGTCATTAGGGCTAGCTTTGTATTATTAGCTGGTACTAAACTCGAAATTCTTGGTGTCATGCCAAATTAGACATAGACACCATCAATTTTTAGGAAACACAACACATAAAAAAAATGTTTTATTAGAAATAAAACAAAAAAAAATTTAGAGACTCCATCTTTCTTATAAAAAAAATCCTTAGTCAGACGTAGTCCACAGGGAGAGCAATGTCAGATCTGCTTCATTGCTCTGTATAGACAAGCATCTCTACAGAGTGAGAAGCAGGCTGAGGCTACGGTTCCATTTACAATTTGCATGGGCGAGTGCAATCCGATAAAACATCGGAATGCTCTCACTCTAGTGCAAAACTATAGGGCAGTGTCCATCTGCGATTGATTTCTCATGCCATAGCGGCATGCAGAATGAATCTCAGCATGCTGCGTATGGCAGCGAGTCTCGGCTCATGCACCCGCATACAATTCTATGGGAGTGTGTGAAACATCGCACTGCACTTGCATGTAATCTGAGTGCAGTGAGATATGCACAGAGATAGGCAGCAGAGGAGATGGAGAGAAAGTGCCACCTCCCTCTTCTCCGCACCTGTGATGCGATTGTAAGATCGCATCAAAGTCGCATCACCCTCGCTGACACTTGCAGCAGAGGGACATTGGCATATTGCTTCCGATGCTCTCACATCGGAAGCTGTGTGCAAGTTGAACCATACCCCGACAGTGATAGTCAAAGTTCAATCGAGTCCATGACTAAGCCATGGACACGGGTGAACCCTGACACCACCGTGAACACAGCAGAGAAAAGCCGAAGACTGCCAAGTGATGACCAGTGCAGTGAATACCACAGAAAGTTAATGATCAGACCCGGAAGCAGAAGCGGTCAGGAGATAGTGGGTCTGCAGGACGTGTCGTGGGAATGGTAAGTATAATCATAATGTTTTTCAATAATGTGCTTTTTTTACAGCCCCTGGACCTGAACTGTAACACGGGTTTCCCAGGGAAACTCATGTTCGGGACCTTGTGCATGAACACTATGAACTTTACAGTTCGGGTTCGCCCATCCCTACTTATGAGAGATGATGTGTTTGAAGGAACTCTAAATGATAAGGAATTGAGATCTTGGAAAAGCTTCAAGTGGATCTGTGAAAACTTCTTAGGAAAAAATAAATCTCCAGAATATGTTGAAGGTGTGGGGGAACTGCTAAATGTATACTAGTGTCTTGGATGTCACATGTCTCTGAAAATGCACTTTTTACATTCACATTTAGATTTCTCCCCTCAAAATCTTTGGAATGTGAGGGATGAACAAGGCGAGTGGTTTTACCAGGACATTAAAGTAATGGAAGGCCCTTTGCGCACTTGCCAGTTTTTCCACGGATTTCCTGCGGTTTTGCTGCATGTTTCACTGCATGTTATGTTCATAACATCTCTGCAGTGATTCACCAGCAAAACCTATGGGAAAAGAAAATGCTGTGCGCACTATGTGGATTTTGATAGCTGCGTGTTTTGCTGCGGGATTCCCGCAGCAAAAACAATTGCATGTCACTTCTTTTCCACACGTCGCTGCGGGATTTCACTCCATTGACTGCAATGTAATCGTGAAATCCTGAAGGGAATAACGCAGGCAGCAAATTCTGTGCAGTTCATTGCGTTTTCCTGCATTATTCCGTCCGGTATTTCGCGGTTTACCTGCGGTAATGTTCATTGCTGCCTGTGGTTTGCAGGGAAGTGATGTCATTATGACAGGAAGAGGAAGCGGAGCAGAGTGTAAACACACACATCACAGACACAGACATAGATTACACACACAGATCACACACACACAGACATATAGAATACACATAGAAAGCAAACGGACATATAAAAAAAAAACATGTGGGCTCCGCCGTATTTTTACCTTCCAGCCAAGGTAAGCACACAGCGGCGGCCCAGTATTCTCAGGCTGGGGAGGGCGAGGGCCAGGGTTAATGCCCCCTTCCCTCCCACAGCCGAGAATATTAGCCCGCAGCTGCCCCGGGACTGTCGCATCTATTATGCGGCAGTACCGGAGTGTCCCCGGCTCTTCCAGATGCCGTGATGCGGTGACAATCCAGGCAATAACGAGTTAAATGGCAGCGGATCGCTGCCATTTAAGTCCAGGCTTGATCATGGCAGCGTCTATGAAACAGCTGACATGATCAACCCATAAGTAAAATGAATAAGCGGACACACCGAAAATCCTTTATTTTAAATAAAACACAAAAAAGCCCCTGGTTCACCCCTTTATTAACCCCCCTGAAACACACAGTTCCGGCGTAATCCACGTCCTCCGATGCTGGCATCCAGACACGATTGACACACAGCGCTGAATGCAACCTCGCAACGCGACAGCAGAGGTAACCACAGGTCATTTCCCACGGCCGGTAATGTGAACACACATTACCGCTCGGGAGAAATGCAGCGTGTGCTCACAGGGACTCTATCTACAGTTAGGTCCAGAAATATTTGGACAGTGACACAAGTTTTGTTATTTTAGCTGTTTAGAAAAACATGTTCAGAAATACAATTATATATATAATATGGGCTGAAAGTGCACACCCCCAGCTGCAATATGAGAGTTTTCACATCCAAATCGGAGAAAGGGTTTAGGAATCATAGCTCTGTAATGCATAGCCTCCTCTTTTTCAAGGGACCAAAGTAATTGGACAAGGGACTCTAAGGGCTGCAATTAACTTTGAAGGCGTCTCCCTCATTAACCTGTAATCAATGAAGTAGTTAAAAGGTCTGGGGTTGATTACAGGTGTGTGGTTTTGCATTTGGAAGCTGTTGCTGTGACCAGACAACATGCGGTCTAAGGAACTCTCAATTGAGGTGAAGCAGAACATCCTGAGGCTGAAAAAAAAGAAAAAATCCATCAGAGGGATAGCAGACATGCTTGGAGTAGCAAAATCAACAGTCGGGTACATTCTGAGAAAAACGGAATTGACTGGTGAGCTTGGGAACTCAATAAGGCCTGGGCGTCCACGGATGACAACAGTGGTGGATGATCGCCGCATACTTTCTTTGGTGAAGAAGAACCCGTTCACAACATCAACTGAAGTCCAGAACACTCTCAGTGAAGTAGGTGTATCTGTCTCTAAGTCAACAGTAAAGAGAAGACTCCATGAAAGTAAATACAAAGGGTTCACATCTAGATGCAAACCATTCATCAATTCCAAAAATAGACAGGCCAGAGTTAAATTTGCTGAAAAACACCTCATGAAGCCAGCTCAGTTTTGGAAAAGTATTCTATGGACAGATGAGACAAAGATCAACCTGTACCAGAATGATGGGAAGAAAAAACTTTGGAGAAGAAAGGGAACGGCACATGATCCAAGGCACACCACATCCTCTGTAAAACATGGTGGAGGCAACGTGATGGCATGGGCATGCATGGCTTTCAATGGCACTGGATCACTTGTGTTTATTGATGACATAACAGCAGACAAGAGTAGCCGGATGAATTCTGAAGTGTACCGGGATATACTTTCAGCCCAGATTCAGCCAAATGCCGCAAAGTTGATCGGACGGCGCTTCATAGTACAGATGGACAATGACACCAAGCATACAGCCAAAGCTACCCAGGAGTTCATGAGTGCAAAAAAGTGGAACATTCTGCAATGGCCAAGTCAATCACCAGATCTTAACCCAATTGAGCATGCATTTCACTTGCTCAAATCCAGACTTAAGACGGAAAGACCCACAAACAAGCAAGACCTGAAGGCTGCGGCTGTAAAGGCCTGGCAAAGCATTAAGAAGGAGGAAACCCAGCGTTTGGTGATGTCCATGGGTTCCAGACTTAAGGCAGTGATTGCCTCCAAAGGATTTGCAACAAAATATTGAAAATAAAAATATTTTGTTTGGGTTTGGTTTATTTGGCCAATTACTTTTGACCTCCTAAAATGTGGAGTGTTTGTAAAGAAATGTGTACAATTCCTACAATTTCTATCAGATATTTTTGTTCAAACCTTCAAATTAAACGTTACAATCTGCACTTGAATTCTGTTGTAGAGGTTTCATTTCAAATCCAATGTGGTGGCATGCAGAGCCCAACTCGCGAAAATTGTGTCACTGTCCAAATATTTCTGGACCTAACTGTATCTATCCCTCTATCTATCCCTCTATCTATTCTTCTATCTGTCTTCTATTCTTCTATCTGTCAAAGTTATCTGTTTACCTGTCTGCTATCTATCTCAGAAGGAAATTACTTTTTTTTTTTTTTTCCTTCAATGTGCTTTATTGCATTGAATGCATTAAAGCACATGTACCAACCCGCATGCGGCAAAACCGCGGCAATACCACGAACAATACCGCGGTAAAACCGCAGTAAACCGCGGCAAACCGCATGCGGTTTTCGGGTGCGGTTTGCCTCATTTTTTTACCGCGTGTGCGGTAATCTTTCAGACCCTGTGGAATTTTCTTAAGAAAATTCCGTTTTCCAGTGCGCACAGGGCCGAACACAGCTACCAGGGTTTTTGGAATGACTCAATGATGGCAGATTACTGTTGGATGTTATATAGGGACAACCCTCAAAAATCATATCAACGACAGTCTAATGTCAAGCACTTTTAATTTCTGCTCATATTTTGATTTCAAATTTGTATGTTAAATTATTCTGGTTCAATAAACCTGTTTTTTAAAGTGAAGCATTTTTTTTCTGATATGTAGATTACTGGTTTCTTAATGTCACCAGTATATTTTCTATACTTTATAATAATGATGCTGCTCCATGGAAACTATACCTGCTACTGAAAAACTATATACATTTTTTAAATCAAGACAAAAAGATGATTCAGAAAAGTGCAAAGTCACCTGCCATGATTACAAAAAATATTTTTTTGTAGATCTGTGTTATTTACTGTATATCTATATATTCCAGAACATTGAGCTTGAAACACCAAAAAGGAAAAGCCATGAAAGTAACAAGATCACTAGACATATTAACAATATGCAAATTATTAAACATGGAAACATATGTACGTATAAGCACCATTTGCACAAAAATCCCAACACTTACACACTTTGACATTGTGACACCCTGGACTAGTTGGGTCATCCCACATAGTCACACACAGCACCACACCCCCTCCCGATTAGGTAACACCAGTCAAACAAAAACCCTTGTCACCACCCTCCAGGTTTGATGTCCACACCAGGGGGGCTGAGCCAGGTGGTTGGCTCCACCCACTGAGGAGTTCACAGGCCTGGAGGCTGGAAAACACAGGAGTCAAGTGCAGGTTCTAGAGGAGTCGAATTCTAGGACGGAGGTAGAGCAGACAAGTTCACGGGCAGTCCTGTGTCCAGGCTGCCAAGAGACTACTAGGTGGCTGGGTCGGGGCCCAATCACCATTGGCAAGGAGGCAGACAGTGGTGGCCGCCTGCAGGAGACCGGGAAGACGACCGGTGGAACCATAAGGGACTGGGAAAGGTAGTGGCCCACCGGAACCGAACCAGGGAGCCACCTGGATACCGGAGCACCAGACAGGGTACTCAGACCCAGTACAAAGCCCTGAACCGACAGGGCCGAGTCGAATCAACTGATTTCAGACTGGATTTAAGGACCTATCCCACACAAGTCCCTTTAGAAGACAACAGCCCAACCATACAGGGTAAAGCCACCGCCAAGGCATAGAGACCTAAAGGGCCATTGTCTGCGGGCAAACGGGCTCCTACGGCACATACAAATGGGGAGCGGACTACCGGTGTCTAGGCATAGGAGTCAAACATTTACACACGGAGCTGCAGGAGAAAGGCGGAAAACACCAACCTATTCTGGGAGAAGCTGCAGCCGGCTGCGGGCCCCGTTCATCACTCCGTTTGGTTTACCAGATACTCCAGTGTCTTGTGTCAGATTGAGTACACCAGTGCCATCAGGCACCGCACCGCACCGCAACATGTCACCCTGCACCCCGACCCTCGCCTACCAGGCCCCGGGACCAACACCCCCTACCCACGGAGGGGTCAACACCTAGCTGCGCCATTACATCGCTCCTGGTAGCCCCCCATACCTTCACAGCAGCGGTGGTGTCTACAATCACCACAACCCGTGGGTGGCGTCACGAACTATCATTCCAAACCAAACCACCGTGGCCCCGGCCGTGGAACTCCTCACCCAAATCCCCGCGTGTAGCGCCAACTCCCTTGTAGAGCGACGTGACGCCCGGGTCCGTGAGAGGCTTGATCTACCACCCGGAGTATGAGCACGGATTCGAGCGGCTCGGCGGTCGCAGCCGAGCCCACAGGGTGGTACAACATGCTAACCATGAGGTAACTATTGGTTGTCTGAGGAATATTCTGCTATGATGAATGCACATGGGTGTACAAATTATCAAGCTCTTCTGCTGGTAGCTCCCAATTGCAATACAGATGTGCTTGATATTAAACAAGTCTGAAGATATTGGAAGCTATGGTAGCATATTCAGGCTACACAGTCTGCTTACAGTAGCACAAACAACTTGCAGCTTTATATTCTTGCGTTAAAAATGGCTTCTACGTTGCCTTGGATAACTCTCCATAGCATTGGTTCCTGTAACATCTGTGCATATTTGTGTTTCTGCTTCGGCCAGTAGGCTGCTGCGCACCTTTATTGCTTGTGGTGCATGATATCAACATTCCTAATTTTTCCAGGATTCTTTTGATGCTGCTTAATTTGGGATTAATTTTAGTGTAGTGTTTGATCACTGTTTTCTGAGAACACGTGGCAAGGCAGATGGCTAATTAAACCTCTAAAGCTCTGACACCTACTGCTAGTCATGAGCTATGCGGTCCTGACAGATAAGTCTGTGCTGTGCTCTTGTGTTTTGTGATGATTTATCCCCTTACTTGCTCTTTGACTACCCATTGGCTTTTGTCCCTAACATCTTAACTTTGACCCTACTTGGTGACCTTTCCTGTCTCTGGTTCACTCCTACAGACGGCAGGCCTATAGTTACATATACACAGCTAACATCAGCAACCCACTGCAGTGTTCAGTTTTCCCTACGCGAGACATTGGAACAGAAGCAGAAATATTCAGCCACTCCCCAACAAGCCCTAACTCTTAATAGCCACATTGCCAAATTCCTCACACTGGAAATGTTGCCGTTTCAGCTTGTGGAGAATGAGTCTTTCCGCAACCTCTTAGTAGCAGACATCCTTTGGTACTCAGTCCCCAGCAGCCACTATTTCTTCTTGTTTGCTGTCACTGCTTTAATCAAGCACGTGTCCAGCAACATCACCCATGCTCTGACAAACGTAGTTACTGGGAAGGTCCACTTAGCCACACATAGTCAAGTGCTTGTAGACAGGGGTGCTACATTTCTCTGATGGCACACTCGGTGAATCTGGTGGAAGCCGGGACAGAGTCGGACAATAAGATACCACAAAAAGGTTAGCAGACCCAATTTCCATCAGGGTTTCTCTGTCTTCGTTCACCAGTTACTGCACCCATCGTCCTTCTCCTCCTGCTTCTCATCCTTGGTTGAATTACCCTCCCCATCAGCCCAAGCTGGGAACACTGCAGCACTGCCTCAGTGAAGCGGCAACACGTACTGCTGACACTCATCTTTTTACTTGATAAAAGACACTCACAGCATCAGATCTGTTGAAAATTCAAACACACCAGACAGATCAGTGGCTCTCACTGCTGAACCTAGAACCAGGCCTGGTTGTGTGCAATAATGGATGTAAGGCTGGAGTCACACTTGCGAGAGACTCGCGCGAGTCTCACATCGCATCACCCGGCGTGGCAACACACTCTCCTGACTGGAGGAGGTCAGCTGCATGTATTTCTTTGCAGCTGAGATGCTCCTGTCCAGTGAGCTGCAGGCCATGTCGGGTGATGTGATGCAAGACTTGCACGAGTCTCTAACAAGTGTGACTCTGGCCTAATCTTGTGACTGCACTGAAGCTTGGCAAGCTAAACCACATTGCATGCCTGTCCCACATGCTTAAATTAGTTGTACAGCGGTTTCTGAAAACATTCCCAGACTTGCTGGAGCTACTTTTCAAGGTATGTCGCGTTTACGCCTGTTTCACAAAGTCAACTAGCGCTGCCACTGGTCTGGCACTGCTGCACAGTGCTTTCAATTTACTAAATGTTTTGCAACCTGCCCACATGCTAGAACTCAACATTACACATGTTGGCAAGGCATAGTGAGCAGCAGAGGGCTGTAGGTGTTTACCAGTTGGAAGTCCAATCAACCTTCACACATAACAACTGCCAAGTTGGCATGGATTATTTGTTTGTGGAAGAGAAAGCGCACATAGGGTCTTACCAGGTATAAGATTTCGCAAATATGGTACCAAAGTCACACTCACCTCTTAAAGCTGTGTCAGGCACAACTCCTTGATGCACATATATCAAAAAGTGGTCAGCAGCAGTCCCGAAGTGAGAGATAAAACAATATGGATAAAAGAAATACGGTTTTAATGCTGCGCTAGAAACCACATGAATCCAGGAGTATGTGATGAAATCCTTTTTCTTTATTTCGGCAGGTGAACACGTTTCAAAAACATATCCGTCTTCTTCATCAGGACAAAAGAACAGTCAAATTCTTTTGTGCTGATGAAGAAGACGGATATGTCTTTGAAACGCGTTCACATGCAGAAATAAAGAAAAAGGATTTCATCACATACTCATTTATTCATGTGGTTTCTAGTGCAGCATTAAACCCGGATTTCTTTTATCTATATTGTTTTATAAGTTGGCATGGATGTCTGACATCTGTGAGATTCTCCAAAACTTTGAGGACTCCACCAAGGTGCACAGCAGTGATGACGCCATAGCCAACCTAACCATCATGCTAAATTGTCTACTGAAACACTTGGAAGCTTTGCAGGTGGCTTCATCCCAACTTCTCAGCCCAGAACCGGAGTTAATCAGGAGGAGGATGCTGAGGAGGAGGAGGGACAGGAGTTGCTTGTGTTTGCTACAGAGGGAAATATCAATACCAGCTTCTTGTCTGTTCTTAGTGGATGGCCTGAAGAGGAGGAGCAGGAGGAGGAGAGACTGGAGGAGTTGGAGGAGATGATGCATAGTCTTCATCATGGTGGGGACTCTGAAAGGTTGCCTCTTGGTAGTCTTGCACACATGGCACAGTTCATGTTCTACAGCCTTTCCCAAGACCCTCGTATAGCACCCACTGGGCAAGGGGTTTAACTTTCCTCATCGCCAGGCCTGCTGATGTCAGGTCAGGGGATATCATGGGTAGTCCTACCCGGCTTCGTAGACCCATGTGTACAATAAAGAACGGGTGTAAATAATGGTGGAGGATTGTTTTGTGACGCCACCTGTAGTACGCGGCCAAGGAATTAGCCGCTGCTGCTGTTGCTGTCCTCCGGGGCTGATGGTAGTAGCAGCTAAGATGTTTCTGCTTCCCACATATGGAGCGAGCTCCTAGGAGGATAATGAGGGGAGTAGTAATGGCGGATGCAAGGAGAGGCAAACACAGTCTCTGCGGGTTCAATGTCTCTTTACTCACAGTCCTGGTTTCACCCGGAAGATGCCGGTCACCGCCGTGATGAGCCCCAGCCGATCGCAAGCAATTCAAGGTAACCGCTGGTGTTTTCCCTGTGAGTCCTTTCTGGTCGGGGTCCCTCCAATCCCGGTGTGTGGAATGTGGAACGGGCCGCGGGTGTTTCCTGCACTTTCCGCAGACCCTGGTATCCCAAGCTGCAGGTCCTATGGCACTCCCAGAAGTGTGAGGTAAAAGAAGATTGGACTGAGGTCCTAGTGTGTGCCTCACCCAAGCTGTGCCTGGGGCTAACTAACTATGTGTGAAGATGCTCCTTCCCTTTTCCCCAAGTGTTGCCCAAGGTGGCTGTCCTAGTGCCTGGGAAACTTCCATGCTTTGTAATGGTCAACCTCCCTGCCTACCCTAGGCCGTCCCCCCAGTGGGAGGGCACCTGACTGTGTGTGGTTGTGAATGTGAGAATCACCAGCGAATAACCTCTCCTCACCCGGGATGAGTACTAAATCTTAAGGGAGATGCAGTACCCTGTGGCGACTGAAGCTTCAGGGGCACCACATTCCCCCAACAGCAAATGGCAGCACTCCCGGGCTGCAAACAAACAAAGATAGTACACCGCAATTTTTGCATGCAATAACAGGTTAACAAATTTTCCCTTTTGGGATGCAGCATCAAACATTTCAACCATGTACCACTTAGCAAGAAAAATAATCAAGTGCAGCAAATAAAACAAATATCAACATCTGCATAGAAAACAATTATTCTTGCTTGGTTGGTGGTGGTGATGCCAGAGGGCTGGTCCCAGCCCCCTGGCTCGGGGTACTCAACGGACATCCACGAGCAAACTGTCCAACCTTGTCGCAGTGCTGGCAGATTGGCTGCCCATTAGCATCATAACGATCAGGAACCTTGGGCAGCGGGTTCCTCCAGCGTCGCCGCCAGGGGAGGTCATCAACACTGGAAGTCTGTTCAATGGTTGCAGGTTGCTGAGTCCCTTGCTTGGATTGCATCGCTTTGGTCAAAGTAGGAATATCTTTAATCAATCCCAGGACCTGGGTCCGCAGTTGAAACAAGCTGTAAGGTCTATCTTTGAAGTCATTCAGGTATGCTGTAACAGTGTGTCCCCCCTGCCTGCACCATAATGTAATAAAGCCTCCAGCAGTATTGTAACAGCGTGTCCCTCCCTGTCCTATGTGTCTGGACTTTAATGTAATCAGGCCAAGGTCAACATATAGTGGGTTACTGTGTCTTTGTTCTTCTCTGCATCCAATACAAGCCTGTAGTTCTGGAAACTTCTCCATATAAAGTCACATACTCAAAAGTGGGTGTGAAGCCTTTCCCATTCAGGGGGTGGATCTAAGGAGAGGTGGAAGATTCATCCACATGTTAGTTGACGCTTTGTTGGGTGAAAGGCTAGGATCTGTTTCTGAGGCCAGATCCTGGTGCCCATGTATGGACTATTGAACATTGAAGATCAGCTGCCATGCTGCTGGATTTAAGGAACTCATCTAAGGACTGTTGTTGCATTTTCCTTGGCGTCGGATTGCTGTATGTCGCCCCTGGATCTGTTTCCTTTGTGTGGACTCATTATTGACTCTAAAGAACAATTTTGATATTGGATGTTCTATGCTCCCAGCCTCAATAAATCTCATTGGTTTGTTCCTCGGCCTGGTGTCCCTTACTACTCTGTTGCACACTCCATCAGAAACTGGTTGGCGCATGGAGGTGTATAGGAGAAAGGGTTTTTCGCCGCGCTCACCACACTGCTCGATTATATTAAATTTGTCTTTTTTATTCTATTGTAGGCACAGGTTGACTTGTGCCTACAATAGAATAAAAAAGACATCAATTTAATATAATCGAGCAGTGTGGTGTGAGCACGGTGAAGAAGGGAATTTTGTTACTTACCGTAAATTCCTTTTCTTCTAGCTCTTATTGGGAGACCCAGACGATTGGGGTATAGCTACTGCCCTCTGGAGGCCACACAAAGCACTACATCAAAAGTGCAAGGCCCCTCCCCCTCTGGCTATACCCCCCCGTGGTATCACGGGTTCTCCAGTTTTAGTGCCAAAGCAAGAAGGAGGAAGCCAATAACTGGTTTAAACAAATTAACTCCGAATAACATCGGAGAACTGAAAAAAACCGTTCAACATGAACAACATGTGTACCCGCAAACAACAAAAAAACATCCCGAAGGACAACAGGGCGGGTGCTGGGTCTCCCAATAAGAGCTAGAAGAAAAGGAATTTACGGTAAGTAACAAAATTCCCTTCTTCTTCAGCGCTCTATTGGGAGACCCAGACGATTGGGACGTCCAAAAGCTGTCCCTGGGTGGGTAAAGAAATACCTCATGTTAGAGCTGCAAAACAGCCCTCCCCTACAGGGGTGTCACTGCCGCCTGCAGGACTCTTCTACCTAAGCTGGCATCCGCCGAAGCATAGGTATGCACCTGATAATGCTTGGTGAAAGTGTGCAGACTGGACCAGGTAGCTGCCTGGCACACCTGTTGAGCCGAAGCCTGGTGACGAAATGCCCAGGACGCACCCACGGCTCTGGTTGAGTGGGCTTTTAGCCCTGAAGGAACCGGAAGCCCCGCAGAACGGTAGGCCTCTAGAATTGGTTCTTTGATCCATCGAGCCAGGGTGGCTTTAGAAGCCTGCAACCCCTTGCGCGGACCAGCGACAAGGACAAAAAGTGCATCGGCACGGCGCATGGGCGCCGTTCGGGAAATGTAGATTCTGAGTGCTCTCACCAGATCTAGCAAACGTAAGTCCTTTTCATACCGGTGAACCGGATGAGGACAAAAAGAAGGCAAGGATATATCCTGATTAAGATGAAAAGAGGATACGACCTTAGGGAGAAACTCCGGAATAGGGCGCAGCACTACCTTGTCCTGGTGGAACACCAGGAAGGGAGCCTTGGATGACAGAGCTGCCAGCTCAGACACTCGCCTAAGCGATGTGATCGCAACAAGAAACGCCACTTTCTGTGACAGCCGAGAAAAGGAAACTTCCTTCAGAGGCTCGAAGGGCGGCTTCTGGAGAGCAACTAGTACCCTGTTCAGATCCCATGGATCTAACGGCCGCTTGTACGGGGGCACAATATGACAGACCCCCTGCAGGAACGTGCGCACCTTAGGAAGACGTGCTAGACGCTTCTGAAAAAACACGGATAGTGCCGAAACTTGCCCTTTAAGGGAGCTGAGCGACAAGCCCTTTTCTAACCCCGATTGCAGGAAGGAAAGAAACTTGGGCAATGCAAATGGCCAGGGAGACACTCCCTGAGCAGAGCACCAGGACAAGAAAATCTTCCACGTTCTGTGGTAGATCTTAGCCGAATTCGACTTTCTAGCTTGTCTCATTGTGGCAACGACTCCCTGAGATAATCCAGCAGATGCTAGGATCCAGGACTCAATGGCCACACAGTCAGGTTCAGGGCCGCAGAATTCTGATGGAAAAACGGCCCTTGGGACAGTAAGTCTGGTCGGTCTGGCAGTGACCACGGTCGACCGATCGTGAGATGCCACAGATCCGGATACCACGACCTCCTCGGCCAGTCTGGAGCGACGAGTATGACGCGGCTGCACTCGGATCTGATCTTGCGTAGCACTCTGGGCAAGAGCGCCAGAGGCGGAAACACGTATGGGAGCTGAAACTGCGACCAATCTTGAACCAAGGCGTCTGCCGCCAGAGCTCTTTGATCGCGCGACCTCGCCATGAATGCCGGGACCTTGTTGTTGTGCCGGGATGCCATTAGGTCGACGTCCGGCACTCCCCAGCGGCGACAGATTTCCTGAAACACGTCCGGGTGAAGGGACCATTCCCCTGCGTCCATGCCCTGGCGACTGAGGAAGTCTGCTTCCCAGTTTTCTACGCCTGGGATGTGAACCGCGGATATGGTGGATGCTCTGTCCTCCACCCACATTAGAATGCGCCGGACTTCTTGGAAGGCTTGCCGACTGCGCGTCCCTCCTTGGTGGTTGATGTATGCCACCGCTGTGGAGTTGTCCGATTGGATTCGGATCTGCTTTCCTTCCAGCCACTGTTGGAAGGCCAGTAGAGCAAGATACACTGCTCTGATCTCCAGAACATTGATCTGAAGGGTGGACTCCTGCGGAGTCCATGTCCCCTGAGCCCTGTGGTGGAGAAATACTGCTCCCCACCCTGACAGACTCGCATCTGTCGTGACTACTGCCCAGGATGGGGGCAGGAAGGATCTTCCCTGAGACAATGAGGTGGGAAGGAGCCACCATTGTAGGGAGTCCTTGGCCGTCTGGGAAAGCGAGACTTTCCTGTCCAGGGACGTTGACTTCCCGTCCCATTGGCGGAGAATGTCCCATTGAAGTGGGCGCAGATGAAACTGCGCAAAGGGAACTGCTTCCATGGCTGCCACCATCTTCCCTAGGAAATGCATGAGGCGCCGCAAGGGATGCAACTGGCCCTGCAGAAGAGATTGCACCCCTGTCTGTAGTGACCGCTGTTTGTCCAGCGGAAGCTTCACTATCGCTGCTAGAGTATGAAACTCCATGCCAAGATACGTTAGTGATTGAGTCGGTGATAGGATCGACTTTGGAAAGTTGATGATCCATCCGAAAGACTGTAGGGTCTCCAGCGTAGCATTCAGGCTGTGCTGACATGCCTCTTGAGAGGGAGCTTTGACCAGTAAATCGTCTAGGTAAGGGATCACCGAGTGTCCCTGAGAGTGCAAGACTGCTACCACCGCCGCCATGACCTTGGTGAAGACCCGTGGGGCTGTCGCCAGACCAAATGGCAGAGCTACGAACTGAAAATGGTCGTCTCCTATCACAAAACGTAGAAAACGTTGATGTTCTGTAGCAATTGGCACGTGGAGATAAGCATCTTTGATGTCTATTGAGGCAAGGAAGTCTCCTCTGGACATTGAGGCAATGACAGAACGCAGGGTTTCCATCCGGAACTTCCTGGCGTGCACATGTTTGTTGAGCCGTTTTAGGTCCAGAACAGGACGGAACGAGCCGTCCTTTTTTGGAACCACAAAGAGATTGGAGTAAAACCCTTGCCCTTGTTCCTGAGGAGGGACTGGGATCACCACTCCTTCCGCTCTTAGGGAGTCCACCGCCTGCAGCAGAGCATCTGCTCGGTCTGGATGTGGGGAGGTTCTGAAGAACCGAGCTGGAGGACGAGAATTGAACTCGATTCTGTACCCGCGAGACAAAATGTCCGTCACCCACCGGTCTTTGACCTGTGACATCCAAATGCCGGAAAAGCGGGAGAGCCTGCCCCCGACCGGCGATGCGGAGGGAGGGGGCTGGAAGTCATGAGGTACCGCTTTGGAAGCGGTACCTCCATTTGCTTTCTTGGGGCGCGTGTGAGCCCGCCACGAATCTGAGTTTCTTTGCGTCCTCTGAGTCCCTTTGGACGAGGTAAATGGTGTCTTGCCCGAACCTCGAAAGGACTGAAACCTCTGCTGCCACTTTTTCTGCTGAGGTTTGGTTATTCTGGGTTGTGGTAAAGAGGAGTCTTTACCCTTGGACTGCTTAATGATATCAGCCAATGGCTCGCCAAACAGTCTATCTCTAGATAAAGGCAAACTGGTTAAACATTTTTTGGAACCAGCATCTGCTTTCCAGTCCTTTAACCACAAGGCTCTGCGCAAAACTACCGAATTGGCGGACGCCATTGAGGTGCGACTGGTAGATTCTAGGACCGCATTGATAGCGTAAGACGCAAACGCCGACATCTGCGTGGTAAGGTGCGCCACTTGCGGCACTGCTGGATGTATGATAGCATCCACTTTTGCTAAGCCAGCTGAAATAGCCTGGAGTGCCCATACGGCTGCGAATGCCGGAGCAAACGACGCGCCGATAGCTTCATAGACAGATTTTAACCAAAGGTCCATCTGTCTGTCATTGGCATCTTTAAGTGAAGCGCCATCCTCCACTGCAACTATAGACCTAGCTGCGAGTTTGGAAATCGGGGGGTCTACCTTTGGACACTGTGTCCAGCGCTTGACCACCTCAGGGGGGAAAGGGAAACGCGTATCTTTAGATCGTTTAGAGAAACGCCTTTCTGGGTGAGCGTCGTGCTTCTGGATTGATTCTCTGAAGTCAGCGTGATCCAACAAAGCACTCAATTTACGCTTGGGATAAAGGAAACGAAACTTCTCCTGCTCCGCAGCCGCCTCTTCTGCTGAAGGGGCTGGGGGAGAAATATCCAACAGCCTATTGATGGCTGAGATAAGGTCGTTTACCATGGCATCCCCATCAGGGGTATCCAGGTTGAGAGGGGTTCCAGGAATGGATTCCTGATCACTCTCATCAGACACATCACAGGGAGACTGATTGCGCTGAGACCCTGAGCAGTGTGATGACGTCGAGGGTCTTTCCCAGCGAGCTCGCTTAGGGTGGCTGGGGCTATCATCTGAGTCATAATCCTCGGCCTGTGAAGCCGGGGACCCCCCTGTGGGCTGGATTAAATCCAAGTGAGGGGGACCTGCGGACAGAGGCCTCGCCGTGTCCAAAGACTGAGCCCCATGCATAGATTGCAAGGTTTCAAGGATTTTTGCCATAGACACAGACATATTATCCGCAAAAACTGCAAAGTCTGTCCCTGTCACCGGGGCAGAACTTACAAGCGTCTCAGCCTGGGTCACTACCCCTCCTGACTCCGGCTGGCGAAGCAGCACCGGGTCGGAGCATTGCACACAATGGGAGCCTGCTGGTAGATTAGCCCCACATGCAGCACACGCAGCACACACAGCCCTGGCCTTGGCAGCCTTGCGTTTTGAGGATGGCATGTTGCTGCTTCCACAGAGTGATCTGGGAGATGCAGCCAGAAGCGACCTCACAGTGCAAGAAATACAATATCTATATATCTGTACAGTACACCGATACACCGTGAGGCACTAGAGGGACCAGCACAGACAAATCGCTTACCGCCCGCTTAAAAAGCGGGTGTGTGGTCGCCAGATAGCCCCTAGTCCAGGTCTCCCAGAGCCTTGCGTCCTTCCTCCAGCCAGACTGCATGTAATGGCTGCCGGCGTCTGAGAGAGAAGGGGGGCGGGCCCTGGGCGTTCCTGGCTAAGAGCGGGAAGCCTGCTTCCCTCTGTGCCTAGTGTGAGGGCTGGAGCATGTAAATCAGGCTCCAGCCCTCGTCGCTGCTAGCGAACAGCGTCTCTCCCCTACCCTGAATGACAGGGTGGGGGCGGGAACGAATCGGAGCTGCCGGCGTCCTAGGCCCAAAAAGCCGGGGACTCAATTTATAACCGCCGCCGCCGTAAAAGCGCGGACGGCGGATCCCCGGCGCACCACAAGTCACAGCAGCGCCGCCCGGTCCAGAGGGGGTCGGCGCTGCGTTCCCATACACAAAAAATCCCCCAGTAATCTGTAGGGACACTAACTCCAACGTTGCGGTCCCCGGCGCACTACAACACCCAGCCAGCCCGGAGTGTGTCTGTGCCTGCCGGGGACACAGAGTACCTGTATGATGCAGGGCCTGTCCCTGATCGTACTCCTGCTCCGTCTCCAACAGGTTCTAATGGGTCTGTGGATGGAGCCCGGCGTCAGAGCTGAGAGGCCGGCAGGATCCCACTTCCACAGAGCCCTACAAGGGGATGTGGAAGGAAAACAGCATGTGGGGCTCCAGCCCCTGTACCAGCAATAGGTACCTCAACCTTACAACACCATCCAGGGGTGAGAAGGGAGCATGCTGGGGACACTATATGTGTCCTCTTTTCTTCCATCCGAAATAGTCAGCAGCTACTGCTGACTAAAATCTGTGGAGCTATGCATGGAATGTCTGACCTCCTTCGCACACAAAGCTAAAACTGGAGAACCCGTGATACCACGGGGGGGTATAGCCAGAGGGGGAGGGGCCTTGCACTTTTGATGTAGTGCTTTGTGTGGCCTCC
Source organism: Anomaloglossus baeobatrachus (assembly GCF_048569485.1). NCBI lineage: Eukaryota > Metazoa > Chordata > Amphibia > Anura > Aromobatidae > Anomaloglossus > Anomaloglossus baeobatrachus. The sequence goes on from NC_134359.1 coordinate 188,532,845, forward strand.
AGAGGGCAGTAGCTATACCCCAATCGTCTGGGTCTCCCAATAGAGCGCTGAAGAAAAGCCCTTTCTCCTATACACCTCCATGCATTAACCTCGAGGGGCTGCAGCTTACCACTTCATATTTGGCTAAAATAGCAGTTGTGACTTTCACAACCATTATAGGCGAGTGATTCTGACATCTACACTTAAGTGTTTTACCGGTTAAGACCCTATTGCACTTTTTTCTTCTGCAGTGTTGTTTCAACAAACTGGTTGGCAGCGGAGGATAAGAAGCAGAAGTAATGAAGGACAACGCCCCATCAACATCTGGAACCAGAATCTCAGAGTACAAAAACTGGACTGTGGGGAGCATACAAACAAAGACATGTGAATTAGGAAAGGACTCTCCAAGGAGCAACTAATTGAGGCTTTGGAAGATGCTGGCCTGCAAGATGGCACCGAGGAAGGATTTCCACAGCAAGGGGAGGAAAGACTGGAGCTGGAGGTAAATACCCAAAAAAGTCAGTGGGTTGTGTGGTACGATGAGGAGATGACACTGCTGGGAGATGAAGCCACCATAGAAGATAAGAGGGACGCTATTCATGGAGCTAAGGAGAGTGCATTGCTGAAGAGGCAACTTGCTGTGGAAGTATCTAGAAGCTCGAGACAGACTGTAATCACAGCACCCACCATGAGGGAATTCCCCAGAGTGTCCCGCAAGGACTTTATACCATTTAATGAGGCTGCAGATGACATTGGGGGATTCTTCCAGGCATCAGTGCCGATTGATGAAAGTCCCGGAAAGGGAGAGAGCCCGACATCTGGTGGGGCTATTAGAGGGTGGAGCTGCTGAAGCTTATAGAGCTATAGACCCTCGGTGGAACTGTGATTATAGAAACATTAAATAAATCATCTTGGAACATTATGTCGTGACCCCAGATACATACAGGGCTCGGTTCTGTACTTTAGCCTGCGATGGGGAAGTGTTTTTCAAAATGTATGCCCACAGGCACAAACAAGTATGCCATCACTGGCTGGAGGGAGAGAGGGCCTTAACTAGTGAGACCTTCTTCCAGGTCATCCTAAAAGAACAGTTCTATGCCAAATGCCCTACGGAGACCCGAAAATGGGTGCGTGAGAGACAACCAGAGACAGTAGAACAAGCTGCAGCTCTAGCTGATGAGGTGCTCACTATCAAGCCTCCGTGGAAGTAGCTGCTAGTGGATGGAGAAAAAATTACCAGCACCCCAACACCAGAGGTTCCTTGTCCTTCAGTACCCAATGTTCCTCAACCTCGTAGGTCACCACCTCATGTGGATACCCGTGTGAATGTGCCTCCAGTTGCTCCTACCACATTTTCTAAAATGCTACGAGGAAAGAAAGTAGAAGAGCAAAGATAGTATAGCTGTGGGCATCTGCAGGCCACATTCCCAGCTATCCAGTGGAGTCATCCTCCAAATTGGCAACCACCTCCTGCACCTGCATATCCATATCATTCACCAAGGTCTCCTACCTATGTCTCCAGAATGCAAACTGGAAGGATTGAGATGCAGCATAGATGTTATCGATGTGGGCAGCCTGGCCATCTACAGGACACTTGCCCTACTGGTCAATTGAGGAATGACCCTGCACCAAATCGACCTGTTAACTATCTACAGCTAAGTACAATGAGGGAGGAGGTGTCACCCCTTCAAGTTGACTTGCCTAATGACTCAGACACTCATGTTCGATCACTAGGTGTTTATGGAGTGCAGGCCACAGCCTCAAGTTCTTCTTACCACCCAAGAAAGCACTTACAGGAGGTTGTACTGGATGGACAGGGAGTTCTTGGTTTTTGTGACTCTGGAGCGTTTCTCACAATAGCTGATCCCCTAGTGGTTCGGCCAGAGGCGATACAGCCAGTACCAGGGTTTACAATTGAATTGGCTGGAGGACAAAGGAGAAATATCCCAAAAGCAAGTGTAGAACTGGACTTTGGCTTTTGGGTCAAATAATGTGTGGTTGGGGTGATGAGCGGCCTACCTGCAGATATTCTCCTAGGCAATGATGTGGGAGATCTACAATTTGTGGGTGCAGGAAGCAGAGTTTAAGTAAAGGAGGACACATACTGGAACCGGACCCTTAAACCCTACAACTCCACTATACACTACAGCAGATGGAGCCAACACAAAATGCCGATGGATTGTCCAGACAAGAGGAGCCGTGAGTCAGGTCAGCCATGTTTACGTGTACTTGACATGTGACCTTTTGAGGTCACTAGTCTGCACACAACTTGAGGGGGGAAAGGGTTGTAATAATGTGTCCCCCCCTGCCTGCAGCATAGTGACAGCATGTCCCTCCCTGACCTATGTGTCTGGACTTTAATGTAATCAGGCCTAGGTCAACATCTAGTGGGCGATTGCGTCTTTGTTCTTCTCCGCATGAGATTCAATCAATACAAGCCTGTAGTTCTGGAAACTTCTCCATATAAAGCCACATACTCAAAAGTGGGTGTGAATCCTTTCCCATCCAGGGCGTGGATCTAAGGAGAAGTGGAAGATTCAGCCACATGTTTTGAGTTAGTTGATGCTTTCTTGAGTGAAGGGCTATGATCTGTTGCTGAGGCCAGGTCCTGTTGCTCGTGTATGGACTATTGGACATTGAAGATCAGCTGCCACGCTGCTGGATTTAAGGAACTCATCTAAGGACTGTTGTTGCATTTTCCTTGGCATCAGATTGCTGGGTGGCGCCCCTGGATCTGTTTCCATTGTGTGGACTCTTTGTGGGTTCTAAAGAACCATTTTGATATTGGATGTTCTATGCTCCCAGCCTCAATAAATCTCATTGGATTGTTCATCGGCCTGGTGTCCCTTACTGCTTTGTTGCATACTCTGTCACATCTGCAATTCTCCTCAGAGGACATGTCCTTGCAGGCACAGGGTTTCCTGCTGGTTTCCGGTAGTGTGGCTGTCTTTCATGCAATTTCTGGGCTCCACCCACACTTTTGCGCTCTTTTTGGGTTCCGCCTCTGATGGCACGCCCCTTCTTTTCCTGCTTTGCGCAAGTAATGGTGACTGTCCTTTTCAAAAGATACAGTTTAACACAGTTCTGTAAGGCACACAGTAGCCGATTAGCCTGGGCATGTTATCCTATTTGTGATGCCAAGTTGTAGCACCCACGGGGCAAGGAGTTAACTTTACTCATCGCCGGGCCTGGTGATGTTGGGTCAGGGGATGTCACGGGTTGCTCTTCATGGCTTCGTGGCCCCGAGTTGTACAATAAAGAACGGTATGCGGCCAGGGAATTAGCCGCTGTCGCTGTCCTTCGGGGCTGATAGTAGTAGCAGCTAAGACGTTTCTGCTCCCCACAGGTGGAGTGGGCCCCAGGGAGGATGATGATGGGAGTAGTAATGGTGGGCACCGAAGCGCAGGGTGACGGTGCTGGCAAGGAGAGGCAAACACAGTCTCTGCGGATTCAATGTCTCTTTACTCATTGTCCTGGTTTCACCCGGAAGATGCCGGTCACCGCCATGATGTGCCCCAGCTGATCCCGAGCAATTCGAGGACACCGCCAGTGTTCCTACTGTGAGTCTTTTCTGGTTGGGGTCCCACCAATCCCAGTGTGTGGAATGTGGAACGGGCCATGGGTGTTTCCTGCACTCTCCGCAGACCCTGGAATCCCGTGTAGCCGTGAGTCAAATGGCGCTTCCAGAAGTGTGAGGTAAAAGAAGATTGGATCGAGGTCCTAGTAAATGCCTCACCCCAAGCTGTGCCAGGGGCTAACTGACTATGTGTGAAGATGCTCCTTCCCTTTTCCCCAAGGGGTTCCCGCCCCCCAGGTGGCTGTCCTAGTGACCAGGAAAGTCCCATACTTCGTGATGGCCAACCCCCCTGCCTAACCTAGGCCATCACCCTAGTGGGTAGGCACCTGACTGTGTGTGGTTGTAAATGTGAGAATCACCAGAGATTAACCTCTCCTTACCCGGGATAAGTACTACATCCTAAGGGAGATGCAGTACCCTGTGGCGACTGAAGCCTCAGGGGCGCCACACTCACATGATACATATTTTGGCCACCACAAAATACTGGTTGTGCACTATTCTTGACTTACGGTGCTAGGATAAATTTCCATCTTTCCTTCCATTGTCTAAAAGAGCTAATAAAATGCATCACTACCAGAAGGTCTTTATTGAATAGTTGCACCAAAAATTCCCCTTAGTGAATGCTGGTGGCAGAGCAACTGCTTGGAGGAGAAACAGGTGCAATACAGGCAGGGATATAATGGCCAAGGCCTGGAAAAGTTTCATCAAATCATCCCAGCACTCTAACAAAAATGGAGAAGTTGACAAAGATGGTGAAGGAGTACATAGGTGACCATATCAACGTCCTCTGTGAGTCCTCAGTGCCATATAACTATTCGGTGTCCAAACTGGATACGTGGCATAAAACTTTCCTTATACGCCTTTGAGGGGCTGATATGCCCTGCCACTAGGATCTTGTCTAAATGGATTTTTGGTGCCACTGGATCCATTAGAACAGACAAGCACAGCTGCACAGGAAAATGCAGACAGTCTGACTCTTCCAAAATTGAGCAAGGGCTGGATTTCAACAGACTATGTCCCCACACCAGATGACACCAAGCAAACCTAAAGTCACCCAAAATTTTCAGTTTTGTAAGCTGCATTAAGCTGTATCCAAACAAAGGTATATTTTTTTTGGCATCCAATAAAGGGTATATTTTTTTGTTTCTCAGATCCTACTTCTCCTTTTTCTCCACCCTGTCTGATTGCTCATGATGATATATGTATAGCACCCGGGGTAATTTTTGTGTCCGCCCTGCACATAGTGCATTGGCTCTATCATGCTAAGAATGCCACTCTTTACCAGTGGTAACACAATGTTTTATGATGCCCTCATTACCGTCTTTTCCAGTGTGTGATAGATAATCTTCATGAGGTAATTTTTTTGTCTGAACTTTGCACATAGTGCATTGGATTTACCACTCTATGAGTCCAACTCCTTATCAATGGTAATACAATGTTTTATGAGGTTCTCCTAACCATCATTTCCATTTTGTATCAGAGAAACTTCTTCTATTTTTTTGCACTAGCACATTGTGGAACACCAGCATAAGCACCTTGCACCAGTTCCCGTTATTGCATAATACGCTCCACAGATCTATTCTTGTGTGTAGCGATATCCTCTGATTTGTTCTGGCTACGAAAATCTCCAAGGGACTTGTCCTCTCTTTTGAGAAGTTGTCAATTTGTCTGATTGTGGGTGTGGAAAAAGAAGTCCCCAGGTTTGAGTGCACACCAACACTTCAGGCTCCTTTCTTGGAGGAAACTGTGTCTACATCAAATGCACAACATGATCTGAAAGATTAATTTTACAAACCCAAAGTGAATCTGATTTCTGTGCTCCATTTTTACTGACACTGGTTTTTCTTGGGTGCAACAATTAGGACCTGAACATGACACACAGAGAGGGATGATGCAATGTTGACGTTGCACTGTATTTATTATTTACATAGACTGAGGTATTGGGGTGTAGGAACTTAAGGTCCAGTCACACTAAGCAACTTACCAGCGATCCCAACAACGATAGGGATCGCTGGTAAGTTGCTAGGAGGTTGCTGGTGAGCTGTCACACTGCGACGCTCCAGCGATCCCACCAGCAACCTGACCTGGCAGGGATCGCTGGAGCGTGGCTACACGAGTTGCTGGTGAGCTCACCAGCAACCAGTGACCAGCCCCCAGTCTCCTAGTTACAGCACACATCAGGTTAATTAACCCGATGTGTGCTGCAGCTAAATGTGCACAGAGCAGGGAGCAGCGCACACTGCTTAGTGCTGGCTCCTTGCTCTCCTAGTTACAGCACACATCGGGTTAATTGCCTGATGTGTGCTGCAGCTATCTGTGCACAGAGCAGGAGCCGGCAGCACAGGCAGTGAGAGCGGAGGAGTCTGGTATCAAAGGTAAATATCGGGTAACCAAGGACAGGGCTTCTTGGTTACCCGATGTTTACATTAGTTACCAGCCTCAGCAGAAGCCGGCTCCTGCTCACTGCACATTAGTTGTTGCTGTCTCGCTGTCACACACAGCGATCTGTGCTTCACAGCAGGACAGCAACAACTAAAAAATGGCCCAGGACATTCAGCAACAACCAACGACCTCACAGCAGGGGCCAGGTTGTTGCTGGATGTCACACACAGCAACATCGCTAGCAACGTCACAAAAGTTGTTCGTTACCAGCGATGTTGCTAGCGATGTTGCTTAGTGTGACGGGGCCTTTAAGCTTCCAGTGATATAATATGTTGAGTTTGAACACACTCAATCAATGTGGATTCAGTATAAACAAACAATGACTGTAACTCTTATCAGTTCATTACCCCAAAAACTTCCCCTGAGGAAAACTCCTTTAACATGTTGTGCGATTCAATTAAGCCCTGTGAGGCCATCCACAGAACCTCTAGTCCTGGCCTCAATCGGTGAATTAACCAGTCCGCTTGTTTCCGGTTCTGGCATCAGGGTCCGAGTGCCCCCTTTGTGCTACGGTTTCTGAGTCGGTTCCCCGTGTCGGTACCGGCGGGCTACAACCCTGTCCCGGTCCACCTCGGTTCTGCCGAGCCATCTTCCCGTCTCCTGCTGACGGAGACCACCGTCTGCCTCCTAGCCAGTGGCACCAGGGCTCCTACCCTGGTACCGTTCAACTTGAACTTTCCTGCTAGAGCTACACTTAGCTCCAGCCCACACTCCTCTCCAAACTGAACCACAAAATCGACTCCACTCCACTCACTGTTTTCCCGCCCCGGGCTGTCTGGACCCCTGGGTGGGCGTGTCACGCCCACTGGTGTGTCTATCTTTCCCTAAGGGGGGGTGACTAGGGTTTCTGGTTGGCTGTGTGTTTCCTAGTGAGGGAAGGTGTTATGCGGGGGCCTATTTGTGACTACCTGGTTTTGCCAGGGCGTCACATATGGTTCATGTAACACACAGGTTTTGGACAGGCATTAGAATTGGCAAAATGAAGACATGCTACAGTGACCAGTGTAGGCCTCTTGGTCCCAGAAGACTGGCACTACCGACAACAAATAACCTGGAGACCTATCTTGTAGTCTTGATATTTAAAAACTTTTCAGGCAGACAGCAATATAGTAGCATAAATTACCCCTCTCCCCATAGCACATTAAAAGAGCTTGGAGATACAGTCCTTGCCACACACACAGCTGGCAGTTTAATTTTAAAAATGAAGGCCTGTTCCTCCCAGAAGCCTGGCACTACCCACAAGATAAAACTTTGAGACCTATTTTTGAGTCTTGACATTCAAAATCCTTTCAGGCAGACAGCAGTTCAGTAGCATTGATTGCCCCACTCCCCATATTGCATTAAAAGAGCTGGGTTCACCTCTTGTGTACCCGCTACCCCACTGTAGCGGGTACACAAGAGGAGGTTCTGTGGTTGGAAACCTGTATTAAAATAGTTTGCTGGTGATGCAGGAGAAGTAGGCCCGTTAGTCTGCATTTTAGCGCAGTGAGATTCCCACAGTAACGCAGGTTGATTGCACATGTGCCTGTTTATGCATGTAGAGTCAAATTATTTGAATTTTTGCCTCTACTCAGTCGTTATTTACAACGTTGGCAGATAATGGACGTTGGGTTATCCTTTTTTTTCTCAAAAAATTCCCAGGCTATGCAATTCTTCCTGAGAACTGCAGACCCACAACCGCTACTGGCCACAGCCAGAGATGTGGGTGAGGATGAAGTGCTTCTCATGGTTGAATCAGTACCTGTTTGTGCAGGAATTGCTACCGTAACATCCTTGGCTTCCTCCTCATCATCTGCTGAGCTACTTAGCTTCGTGCCTCTGGGTTCACACCAAGTGGGATCTACAACTTCATCGTCATGCTCTATATTGTCCCCCTCCTTTTCTTTCTGACCTGATGTCTCAGCATAGTATGCATGCGCCTGAGGTATCTGAGTCTCATCATCCTCTCCACCCCCAGGGGTTAATGTCAGTTGACGAGGTTCGGGATCCTGCTAGGACTCTGCTTCATCATAGCCAGTATCCAACAAATATTTTGGGCATAGATGCAAATGCTTTTCTTCTCTTTAGTCTGAGAATCATTGGAGCTGACCTCTGATGGCCATGGAATAGAATGTACGAACAGCTCTGTGGACTCTCCTTGTGTTGTTCCCCACAGTCGGTAGAGCGGTTAAAGATCTGTGACACAGGCAGAATCAAGGGTAATTAAGCGGGCTTTACACGCTACGATTTTCCTACCGCGATGTCCTTGGGGTCACGGAATTTGTGACGCACATCCGGTCGCTGTAGCGATCTCGTAGTGTGTGACTCCAAGGAGCGATTTTGGATCGTTGGAAAAACGTCCAAAATCGCTCCTCGTTGACATGGGGGTCCGCTCCCAATTATCGATACTATCGCTTTCCCTTTGTTGTTCCTCGTTCCTGTGGCAGTGCACATCACTGTGTGTGACCCCCGTAGGAATGAGGAACATCTCCTACCTGCCGCTGGCCATAATGCGGAAGGAAGGAGGTGGGCGGGATGTTCGTCCCGCTCATCTCCGCCCCTCCGCTTTCATTAGGAGGCCGCTCAGTGACGTCGCTGTGACGCCGAGCGGACTGCCCCCTTAGAAAGGAGGCGGTACGTCGGTCACAGCGACGTCGCTATGCAGGTAAGTATGTGTGACGCGGGTGCGCGATTTTGTGCGCGACGGGCAGCGATATGCCCGTTTCGCACAAAAGATGGGGGCGGGTCACATGCTAGCGATATTGGTACTGATATCATAGCATGTAAAGCCACCCTTAGGGTGCCCACTCTGAGGACTGTACTGGGTGTGATGCTCAGATGGAGGAAGAGGAGGAGAGGTTACTTGATGCAGCTTATTTATGCAATGAAGACAAATATTTGAAAATTCTTCCTTTTGTATTGCTGGATAGAGATGAGCAAACCTTTCAAAGTTTGGTTCACCGAACCTTACAGAACAAACACTACGTTTGCAAACTGAACTCCATACCTTTTCGAGCCCTACTGGATTCAATGGGAGGCCAAATGTAAGGCAGAGAAACACCTTTAGGGAGATCAAAAAGCTTCCAAAACAGCAAAAATAAGTTTTACAGTGTAGCATCACTGTTTTGGAATAGCCATTAGAGCTTCCTAGGCTATTGACATAAGAAATACAGACAAATGTAGGGCTGATGCTTTTACCCCTGCCAGTACAGAGAAGATACGACTTGGAGACCCATCTGATATTTAAAAACTTTTCAGGCAGATAGCAGGACAGTAGCATCAATTTCGCTCCCCTCCGGTTTTTCCCCATAGTGTCTTTTCACAGCAGGGAGGTATGGTCCATATAACACACAGGATGTGGCATGGCATTTTCATATTAAAAAGTGAGCACACTGCGACTGTTCCTTCTGCTGCAGCCTATCTCGGCTGGAATACTGCCCTAGCAATTTCTGTACAACCAGATTGAAGACGTGTCAAAAATAAATAGCCACTGGGTATAAATACAGTTTATCAATGATAAGTAGCAAATTTGCTACTTATCAGATTGAAGACGTGAGCCAATCAAAGCCCATATGATGTTGCCCAGGCGTAGTGCCACAACCAGGTTTGCAGCGGTATCACACTTGGTTTTTCCTGGTTCGAGCTTCAGTGGAGACAGCTATTTATCAAGCTCAGCCTGGATAGTGGTACATAGATCTGCAGCTGTATGACTGCGTTCTCCAATGCATGTAATTTAAACACTGCCTTATTGCGTTTATTTACACACAGGATGTGGCCTGGCTTTTTAATTTAAAAAATTAAGAGATGTGTGAGTAACAGGTATAGGCCTTTTAGGCCTCTTTAAATGAATGAAATAGAGAGACAGGCGCAATATGAGAAGCATCCGTGGAAAAATTCAAGATAAATAATTAAGATCTGCTCACCTTTGCAGGTTGTGCGCCCCCGCACAACCCCAGTGAAAGCGTGTCAGTCCGGTATAATCTCCGTTCTGAATGCAGTGTCCAAACTTTTTGAATCCAGACTTTTGGTATCGTTGTCAGCTCCTGAACTCCACCAGCACCTTGGGATTCAGGTTTTACTCCACGATCCTCCAGTCTCCAGCTGGATTCTATAATGGGTTGGCAGGTCCTTTGCAGCTACTACCGAAATCCACCGAAATCCCAGGTAGGGAGTGGGTATATAGGAGAGAGTTCTTTCGGTCTAATTGTAGCGCTTAAGGAACCACTTGCTGATATTAATTGTTGTATTTTTATTTTTTCAATTATAAGCTCCTATTAATACAACGCGTTTCAGCAGAAAATATGCTTTCATCGGGTATGATATACCTGATGGAAGCATATTTTCTGCTGAAACGCGTTGTATTAATAGGAGCTTATAATTGAAAAAATAAAAATACAACAATTATTATCAGCAAGTGGTTCCTTAAGCGCTACAATTAGACCGAAAGAACTCTCTCCTCTTAGGCCTCTTTCTCCCAGAACTCTGTCACTACAGACAAAAGTTACATTGGACACCCTACTTGGAGTCTCCACATTTCCAAAAATTAAGGTTAAGCAACAGGAAGTGTGGCAACAATTATGACTAAAAATAGTGGAACATCGCAACATGGATGTATGGGAATGGCCCTGTAACAAGGCCTGAACCAGCATTTCTACCTTCACCAGAGACAGCAAGATGACAGATAGGCGTAGGCCTCTTGCTCCAGAACCCTCCTCACTACAGAGAAGACACAACTTGGAAACCCATCTTGGAGTCTTGAGATTTCAAAACCTTTCAAGCAGACAGCAGGACAGTAGGACAGTGGCATAAATTGCCCCTCCCCCCTCATTTTCCTATAGTGTCTTTGCACAGCAGGGAGGTATGGTCCATGCAACACAGAAGATGTGACCTGGCATTTAAATGTAAGGAATGAGTGACAGGATTAGGCCTCTGCTCCAACACCCCTGCCAATACAGACAAGACACAACTTGGAGACCCATCTTGAAGTCTTAAGATATAAAAACATTTCAGGCAGACAGCAGGACAGTGGTATCAATTGCCCCCTCACCTATTTCCCCATAGTGTCTTTGCACAGCAGGGAGGCATGGTCCATGCAACACACAGGATGTGGCCTCACAATTCATTTTTAAAACTAAAAAGTGGGATGAGTGACAGGATTACACCTCTTGATCCCACACCTCTGCCAGTACAGATCAAACACAACTTGTAGACCCATCTTGGTGTCTTAATATTTAAAAACCTTGCAGGCAGAATGCAGGACAGTGGTATCAATTTCCCCCCACCCATTTCCCTATAGTATCCACAGCAGGGAGGTATGGTCACTGCAACACACAGGATGTGGCCTTGGTGTCTCACATGGGTCATAAACACCAGGCATGATCACTTCCATAATAGCTTATGGGTTCTCACTCATCCTAAAGGCTGCTTTACACGTTACGAGTTATCATGCGTTCGCATAAGTGATCGCACCCGCCCCCATCGTTTGTGCATTACGGGCAATTTTTATCCGTGTTGCACAAAGTCGTAAACCTCGTCACACGTACTTACCTTCCAAACGACCTCACTGTGGGCAGCAAGCATCCACTTCCTGAAGGGGGAGGGACATTCGGCGTCACAGTGACGTCACACAGCGGCCGGCCAATAGAAGCGGAGGGGCGGATATGAGCGAGACGTAAACATCCCGCCCACCTCCTTCCTTCCGCATTGCCGGCGGCCGCAGGTAAGCTGCAGTTCATCGTTCCCGGAGTGTCACACGGAGTGACATGTGCTGCCTCGGGAACGATGAACAACCGGAGCACAAAAGGACGTTCGATTTTTTGAAAATGAAAATAAGGTGAAAATAAGGTGAAAATAAAATGAAAATGAAAATAAGGTGAGTATTTTTGCTCATTCACAGTCGTTCATTTTTGTTACACGCTACGATATGTCAAACGAGGCCGGATGTGCGTCACTAATGACGTGACCCCGACGACATAGTTAGATATATCGTAGCATGTAAAGCGACCTTTACACTAGCAGGCAAACAAGTGGAAGTTCTGTGGTTGGAGACCTGTGTGAGGATAGTTTCAACAGTGATGCAAGAGGAGGAGGAAGCAGCAGATGCAGTTGATTTGGTGGCCAGTGGTTGGGTAGGCCCGGTAGTCCACATTTTAGCGCAGTAAGATTTCCACAGTAATGCATGTTGGTTGTGAAGTTCCACTTCATGCATGCAATAGTCAAATTATTTGAAGTTTTGCCTCTACTGATTCATTATTTAGAATCTTGGCAGATAATGAAAGTTGGGTAATCTTTGGCGGTTTCAAAAAAGGCCCAGGCTAGGCAACTCTTCCTGTGAACTGCAGACCTGCGACCGCTGTTGGCCACAACTAGATTTGTCGCTGAATATGCAGTGCTTCTCATGGCTTCATCACTATGTGTTTGTGTGGGAATCACCAACATAACATCCTCCTCTTCCTTCTTTTCCTCCTCATATGCTGAGCTATTGATCAGCTGCATGCCTCTGGGTTCACACAAAGTGGGATGTAGAACTTCATCGTCATGCTCTATCTTGTCCCACTTCTCCTCTTCATGACCTGACATCACAGGACAGTACGCGTGTGCCTCAGGTATCTGAGTCTCATCATCATCACCTCCACCCCTGGGGGTTAACATCAGTTAAAAAGGGTCGGGATACTGCTCGGACCCTACTTTGTCTGGGCCAGGATCCATCTGACAAAGATTGTGGATATCAGGGAAGATGCTTTCCTCCTCTTCAGTCTGGGAATCTTTGGAGCAGACTTGTGATTCCCATGGAATAGAAGGTGTGAACAAATCTGCAGACTCGCCCATGTGTGGTTCCCCACAGTCAGTTTGCTGGTTGGAAATTTGTGACAGGGGTGTAAATAAGTGTAAATGGGGTGCCACCTCTAAAGAATAAACTGTGTGTGTGATGTTGAGGTGCAAGAAGAGGAGGAGAGACTACTTGATGCAACGATTGCCATCCACTCTAGCACATGCTATTTATCAGCCTCATTTTGAAGTTGAAGCAA